>NC_067479.1:69029772-69343105 GCF_947179515.1 Apodemus sylvaticus
CATTGCTTCAAAGCTAGGACAGAAAGGTGTCATGCTTCCCCCTGGCCCCAAGCCCTCTTTTCTTCTCCAGTATCCCTGCCCTTGGAACTAAGCTGCTGCATCATGTACAAGTGTACGCTGAATAAACCCTTTCCTCCCCAACTTGCTTCTTGGTCATGATGTTTGTGCAGGAATAGAAACCCTGACTAAGAATATATATATATTTCTAGAATGGGTCTCTGATTTGATTCTTCTCTCTTCTCTTGGGCTCCTT
Source organism: Apodemus sylvaticus (assembly GCF_947179515.1). Taxonomy (NCBI): domain Eukaryota; kingdom Metazoa; phylum Chordata; class Mammalia; order Rodentia; family Muridae; genus Apodemus; species Apodemus sylvaticus. The sequence goes on from NC_067479.1 coordinate 69,030,026, forward strand.
CTCTTCTGTTGCCCTGCATCAATGGCTATGTACAAGTGCACTGGCCAACAGCATCCAGCTCTCAAACACCAGTTTCTGCTATACTGCAGGTGTTTCCAAGCTGACTCACCAAGTGAGCAGAATAAGCTGCGAATGTCATTAAAGAACTTCGGATGGCTGAAAAGCATCTTAAAAAATGCTCAACTTCATTAGTCATTAGGGAAATGCAAACCACAACAACCCTGAGATTTCACCTTACACCAGTCAGAATGGCTAAGATTAAAAATTCAGGAGACAGCAGGTGTTGGTGAGGATGTGGAGAAAGAGGAACACTCCTCCACTGCTGGTGGGGTTGCAAACTGGTACAACCACTCTGGAAATCAGTCTGGCGGTTCCTCAGAAAACTGGGCACCTCTCTTCCAGAAGATCCTGCTATACCACTCCTGGGCATATACCCAGAGGATTCCCAGCACGTAATAAGGATACATGCTCGACTATGTTCATAGCTGCCCTATTTATAATAGTCAGAAGCTGGAAAGAATCCAGGTATCCCTCAATGGAAGAATGGAAGCAAAAATGTGGTATATCTACACAATGGAGTACTATTCAGCCATTAGAAACAATGAATTCATGAAATTCTTAGGCAAATGGATGGAGCTAGAGAATATCATACTAAGTGAGGTAACCCAGACTCAAAAGATGAATCATGGTATGCACTCACTAAAAAGTAGATATTAGCCTAGAAAATTGGAATACCCAAAACCTAATCCACACATCAAATGAGATACAAGAAGAACGGAGGAGTGGCCCCTTGTTCTGGAAAGACTCAGTGTAGCAGTATAGTGAAAAACCAGAACAGGGAAGTGGGAAGGGGTGGATTGGAGAACAGGGGGAGGGAAGGGGGCTTATGGGACTTTCAGGGAGTGGGGTCCAGAAAAGGGGAAATCATTTGAAATCTAAATAAAAAATATATCGAATAATAAAAAAAAGAAGGACTGCTCACACCAACCACAGGGAACCCTTCATGTAAATGAAGCTTTGTGTTTACACCAACCATGCTGCTGTTTCTTTGGTAGAGTCACACCATTGCCCGTCCCTCCCCTCCCCCTTCTTAAGGCATCAGGAAGCTGCTTCCCCTCTGGCTTGTGCATAAGTGTTTGTATGATTATCTAAAGTCTACTGAAGCTTGTTAGGACAGAAAGGTCCAGTGAAAACTGTTCAAAGGGTCCGGTGGAGGCTGTGCCTCCTCGAGCCACAGCAACCAGCTGCAACTGTTGAGCAGCTGTGTGCTTTCCTAGGGGCATCTAGGGAGTATTCAAACAGCCTGTGCTGGCTGAAAGGTAGCCTGACCTTCCTGGTAAGTGGGTTGATAGGCCTTTTGCCTGAGGTAGCCAGGACAGCAAGGGGGATTGCAACAGCCACCAAATAGCAAGTCACATTACCTTGTTTCTCAAGGTATTACTGACAGGAAAAATAGCCGTCAGAAGGAGTGTTCACAGTGATTACCTAAATTAAATAATTAATCATACTTGTCATTATAGTTATCTTAAACGATTTTGATAGAACTTTAGCAGGGGGAGTGTCAGCTCCGCTCCTGGTGGCTCCTAGTTTCCATGTCTTTGCCTCCTATATTAAATAACCAGTGTTCTTTTGACATAAAGTTCCTAACCCAGCAGTTCTCAATGCTTCCTTCCTAATGCTTCAACCCTTTGATACAGTTCTTCCTGTTGTGGTGACCTCCAACCATAACATTATTTCCATTGCTAATTTATAACTGTAATTCTACTATTGTTATGATCCATAATGTAAATATATGTGTTTTTTGATGGTCTTAGGTGACTCCCATGAAAGGGTCACTCAACCCTCAAAAGGGTCAAGACCAATAGGTTGAGAACCACTATCTCAAGCGTTCTATCAAAACACATACATTGGATCTCAAGATGTCAAGCATCAGAAGATAGAAGTATGGAAAAATAATGAAATTATGGAGGAGAAGCTCAACTGAGTGGGATTTATCTTAATTCTATACACACACACACACACACACACACACACACACCTCTACCTGCAATACCAGAAGGCATCTTCATCAGACACTGTTTCTGCTAGCAGTGCCTTAAACTCCCCAACACCCCTGACTATGAAATAAATGCCTGCCAAAATGTTTTCTGCTTAATCAGTTCAAGACAGGTAAGGGATCCCTGGGCCCTGAATCCTCTGCCTGAACTTCTTCCCTCTGCCTAAGTCCTACTACCATGAGATAAGGAAGCCACAGACCCTAATTACCTGGCTAGGATGTCTGCAATACCCTCAACCTCTAGCGCTGACAGGCAAGGTAGCCCCCAGCCTAAGCTTCTGCCATTGGCTGGTTCCTGGTGACATAGAAGGGGTCCCTGGACCCTAAGCAGCATGCTCACACTTCGTTAGTTCCCCTCACTTTTAGTGATGACAAGTTAGCAGTCCTCAGACCGTCCGCTCTGGGCTCACACTCCCTCTCAGCCAACAAACTCCAGATGTGCAAGTCTCAGCACAGAAACAAGAGGAAAACAAGAGGAAAGTCCAAGACAGCATGTCTTCTCTAAAAATTACCAATCCCATAAAAGTGGGCTTCAATAAGAATGACCTGAAAGATCTTATAAGGAATTTAAGAGAATGATTTTAACTGTCAAAACTCAAAGAAGACATGAATATAATCCAAGAGCACAGAAAGAGCTGGGTGAACTAAGGAATGCAATTCAAGTTATAAACACATAACTCAATAAAGAGCTAGAATTACTGAAGAAAAGTCACACTGAAATCAAGCTGGAAATAAAAAACTCAGTAAATGCAATAGAAATCTCAGAAAGAAAGCATCATCAATAATGCAAGTGGATAATAAGAGTTTCAGAGCTGGAAGGCAAGGCTGAAGTTGGCTTACTAGGTAAAGGTCAATAATAAATCTATTAAAAACCCCTTAATGGAACATGGCAGAGCTTTTGGACACCATGGAAAGATGTAACTTTTGGTTATGAACATAGAGGGAGATGATACAATGACAGAGGCATAGAATATATTTTCAAGAAAACCGTAAAGAACATTGTACAAACCTAAAGGAAGAGATGTCCATACAAGTATAGGAGACCTACAGAACCCCAAATAGACAGGAACACAAAATAAGCTCCCGTGATATACTTAAAATGTGTGTGTGTGTGTGTGTGTGTGTGTGTGTGTTGTGAGAGAGAGAGAGAGAGAGAGAGAGAGAGAGAGAGAGAGAGAGAATAGAGAAAAGGTCTGAAAGCAAGAGAGGACAACCAGGTTATGTAAAAGCACATACATCCAATCAAGTTCACTATCCCATTAGAACTCTTAAGGTCAGATGAACCTCAAAGGTGTGTTCTGTGTAGTGAGAGATCACAGCTTTCAACCCAGACTAGTAAAATCAGAAAAACTGTCTATTAAAATTGAAGGAGAAAATAACTTCCTATGATAAAACAGATGAATAGAATTCATGACCACCAATCAAGCTCTACAGAGGTTGCTGGAAGGTTGTAATAGTTAAGTCTCAAAAAAAGAACAAACACCAAGAGGTCACAGGAAATAAACATCACCAGGAAAGTTCATCAAAAGAGAACACTGTAAAAAGAAAATCAACAAAATGACAGGAATTAATTCACATCTTTTCATAATAATCCTGAATATCAATGGTCTTAATTAGCCAATGAAAAGACACAGATTAGCTCATTGAATTAAAAATACTACTTCCAAGAAATGCACCTTACCATTAATGATAGTCACTACCTTAGAGCAAAAGGTATTCCCAGCAAATAGATCAAGGAAGTTAAGCAGGCATAGCTATTCTAATGTCTAACAAAATTAGACTGCAAAACCCCAACTAAAAATAAATAAGGAGGATCTCTTCATATTCATCAGAACAACAATACACCTAAAGAAATATAATTCTAAACATAGACCCACCAATATAGATGAACCTCACTTTTGTTTTTTAAAAACTATTAGTAGATACAAAACTACAGAAAGCTCCCCAAACACGTTGATAGTAGCTGACTTTAATAGCTCACCAATAGACAGGTCATAAAACAGAGAAAACCATAGCTAAATAGCATATTAAATGGGCCAAGCAGACATCTACAGGATATTCCAGCCAAACACCAAAGCATGTACATTCTTCTCAGGAGCCCATGTGACTTTCTTTAGAACTGTTCACATATTAGAATGCAAAGCTAGTCTCAACAAACAAAGGAAAATGAAAATACCATCTTACAGTCTCTATAACCACAATGGAATGAAAATTGGCATCAGCAGCCCTGAAAACTCTAGGAAGTACCTAAGCTCATGGAGATGGAACCACATGCAGCTGAGTGATAATTTTGTCACTGAAGAAATTACAAAAGAAATTTAAAATTCCTAAAATTGAATCAAGATGGAAGCACAACACACAAAATTCACAGTAAGGCATTCCTAAGATGAAAGATTATAGTGCCAAGTGCCTACATACATACAAAAAATTCTGAGCGATCCCAACTTAATATGTTAAAAATGCACCTTGGAAAATCAAGAACAAATCAAGCCTTGAATCAGCAAATAGGAAGGGATCATGAAAACAAAGACAAAAAGCTAACAGGCTAAATATAAATAAAAAAGAACAATGAAACTAAGAGATAAATATGATAGCCATTAGCCCAACTAACAACAACAACGACAACAAAAACCCAGCAAGAAGTTCCACATTAATACAATTAGAAACAAAAGGGATGATTTTTACAACAGATACCAATGAAATTTAGGAAACCATAAGGACATACTTTTAAAACCTTTATGTACTGGATAGTTTTATGTCAACTTGACACAAGCTAATGTCATCTGAGAGGAGAGAACTTCAACTAAGAAAATGCCGTCATAATATCAGGCTCTAGGTGAGCCTATAGAGCATCTTTTTAATTAGTAATTGGTTGGGGAGGGTGCAGCCCCATGTGTGGGTGGTGCCATCCCTTGGCTGATGGCCCTATGTTTTATAAGAAAGCAGGTTGATGAAAGCCATGTAGAAGAGGCCAATAAACAGCATCCCTCTGTGGCCTCTGCATCACTTCCTACCTCTAGGTTCCTGTCCTATGTGAGTTCCTGTCCTGACTTCCTTCATGATGAACCGTGCTGTGGAAGTGTAAGCCAAACAACCCCTTTCTTCCTCAAATTACTTTACTCATAGTGTTTTGTTGCAGCAATAAAAACCTTAACTAAGACATTATAATTCATGAAAATTTAGGACCTAAGCATGCAACCTACCCAAAGTAAATCAAGAAAAAGTAAGTAATTTAAGCAGTTCCACAACTAGCATCAAGATGAAAACAGCAATTAAAACTCTCCCAACTAAGAAAGATCCAGGACCTGATGGATTCACTGCACAATTCACCTGGACCCAAAGAAGAAACTAACACCAATACTATTTAAATTATTCTATGAATACAGACAAAGAAGGAAGGACACCAAAAAATTTGTACCAAGACAGTGTCGCCCAGATAGCAAAACTACACATGCACATAAATATATATAAAACATTGTTAAAGAACAAATTAATTAAATCATATTTTAAAACATTCTTAACAAAATACTGGCACACAGAATTCAAGCTGAAATCAAAAAGTTCATGCATCATAACCAAGTTAGTTTCCTCTGAGAAATGCAAGGATTATTAACATATATAAATAAATAAAATCAAAGACAGAAATTACATGATCATCTCATAAAATATAAAAGGCCTTTGACAAAAATCCAAACCCCTTATGGTAAGAGTATGAAGAAGCTGGGAATGAAGTGCGCATACTTCAACAAAAAGAGGCTGTATATGACAGACAAACAGCCAACACCATAAACAGAGGAAAACTTGGAATTCCCACTAAGACCAGGAATAAAGTAAAGATATTTACTCTACCCAATACTATTGATTGATTGAAATCTTAGCTAGAAAAGAAATCATGTTATCCCTATTTGCAGATGATTTAATCTTTACACAAGAGATTTTAAGGACTCCATCAAAAACTCTTGGAGTTGATAAGTAATTTCAGCTAAGTTGCAGGATAGCTAGAAATGGCATTAACCTAGATGCCCATCAACTGATGAATGGATAAGATAAAAGTGAGTCCATATACACAATAGAAAAAATAAATCATAAACTTTGCAGGTAAATAGGAAAACTAGAAAAGTGATCCAACTCAGACCTACATAGATGAGTGCTCTGAGTTTTACCCATATGTGGAACCTAGCTCCCTCTCCAGCACCAAGTCTGCCTGCAGTGCAGACCCCCATGTTTCCTACCACCATGGTAATGGACAAAACCTCTAAGCCGTAAGCCACCCCCAATTCAATGTTTTCCTTTATAAGGGTTGCCGTGGTCATGATATTTATCCACAGCTTCGGTGAGTTCATGGTTGCTATAGCTGCCAAGTCCAGAGCACAGCATCCCAGAGCACTCCTTCACATCCTTCAAGGCTTACATTCTTTTCCTCTGCTCTTTCATGATGGTCCCTGAATATTGGTGGGCGGTAGAGTTGATGCAGATCTCCTATTTAGGCCTGGGCACTTAGTCTCTTATTCTTATCATTTGATCAGTAAAGCATTTCTCCATTGCCTGATGCTCACTTCATAAATCAGCTCTCTGTCCATGGTTGAGAACCACCCCGTTTGCAGAATATCCTCCAAAGTTCCAGATTGCCATCTTGTTTTTTATAATCTACTCTGAATCACCTGTAGTTTAATTATAATACAGTTCAAAACATCTACTTTTCTTTGTAAAAAGAAAAGAAAAAGAAATGCCCGTTGCTTAGTCATCAAGTCTGGGGAAGTTTGGTGGAATACCTGGAGCTAAGAAAACCATGATTGCCTTACCAAACAAGAGCTACCAAAATAAGCCCATTTACAAAACCAGACTGCTATTCAGAGACATGCTTGTTTATACAATGTGTTGAGTCTCAGGGCCGTGACAGTGCCTGATACAAGATGAAGTCATTCTTGTCCGATCCAAACAAACCTGGAGCTGGGACATAATGGAAGAGGACGAAGGAGCTCCCTGCCTGTCTGAGACAAGTACAGCTTTGGGGACTTTCTAAAGACTCACAAGAGATTTCTTCTCATCCTAGATGCATCCCATGAACACATACACAGATTCTTATAGTAAAACATTGTTGAAGACTCCAATAATCCACAAAACTGGCTCCATACAGAACCCCTGCCTAACAACTGGATCTCCAAGCCTCATAGCCCCATCAGCAGTTGACACTAGGTCTTCCATCAATGAGGCAGCACAGATTCTTGCTCCAGACCTCCAGGACCAATGAATTCTGGGTCCAAGCTGCTCATGTCTTCCTTTTTGACTTTAAAGCCCTCACTTCTGCCTCTTTGAAAACCCTCTGCTTTTCTATGGCAGATCATCCATAGGTCTGCTATTGCTGGATCAGAATCATTCTTTCTCTCACATTTTTAAGTTCACAATAGTGATGAATTTTGTGCTTACACAAAAAAAATAAAAAAAGAATAAATCATCCCTGTGCCTGTATTAGTTAGTGTATCAACTTGACATGAGCTAAAGTGGCTTTAGATGAGGGAAATTTAAGTTTAATTAAGTTCCCCTCCCCAAGATTGGCATGTGGGAAAGCCTGAGGCACCTTTTCTTCATTGAAGTAGGAGTGTCAAGGTCACTATGTGTGGTGCCCTGCCACCCCTGGACTGGCAGTTCTGGAAAATATCAAGAAGCAGAATGAGTAAGCCATAGCGAAGAAGCCAGTCAGCAGCGCTGCTCTGTGGCCTCTGCAGCAGCTTCTCGTTCCTGGTCCTTCTTGCCCTGCTTGAATCCCTGCCCTCACTTTCTGTTGCTTGAGTGTTACACACTGAAATAAACTTTCTTCTCAAATTGTTTATGGTCACAGCGTTTTATCATAGCAATAGAAACCCTAAGACTTTCCCCATAGGGTAAATCCCATTGCCCTTAATGTCATTCAACAATTTTGATTTTAGTAAACATTTTCACATTTGTCTTATGAAAGCAAATGTCTTTGGCTTCTCAGTGTTACCTGGAGCATAAAAGAGGTAATAAGTTTCAGAACAAATTTATAGAGGATATTATCATCTCCATTCTAAAGGTACAAGCTGTCCACCTTTCTAACCCTCAGAGACCTGACTTCTCAAGTTCTGTGGCTGCTGAATCTCAAGACTCAGATAAAGCAATCATTCTGTGATCAAAGTAGGTTCATCACTTCATCTAGTTGGATTAGCAAAATGCAGACATTTTATTTGATCTTCAGATTTGCAAGTTTCAGGACTCCTCAAAGTTCTAAATTTTATCCCATCATTAGTGTTAAATATAATGAGTGCCACTCCCTCTGAATGAAAATAAATATGCAACATGTCACCTACTGGAAAGCTCTAGCACTGTGAATGTGTACATATTCATGTGTGCACAGATACACTTGAACATGTGTCTAACTGGGTATGCATGTGTGTGCATGTATGTGTGAAAATCAGATGCCAAGCTCAGATGTTCCTTAAGGGCTAGTAACATTTTTATAATTTTGAGACAAGGTCCCTCATTGGCTTGTAGCTCACCAAGAAAGCTGTACTGATTAATGAGCAAGTCCCAAGGATCCTCCTGCCTCCCCCTCCCCAGGCCTGAGATCACAAATGCACACCACATATCAGTTTTTGTTGTTTTGTTGTTATTTTAATGTAGATATTGGAGCTTGAGCTCAGGTCTTTATTGTTGCAATACAAACACTTTATCAACTAAGCTAATACAGGAAAGTCACTCCGGAGACACAATATTTGATCCAGGTGTAGGTACTGGTCACCCCCACTTCCCCAAAGCCTGGTATTGGATCCCACCAAACATTCCATTACCAGTAACTGAGCATGGCTGACGTTAGGTAATAGAAGCATAATCTTTAACTCTCCCTCTCCTCTCCCTTCTACTCAGGACACCAAAGAACTGTTCCCTTCACCAGAGATGGCTATCCCATGACTGCTGGGGCCATTCAAATAGACAAGGATAAATTTAGAGGTGATTTGTCTCCTACAACTCTAAGCCACCTGAAAAACAGCAGGTGGTAGAGTCACACAGCCCCAGTAAACACCAGGCTGTGTTCCAGGCCCAAACTGCTTGATGATAGCTGTGACATAGTTTGGCCTCTTCCATGGGAGGGGACATTTGTGGGATAAAGTTGACATCTTTTCAAAGCATTAGAAGACTTCCGACCGGTCAGAGTCTGAATGGCCAGCTCTGCTTCCAGTGGGTACACAACTGTCTAAATGGAGCAGGGGAAATTATAGAGGAGAGGCAGCAGCTGACTAAAAAAGAAATAGGAGAACGCACTTCTCCCTAGGTACAGTGCTGACATTCTTGCGGCCCCAGGTAGGAAGTGCATGGGTTCACAGTCAGCCATTGTCACATGAATAGGCTACCCACTGTTAGTCCTATCACAGAAAAGTTGCTGATGGTTGAGTATGCTAGACATTCACAAGGAAGGAAGTCCCCTCAGAGCTTGCAAATTCAATTCCACACTGGAACCTGCTTTGTGGGATTTTACATTCAGTTACAGGAACTTTGAAATACTCAAGTGCAGGTCTCACTGAGGAGCTCTGACCTGGTTTTTCTTTCCCCCTCATAATTTCCAACACTGACTTATAGGTCTGTCCATTGGGATGTCTTATTCTGCCATCCCATCTGCTTCCCTGGATGCTAATGTCATGGAGAGAGAGAGAGAGAGAGAGAGAGAGAGAGAGAGAGAGAGAGAGAGAGAGAGAGAGAATATCACCAACATTTGGTTCTAGAAGTTACCTGTGAAAATTAATTCCCCTGTATAACAAACAGCATTCCTTGAAGGACATTAGCCAGAATGTTGAGCTCACCCTGCACCTTTATGCTTGGAGACACTGAGAACTCCCAGGGGATAAGTAATGGGTGCCGGGAGAGGGCTGAGACTTGGGTCTTGCTCCTCTGACCACTGAGATCAAAGCTACAGATCAGACCCAGACTCCATCTAAAGCATAGCAGGATGCACTACATGCTGTCAGGGGCTTACCTGACCTTACCCATGAGCTCAAAGCGGCTGAACCATGAGGTCAGGGAGTCCAGCCAGCTCTCTGAAGGCCAGAGGCTGGAGGCTGGTCGGAAGGTGGCCAGAGTTATAATACTAGTGTTTGAGATGCTTGTGTGGGCGACTCATTCTTTTCCTTTCAGATATGCCAAAAAGAATTTCACCACTAGGAAAGCAGGGTCGATCCATATAAAGTCTGAGATGATTACCAGTGTCCCCGAGTGAGAGAACAAAGGAAGAAGCTAAGCAAGGTCACCCTACAGGACACAGAGACTGGCAGGAAAACATTCAGTACAGTAAGGCACGCCGGCCTCCCAGGGCCTCTCGGAATTGGACCTCCGGTTTATTCAATGTGTACCTGAGACGCTGAGTCATATGGCAGATGTTCTCACGTCCAGTGAAACTTCATGCATGTCTCATGGTCATAGGTCTCTTCCAGACAGACAGCGAAGGAGATTGTCAGCTCTAACAGGACCTAGGACAGTCTCCCTGGAGACAATGCATCCAGCGTCTGGGCTCACAGCCAGGATGGAGTGGTGACATTCTACCATGCTGGGAAATGTTGTTAAATAGCCAGCAAGAATAACAAAAGAAAAGCACACTTTTATAGCTACAAAAATGAAATATAAGACATTTCCACACCTTAGTCCATTATGAAACAGCAGTGCTTTCTTAGCTCATATGATCTGTGTAAAGCCTCAGCTGTGTCAGAAATCCATCTCTGTGGGCAGACACCCCAAAGAAGCCATCCTTCCCATGGGGTGAGAGGTAGGAGGAAGTCAGGGCTGGGATGCTTCCCGTTGGCAAGGTCCTTATCCATTTGTGGGTTCTTTGTTGGCAAAGAAGTTCAGACATTTTGAAAAATATACCCCTCAAGGTTTATCTCTCTTAACCTCAATGTTTGGAGGGGGAAATGGCAGCGGCAGCAGCCAGAACATCAAAACAGCCTGTGAAGGGTCTACAGCTTCAAGCAAAGGGTTTTCCAGGCGTGGAGAGACTGTGACCAAGGAAAGCCTAACTCAGCAGCTCAGCAGCACAGAGTGAGGCCCAGTAATGTCACCATGTGTCACTGTTGACAAGGACAAAGAAAGAGGGGTGTTCCCCAGGGCCACTGTCAAATGAGAAGAATTAGAAGGAGGAGCTGAGGCATGTGTGAAAGTGTGTGTGCCTCTCCAGAACACTGTCGGCTTGTAAAGCAGGCAAGGATGCTATCCCTGAACAATTATTAGAAATATTCGTTACTTCATTGGTACTGCATTAGTAAATACCATTCCCTACTTCATGGCAAATCACCTGAGTGGTTTTCAGAACCTCAAGCACTGGTGTGAATTAGATGGATTAGATGCACTGTGCAATCATGTTAGAATAAGGTACTTAGCATGTACTTCCACTACAACCTATGACATCCGCACATAGCATCTTTCTGACCTGATGCTTATCAGTGTCCACCAGTTTTTGACTCTCAGGTTTACTTACCATAAAGAGTAAACAAGGCGCTATGTCATAGAGTTAGCAGGCTTCCTAAGGACTGAGAACTCCATATATAGAAAGTGCGGGAATGAGGAGCTTACATCATTGTTATGTCCCTATTATTATCATCTACATTTTATGTTTTTATTGTATTATTTTATGTGTATGAGTGTTGACCTACATACATATCTGTGCACTGAGTATGTACCTGGTGCCCCTGAAGGACAGAAGATTCAGGAAGGCACTGAACCTCCAGGAACTGGAGTTATAGGCTATTGTTGCCATATGGTATTGGGACTTGAACCCAGGTCCTCTGGAAGTTCAAGTACTCTTAACCACTGAACCATCTCTCTAGCTCCCTATTTTCTATGTCTAAACCCAGTCTTTCTTCATTTAACTAGTTTATTAGAAGGGCCCAAGCCATGGTTCACCCCACTACAAATGTGGTAATGTTTTCTCTAGACATAGAACACAAAACCATAAGTGATTTCTGGGGTCCCAGAGGACTCCCCTAATTTACTCAATTTTTCTGCCCAGAGCCTTTCCAGATATTGTTAATTCTGATCCACAAGGGGTGGAAAGCAGACTTCTTCTCCTTCTCCTTCTCCTTCTCCTTCTCCTTCTCCTTCTCCTTCTCCTTCTCCTTCTCCTTCTCCTTCTCCTTCTCCTTCTCCTTCTCCTTCTCCTTCTCCTTCTCCTTCTCCTTCTCCTTCTCTTCTCCTTCTCCTTCTTCTCTTTCTGCTCCTTCTCCTCCTCCTCATCCTTCTTCTTTTAAAGAATTTATCTGAAAGATTCTAGGCTCTTACCCTGAGGCTTCTCCTCAGGGTTTCATAGGTCTATGGGAAGTTCTGCACACTCCTATCACTGAGAGCATTGGGTGGACCTACAAAAAAATTACAGTACAGGAACTGGAAACAGGGCAAGGGGTAAAGGGAGAAAGGACCAATAAAATCATCTGCTTATGAATTATTCATTTGATGCTGTCGATTATGGTGAGATAGTGTTACTAATAACTTTCAAATGTGGACAACACTTGGTCAGCTATCTGTTAAGAGTTCAACTTCTGGTGGTATGCACCCACATCCTCAAATGCATTTCAACTCAACCACGGAGCAGCCAATAGCTGACCACACTGAAGACCCATAGGCCAGAAAGCATATTTTCAGGGTGATGTCCAAAGCCTTCATTCCTGGCAATCTAATGGCTACAAATCTTTATTTCTGGGACCACACACCCTGGAAGAACTATGGAAAAGGAGCAGTTGTCCTGTACTTTTGATGTCCCATATAGCCTGGAAGGCCTCTTCCAAATGCTGCTTTATACTGTTCTACACAATTCCTGCAATACTCACAAACACAAAACAAAGAGGCAAATATGTAAGCCGTTCTTCAGATGTGCTCTCAACACCTCCCACCATCCTACTGGACCTAAGAATGAGAAGGAATAGATTTATCTCTCCATGCCTTTCCCCAGCCATTCAAGACCCCAACCATGCTCTATTTCAAAAGCCTCTGCTCAGCTTCCAACTCTCCCAGCAGGGACTGCTCTTCCTAGGTGCAGGTGGTGACCTTCTCAGGAACTGCTTGTCCTTCCTGTATTTCACAGTCCATCCCTGCCATTTTTGAGCCCTCCAAGCCCAGTGGGCATCTGAATCTGTTCCCCATTAGGCCAGACTCCCTCTCAGATCCCTGTCCATTTGGCCTAACTCCACAGAGTCCAACTGCCTCCTTCTCTAAACAAATGCCATCCCATCTGAGGCTCTGGGAGAGAAGACTTGCTTCGTGGAAAGGACACTCAGGCTGGGCCTTGGATCCCCTGGTCTGAGCCATTTTTGTAACTACATCCCTAAAATGAGGAGACAGGAAAGGATTTAGATTTGATTTTCTATATAGTAATTCTGTAGTAGGTTTGGGTTAATGACTCAACCAAGAAGTTTCCCTTACTACAAGACACCAGGGCTAGATACCACAGGCACAACTATTTCAAGCACAAGCCACTGAAAAGGAATGGCAGGCACAGAAGCGGAGCATAGGGCAGGATGTAAAGTCTTCATCAATACCCTTCCATAGTGACTTTTAATGTTTATCAAATCTGGAGAACTGTGACTTCATTTCTTTTCACGAGATCTATGCAAAACTTCCTCTGGAAATCCTCATTTCCAGTGTAAAAGCTTTACCTCTGTCATAGGAAGAACAGCTTTGGGTCACTGGAATAAGGGTGTCAGTGCTCCTGTGGCCAAGCAACAAGCCTTTGCATCTCAAGAACCCAGATCATAACAAATCCTAAAGAATTCCTTTATAGTTAAGTTTTGACTATGGCAAAAATCATTAGGACTTCTTTTATACTACAAATGCACTGAGCTCAGTGTCTCTTGTTTTAGTTGTAGATAAAAAAATGTCATCTAGTTGGTGATGACAAAGAAAAGGGTCACCAGATCACCAACAGGGACAGTTACTGCACTAACCAAAGCAGTTCCATAGTGTGTACTGTTGGTGCAGAAGACGCACAACCGTAATAGACCTGGTCCACTAACCTGTGGGGGCTTACTAGCTTTCCCTCTTCATACTCTGTTAACATGAAAGAACAACTTTGACTCCAAATCCCTCATCCTTAAACACTTTCTGAACATACAATGCTTTCCTGTGAAGACCTGTGGGGAAATGTGTAGCCAACTAAAACTTGTGTCCCTTTCCCATACTTAATAAACAACAGGAAATGAAATTAACTTATACATTTCTCAAGTGAAGTATTTTCTCCACCAACAGATCCACTTCCTGGGAAAGAAGCAAAAGCACACAGGGCAGAGTTAGTGAGTCCTGATGAAAGCAAGTGAAGAAAGAAGAAATTTAGGCTAGTTCCTAACTCTAAATTAACCGAGCATTGAGGTTCCTCCACTTGAAGATGAGAAATGAACTCCGGTATCTGAAGAATACTCTCTCCAACCCAGGGAGAAGAGTGAGCTCTGCTGAGGCTGTCTGACCTAAGCTTTGCCCTTAGGCAGCAGGACATTACCCAACCTTGTGAAAACCAGAGAGCTAGACCTTCAGTACAAACAGAGCAGACCTGATGACCTTTTAAGCCCTTGCATTTTGATGTTGCTGTGGTTGGAATCTTGAAGGGGGTGGGGGTAGGGTCATCTGAATCACAGGACAAGAGAGATGGCCTATTGGAATAACAGGAAATGAAACAGAGCTGCCATCAATGGGCACTGTGTTTTAAGTGGGGGGAGCTGGGACCAGAGAAGCCTGGGGGAGCAAGCTCTCAGTTAACCCCACTTTGTCTCTGATTTCATCACTTTGCCATCTGATCCTCCTGCCAGCCCCTGATGCATTCCCAGGGATGGGACAACTCACAGCAACCCCCAAGCCTAAGGACATCCCAGTGACAGATATATGGGAGCTGTTACTCCAAAGGCAAACAAGTCACTTGAAATGAGCAAGGAGCTGGTGCTTTGCAGGGCAGTTGTGCTGACCTCAGAAGAGGAGAAGGTGTCGCTTCTTACATGTAGGCTTGAATTACAGGCACCTCAGAGGAACCACAGAAATCCTCTCCCACAATGCTCCACCAGTACACAGTGCTTGCAAAAGCTCATCTCTTGTTCTTCTCTTTCATGTCACCAGGAAAGAAAAAAAAAATTTCTGCTTCTGAGGTAAGAAAAAAAATAATCCTTGTTTTTCTCCTAGTTCCTCTGTAAGTTCCTCAAAGGGTTTTGGTTCTTTTTCTAAAACAATCTGGTCTTGTTAAACTACATCCATTCAGCCCATTCTCAAACAAGAACAAGTGTCTTTGCCTTCCTCTGCTGGAGTTTACCACCTCCATTCTTACCTACAGACACAGGTCCAGCTACCCACAAACAAGGAAAGAACTGTCTCTTCCATCATCATCCAGGCTTTCTACAGCTTGTGACTTGCCAGGAAGAAAATTCATGATAGCCTCCTAAAGTTATGAACCAGTTCTAAAGGGACTCCAAATCTGTGGTGGCACCCTGAGACAGAATGCTTGATGCGTCTCCAAACTCCTTATACGTTGGTGCCTCAGTCTTCTTCTCAGAAGAAAGAACACTGAGAGGAAACTCTCCTAGAGAAATCATGTTCTCCTATGAGAACCAGAGAGAACCAGAAAGGACTCTGAGGAATTAAAAGGTGAAGCCATGTACCAAAATAGCTGTAGCAGAAACCCAAAGAAGGAAACTCTTTTAACGCATAGAACAAATTTCAAAGCGGGGAGAAAGCAGCTTAAAAAGAAAGAAAGAAAAATCTACACAAAGCATTTCATCCGCCTAATGAAAGATTTTAGTGTGGTCAAGAGTCTCCAGACACAAATCAAAATGAAATGGAAAGACTCTGAGGAAAGCGTTGTAAGAACCTATGGCCTGTGTGGATGCGAGCCAATGAATCATTTTGCAGACATGTCCTCTGGGTGGAGAGAGGACTTTTGGGTGTAGAGGTTACAGTATGCTCAGCTTCTTGCTGACCTCCACAGGAATGTATTCTGATGATGCCAACCCTCCCACACACCTTCTAGTAAGGTGGATATAGGGCATTAAAAAAAAAACCACAATTCTTCTGTGGTTAGTCGGTGCACAAATCCTGAACATCCTGCAGGAAGCAAGCCCGGGATGCAGAGGACCCTCAGAGAGCCTTTCCACCCTACTTCCCCCAGGGCTTCTGAGGGCCTTCAGAGCAGTTGACCAATGCAAGGGAGCTGAGACAGGTGGGCTCAGGTAACCTGAGGGATTCAGTCTCCAACTCTGTATGCCTTAGCCAGGAAATAGTCTTTACAGCCATAAGTCCATGGTATCTGTGCCTGGTGCATGCTTCTGTTTTAGAGCTTATCCATAGAGGAAAATAATATCTACACACAAGAGACTGAATTATCCACACTGGCTGCTCTGGCTGCTGTCAGTCTAATCTAAAAGAGAGAGAGATGAGAGAGAGAGTGGGGGGAGAGAGAGAGAACAGCATACACACTCTTCAAAATAAATGTTTCCTAGAGATTTAAAGAGACTTTATACTTTGCTAGGTTTGGTTTTCTCTTCATTTGTTTTGCTGATAATTAAGCAAAATATGAAATAAAGTGACCATGAAGATAGTGGGAAAACCCTTTATGGAAGGGATTATTAGGTCCCTGAGTTAGGTCAAGCTCCAGTGAGAACTGCTGTGAACTTTCCACCCATAGACTAAGTAGGGTATATTGTAAATGACTCAAAGAGGCCAAGCATGGTGGTGTGCACCTCTACTCGGAAGACTGAGGCAGGAGAGTAAGTTCAAAGTCATTCCGGGCTACGACAGTGAGTCCCTCTTTCAAAACACAAACCTATAAAGGGGGGTGGGCGTGCAGATCTAGCTTAGTGGTAGAGTACTAACCTAGAAGAAGGAGGTCCTGAGTTCAATATCTAATATGGGGGAAGGGGTTGGACAGGCTCAAAGAAAAAGGTCTTAAAAGATGGTTGTCTGGGTCACTCAATGTAAATACCTACAACATCTAAGAAAATGTCTTGCTTCAATTTTAAGTAATTATGCTGCATTTTCCTCCTGTGCCTACCTTCTCATTAAGCCTGCGTGAAATGCATAATTACCACGCTACCGCAGGTGAGCTGACTTCGCTGGTATGCGCATGAAAGTCTCCCATTAATTGCCCATGGAGGGACCCCCAGGGCTGGAACAGGGCATATCCATCTTGTACACCCCAATCCCAGTGCAGTGCATGTAACAGGGTGCACATTCCAAAGGGGATCTCCAGATCTGTCACAGGAAAACATCCTGTTTATGTCACCCTCCCTTCCTGAAAGGAGAGAGTAGCTAGACACCACACACATTGTCTCTGGCCAATGCTGTCAGTCAGACCCCAGCATCTGCCCAGGTACTTACCTGACTCAGCTAACCTCAGACACCAACGTCATCCCCTGATTTCCACTTTACTAATATAGCCTGAGAGATATTTCTAGTATACTAATGATGATGCCTTCATTTATAGTCAAAACAAGATCCTGCTTTATTTATATACCATACCCTTTGCTTTTTAGACCAGAGAATTGTTTACAGTGTTAATTCTCCAGCCTCTTAACTAAATTCCAGATAAGTCGGTGGAGAAGGGATGTCTCAACACTACCTCATCCTGTATGCAAAACACTAAAGCAGAAATACTGAGAGCTTAATAGCAGGGAGACAGGATGAGAACTTAGTAGCAGTACCCAGCAATAGTGAATGGAACTAACTTGCGAGTTTTGTGGCAGAGACAGGAGGAAGGGAGGGAGAAGACACAGGCTGCACAGAGGAGAGCTAGGGTTGTCCCACATGCATCTCAGTCCAACATTCAGCACAAGGCTCTGCTCTCAAGCCCTAGGCTGAGGCTGTGGATCATCAGACTGCTGCCTTAATGTACTCCTCTCCAAATGGCTTCCTAGGCAGCCTCACTGAGTTGGAGGGACACTGGGGTCTGTTCTGTGTCTCAGCCATGACACCTGTCAGTTGATCAGCTGAACAACACTACCTGATGTTCCACCCATACCGATCACAGGAATTCGATCACTGTTCGGGGAGACTTTCCAAGTGCAGTCGCATGTCATTCATAACAGGGAGCTGTTATGAGAAAGGCATTTCCATCGCTATGCCAACATCAGAGTTTATTAGTCAAGTTTCTCCTTACTGTGTGGTAAAATACCTGACAAAGGGGACTTCCAGAGTGGAGGGCTTATTTAGTTCAGGGTCTGAGGGCTTACAGACCATCACCATGGGACAATGCTGGACCTCCACTCAGGAAGCAGAGAGATGACTGCAGATGCTCAGTTAGCTGTCCTCCATATCTCTTTTATTTACCCTAGGACCCCATCCCATGGGATGGTACCTCCACATTCAGAATGGGTTTTCCCTCTTCAGTTAAACTAGTTAATGGACACCCACAGAGAAACACAGCAGGTGTCTCCTAGAGGATTTGAAACTGTGTCAAGGGTAGCCATCAAAGTGCCCAAACTGCCTGCTAAGTCCCTCCTTTCTAACGTCCCCTCTGAACCAACAGCTGAGCTGAGCCCACTCAGTGGTGGACCACTGCTGACAGCTGGTTAGATCTTTGAATTCAAATACTCGAGAAGTTATTTTCGGGCACTGTAACATGGGCGGAGAGGCTGTGTTAAATAAAGGGTGCATCTGGAGCCTCTGTGGATGGGCCAGGAGAGCAACACTGGGCATCCAAAGCAGGGCAGAGGCAGACTCACAAATCAGCAGAGAGTAGGGACCTTTAGGTGTTAGTGGTGAGGGGAAAATGTTAACACAATATGTGTTTCGTGAGACCACAGAGACCCAGCAGCATCCTCAAATGCTGAGGTCGAGAACAGCACTCCTATAGCTGTCCTTTGCCATTCCCCACAAGCAGATGGAGGTATATAACTCCTGCTTCCCAACATACCATTCCATGAAGCCCAGTGCAGCAGCAGCAGCAGTGTCTTAGAGGTCACACAGAATATGACTTCAGAACGCCCTCCTAAGAGCACACACGTCTACGGGCGAAACAACTTAAAATTAGCAAAGTCAATGTTTAACTTGGACCTGGTCTGGGAGTGTGGAATTTTCCATGGAGAATCAGAGCTGTCACCAGAAGCTGGTGAATTGGAACAACAGCCCTGGCTCCTACATTTCAAGAAGACAGAATGACTGGGAGTGGTTCAGAGCAAGAATGGCAATGGCGTGCCAGCCGAGGCCTTGAGCCAAGACCCTGCTAGACAATCATTCCAAAGAGGTGGCTCTACTACTGATGTTTTTCTCCCACTTTTACTAAACTTGGACCCAACCTTGCAACCCTGCCTCTGCCCCAGACTGCCCTTGTCCACTGCAGGTCTGTCTGTCATGCTGTGATTCCTCTATTGCTCATGTACTACCTGGAACAGTGCGTGGTGGAACACACCTGCAGTTACACGCCTTCATTAGAAGGCTGAGACAGAAGCATCACAAGTTGAAGGTTAGGTCCTGTTTCAAAACCTAATGAAGGTAAGAGATGAGCTTTTATTTGAGTATACAAACTTCCAGGACCAGTCTTTAATATTCTCCAACAGTGTGAGCCAGGACAGCATGATAAAGACTCATGGGCCATGATGAGGAAGAAACTAGACCACTAAAGAGAGGATCAAGTCTTTGTCATCTTCCTTCCTCAGCCCATCTGGACAACTTTTAGTCTCATTGACTCTACTTTCTCTCTCCCCCTTTCTAATCATTATATCCTTCCCTGTGTGGATTTAGGTTTGTAGCTCTTTTTCTAGTTACTTGAGGCATACAACTAGGTTGTCCAGTAAAGGTAACATTATTTAATTTTAGAGATTTGTTTGCATTTTCTGAGTATGCATGTTTTACCTGTGAATATGTCTGTGCACTGTGGGTCTGGTATCCATGGAGTCCAGAAGAAGGTACCAGATTTTCTTTGTGTGCTGGGAACAGAACCCCAGTCCACTGCAGAGGTAGTAAGTGCTCTTAACCATCAAGTCATCTCTTCAGTCCCACTCGCTCTGTTTTTGAATAGATATGTCTTCACAGCTATCCATGTTCCTTTGGGCACTGGGTTTGCTGCATTCCATAGGCTTTGATGTATTATGTTGACTTCTTCTTCTCAGTCATTACAAAACCACAATAGATTGAGGGGAATCACAGACTACTTGAGTCAATACAAGTGGTCATCAAGCTTTGATTTTTCCCCACAATCCAGGATAGATGAATATACCTGTAAGTTGAGTTATTTGGCCTGAAAGAGAAATAATAAACTGAACAGATTTGGCTAAAAAGAGATACACTTTGTAGCCCTGCCTGAGATCCTGTAGCATGCAGGGTAGATCTGTGTGAGGCACGGCGGAGACTCAGAAACCTTTATGACTATGACACCACTTCCAGGGCTGGAGAACATGCTTCTTGATTCTCCTACAGTAAGCAAGCACCCTGACACTCCTACCAGTTCCTGAGAGCCCTTCCCACTCCCAGCCTTTCCCAGCCATGGTGGCCTACACCCCATACCATGAGCCAAATAAACCTTCCCTTCCATAAGTTGTTCCTTTTGTGATATTTGGTGATTGACAGGAAAACATCAAGAATTGGATCAGTTGTCGCTAAAGCCATTTCTCATTCTCACTTCTTGACGTTGGGCAACCATCAAAGTTCCACGGCATCTTTCAAGACTGCCTTCCCATGCTACTCAGCCTCTTCTACCAGCTGGTGTATGGAAAACCACCCTCATTGCAGAGGACTGCTCCTCACCTCTGAGATTTGGGTAATTTAGCAGGTGGCCACGAACTGACCTGCTGCAATTACAAAATCTCCTCACAGTCCTGCCTAGAGCCAGAAACATCCCAGGTGATCTGAGTTGTATACCAGTGTTTCCCCCTCTCTTCCAGGTCTGGCTTGTTTTGAGATGCTGTTATGCATCAGGAAACACCTACCATGTCTCCTCCAAGAGGTGGTCCATTTCAATGGCAGGTGAAGTGATTCCTGTTTATGACAGCAGTTGCAAAGAGTATCAGAACCACTTGGCATGAAAGGTATCCCATGATATATCATTCATTATCTTAACAATAGTTACAGAATGGGGAGAGCTTCTTCTCACACACATATACTTTGAATAGGCAACAACTTCTTCTGCTCCCTGCTTCTATCCAGTTGCTTAATGTGCAGCTGAGAATGTCTCTTTAATGGAGAAATAAATCTTGAGTTATTTATTGGAATGTGTGTTTGATCAGAAAGAGACATCCCCCAGCCCGAAGTGAGACTGAACAACTCCACATTTAGATCCCTAGAACAATGAGTTCTGGCACACCAGAGAGGAATTTGTATTTTATTCAGGCACGTAGCTATTGTGGTCATTATGGGCTGCTAAGCCCAATTGATTGTGAAAATCAGATTCTTGCCTGCAGAATCCTGGCCAAGAAAATATTGCTTAAACTTGGCACCTTACCATGAATCAAAAGCTATTGCTTGCTTAATCAAGTATCATATGTTGATAATTCTTTTCTGGTAGAGGTATAAAATCATTTCCCAGTGTTATTAAAATTGTCTTACAGATGAGAGACTGATTTCGAGAGAATCGGAGTCATTCTTCTGCCTCCTGTTGTGGTCTAGGTGAAGCTAAGAAATGAGATACTTCCGGTCTCCTTCCCAATTGCTTCTCACTTAAAGACTTCCACTCCAGGAAAGAAGCTCCTTTGAAGGAACTCTCAGGCTTAGGTCAATTCACATTTTCATTATAACATAACAAGGGAACAAGAAAGAAAATCAAAACATATATATTAACAAAATATAGACTGAGTAAGCCTGGATGAAATGAGACTGATATGAGTCTCCTAGAATTTTCTCTTTTAAGTTTTCGTGGTTTTTGTTTTATTTTGAAATACTATGGAGCCTGAGATGGCCTTCAATTCAGAGCAGCCCTCCTGCTACGGCTTCCCAAATACTTGCACAATAAGACCACTTTACCAAAGCTAAAGACACCTCCTCCTATAAGCGAGTAAGCCCTTTGAAATCATAGCTGGTCCTAACTGCAAATATCCTGCCTTCTGATTTTACAGCCTCCTATCAGCATCATTTCTTCAAAGCATAAGGGCATATAGTTTTCCAAATGAAGTTTAAAAACCTACTTCTGAGGTCCTGCCAAAGCAAAAATAGGCATCGAGGTTTTAAAGTTTGTCACATAATTAAAGACTGACATATTCCTGTCCTTCACAAATGTAAGGGAAGGTACTAAGAGAAACGTGCTGTGCAATGAACAAATGCTCACTTCACTTTTGCCTTTTCTTATCAACTCTATCTCTTACTCTGAAAACTACAATTAAGAGAGTTCTCAGGAAACAGCTTGGGTTCCCACCAACATATAAACCGTGTAATTGCTCAGCAAACCCTCCAGGGTGAATAATGAGGTGTCAGCCCCTGACATTAGGAGAAGGGTGACTATAAAGTAACAACTTTACTCACAGTTCAGAATGGCAACACAGAGGCTGTGTGTTCCTATGCACTGGGGGCAGGATGGGTGTCACACGTATACATTCCTTATTGCATTCTGTAGACAAGGGAGGCAGCTAAGATCAGGGAGAGAGGGAGGGATTAACCTACAGAGAACCAGGTTTGAACACAGGCCTCACTGGTTCAAAACAGCTGTGTGACCCTGGACTTGGCTGTCTCCTTTGTGTCTTCGGAATGCTGAAGGAATAACAGATGTCTTTGAAGGTCTGCTAAGACTCCCAACTCCAAGGCAGCAAGTCAAAGCTTCATTGTTTCCCGGAGGCAAAAGCTGCATGCCTCTCTGAGGGTTGTATCCTCCTGAAACCCACTTACTATCTCTTGCCAGGTGCCTACAAACTATTGCCTTCTCTCTCCTTGAATTATTTTACCCACACTGGCAAGCTCCACATCCCCCACATGCATCCAGCCATTAAGGCTACAGACAGTGGTCCCTGACAATGGTGCCCTTGGGTTTAGGGGCATCCCCATGCTCTGGGATCAGAGCCTTGGGTGCTCTGTGCTATTGGGCCAAGCACTCTTTATAGATGACCGAGCCTCTGATCCTCAAAATCAAGTACTGACAGTCAAAAGTATAACAACTACATCCTCCAGAGGCTTTAAGTCACAGCCAAAGAAACTAAGGCAATTCGGAGGTTCTCCTTGGAAGGCATGCTTGTGTCTTCCACTGCTTCTCCATGAGATTTTGGTCTGGTGTCTCAGGGCCCTCAGCCTGCATGCCCAAACCCCAAGCATTCCTGGATGTTTCTCCTGATCCATTGCAACACAGTCCTGTAGCATCTTGTGCCCAGGGCTGACTCCAGCCCTTCAAGGGACAAAAGCACACAAGTGCTTATCCTCACTAGTATCTCACACATACTAGACATTACATGACTGTTTTGTGAATGAATGCAAGCATGAATGAGACTTAGGCATGCATTTAATTATGGAAACGGGGAGATGAGGTATCCTGAAGATAGTATAAAACCACTCTAAAGAATGTAACAGATGCTCTGTTAAGAAAAAAAAAAGAACTCCAAATATTATTTTCCTAAGAAGATTAGCAGTGCTCTAAGTTGAACAAACAATCCATGTCATCTAAATGGGGGAGGTAAGAACAGAACAGAAGAGAACAATGGGGTCTGGGAATCCTTGATTGATGGGGTTTAGAGCAAACCCCCAGTTATCATCTGCTTTTGGGAAACACAAATAAAAATATGTTGTTCACAGTCTAAGGGACTCAAGCTCATTATCCCAAGAGGACTCATCCCCACTTGTCTTGCTCATCTGCTGTCCTTGTCCACACAGCGCCTCTGTTGTGAGCGCGCGTGTGCCTGTGTCACTGTACAAAGGCTCGAAGCAGTATGTGCTTCTC
The DNA here is from genome assembly GCF_947179515.1 of Apodemus sylvaticus. Classification (NCBI taxonomy): domain Eukaryota; kingdom Metazoa; phylum Chordata; class Mammalia; order Rodentia; family Muridae; genus Apodemus; species Apodemus sylvaticus. The sequence continues at coordinate 69,053,893 of NC_067479.1, forward strand.
TTCCCCTTTTCAAGAAGGATAGATTTCCCCCCAGAGTCAGTCACATTCCTCCCATTACTCCTTCTCTTGGACTCTCCCTCACACTGACGACATCATTCGAAAGTTCTCACTAGTCTAGTCATAAAGCAACAGCTGTCTGGGTTTGTCTACAGTCTGTTCTGCCTGTGTCCCTCTGCTGCACACCTCTGTAACAACAGCGGCTGCTTACAGGCAGAAGCCACCACACACGCTATTAGGATGAGTCCATTCCACTGCTAAAAAAAAGGGCTTCTGAAAGACAAAAATACATGAAAAAATGTACTTCAAGTTAAGCCAAGTAGAATCAGCTCTTTGGAGAAGAATAAATACATGGAATCAAAGGGTGGGGAGTAATTGCTTTGGGTGATTATGTAAAAACACAGAAAACATGAGCACTTCCGTCATGAATAAAGAAAGCTGTATGATAGGCACACAGCAGTTCATTTTCCTATTCCATTTAGCTTTACAATGTTGGAAAGTCTCCAGAAAAGAGAAAGATAAAACCATTAAAGTAACAAAATTTGTGTTAGAAAGTAAAAAGCACAGACATGGTATAAGTCTCTCACATTATGTCCAGAATTCTCCCATCCTGGCATCAGCTCTGGCTCTGGGGCTAGCCCTGAGCACCGTCTCTGGGGACTTCCCTCCTAGCTGGGCTGTGGATCTGGTAGTGCATGTTGTAGGCCAATGCAGAAGTCAATGATGGCTGTTCTCCAAACCACACAGCCAGGAGACAGATGGTAGGCCAGAGGGAGGTGGCAGAGCCTTGTAGTAGCATTGAGCAAGACAGAACCTCAGGGCTGTCTTTATCCTGCCAGTTTGAGTTTTGTGCTCCTGAAAGAATACCTGGTGCCAGAACTAGACCATGCCCATGCCCTGCAGTCTCCAGAGTGGATACATACTGTTCACATGCAGAACCAACTGAGACAGATGTGCCTCATCTTTAGACAAGCATCCCCTCCAAAGGAGTTACCCATTTGGATGAAATGCTTGCAGTGCCTCAGAAATATTCTGGTCAGTGCGATCTACTATAACCCTGTGACAGTCAAAAATGACAACTAACACAAGCTAAGGAAATAGAGCTAACATGGACTTCTTGTCACCCACAGTTAATTTGTATCTGGGAGCCAACTGTCAGATGATAGGCCAGAAATAGTAACGTGAATCTTCTCTTTCCTTTCAGTCTGTTCTTTCTCTTTAAGCCTGAACAAGGCTCTCAGTCCCTATCCTTTAAGAGAAAATAGAGAATGAAGCAGAGTTTGGTCAGTATGCCTGCCTGAGGTGTGGCTTAGCACCTTGTTTCCTTGTGTGAGGATGAAGGGGGGGAAGAGGGACTGGGAGACCCTTGCTGTAGTTATGCCAGAAGTAAAGCAGTGATTGAAACCCGACTGTCTCCATCTAGGCTGTGCATCAAATGACAGAACCGGAAGAAGGCCAGACCAAGTGTGAAATGGTAGAAATAGTCCTGAACTCAGAGCACCCCCTTCCAGCTACTCTCACACTGATCCCCTCTTTTGGTAAGCTTACCAAAAGCTGAGGAATCAGCTTCCTCTATGGGGCCATTCTGGCCATGTGCACACATGGGTGACCCAATGCTGCCTCTTCATGAATAAACATGGTCCCACCTAACACCAGACCAAGTCACTGTTTTTCTTTATGCCTTCTGTCTCTATACAGCTACCTTTAAATAATCTAACAATCTATATAGTGCCTATAATGTCAGTTCCAGAGACTCTGATCCCGTCTTCTGTCCTCCAACGGTACTTATGTACATGTGCATATATCCACACACACATACACACACATGTGACTTTTTTTAAAACACACAATTAAAATTTTCCTGTGAACAAATAGTGATAAAAGAGAAGAGCAGATCACATAAATATGGCTTCACCTGGGCCTACTGGAAAGTGAACTGGTGAGATCTCAAAGAGAATAAATGTGAATAACCTATGCTTCTGGATTAGCCTGGCCCACTGACCACAAAGTGGGACTTTTACCAAAGATATGTTGATATCTTATTAAATGAACTTGATGAATTTATCAAAGGATAAATATTGGACATATGGTAAACATCAAAAATAGCCCAAGAGAAAGTCGGGTGTGAAAACTCTGAAGGGATACTAAAACAGATGTGGAAATATCCAGATGTTGATGAGAGCCAATAGTGATATGAGCACTGAGCATTAGGGAAATATATCAAGCATCAGGCTTAGCTTGCGTCTGCACACTAGACATGGGCACTAAAGCAGCCCCTCTTCATGCTGCTTCTGCCTCATGGGTACCATGAAGTGCTTGAAGCATGTCTTCTGTCCTTGGTGTCACTAGCAAGGTTCCTAAAGCCCAGAGGCAGTTTTGGTGCTGTACACATACCAAGAGAGTATTAAGAGAGTGAAATAGTTAGGGAGGGAGTCCCAGCTGGTAATGAGAAAGAGAGAGAAATAAAGAGAGAGAGAGAGAGAGAGAGAGAGAGAGAGAGAGAGAGAGAGAGAGAGTCCCAGTGCTATACAGTACACTGAAAGGCACACTACTCAGAACTGTGCAGAGAGTGCAGGATGGACAGACCATGTCCCCTCTGTGCCTCAGACATGAAGCTCTGCCTCCTCACTGCAGCCTGTGTAACTACTTTACACTTCTAACTGCTGCCTTTGATGTTTGTTTCAAATGCATTTTTATTCAATGAAAATGCTGTGGGGGGAGGGGGGGGTGATTTGTCCTGGTGGGTTCTTTAATCCTTCAGTCCAGCCTGGATCTTGAACTCCCAGGAACAGGGGCAGTGACTCAGGTGAACAAACATTTCCGAACACTCCTTAGAGTACCAAGGAATGAGGGGAGGTTCTAGGGGAACTGACACATTCCCCACTCACCACATACATTATGACAATATCACTGTGGTCAGGTAGGCACAGCAAGAAACTTCAAAAAAGTTTCAAAGGCCAAACAAGCACAGTGTCACCGGGTTGTAGGTTTTTGAGGAGAGGTGTCCACTAATTGAAAGCAGATTGATCTAGTCTGTGATTATGTCCTCCCCAAAGACGCGCATCCATTATCCAGGTTTTTCTCATCTGCAACACCTTTCCTTCTTGTGTCAAAGGCCCAGGGCATGTTTCATGATGCTACAACCCATACCCAGCTGTGCCACCTTCTCCCTACTGCTGTCACTGGATAGCTATGCTTCACCCCTGCCGTGACAATTCACTCTCCAAGAAAGAGCAGTAAGTACCAAATTGACCATTTCCTCCATAGCCTAGGTCTATGCTTTAATATCATTTTTCTAACATGTTGCCCTGACACAGGACCTCACTGTACCCATTTGAATCCCCCTTCACTAATTGTTTTCACAATTACCAGTTTGAATTAAGAGCACTCTTTGTCTAAGCCAGCTCTGGGAATGATCGCTTTCCTCAGCTCCTAGACTTCTCTCTTCTTCCTTGTTCATTGCAACAGAAGAATCTGTCACAGCAGAAGAATCCAAAGCCTCAGCCTGCAGGGTAATCATTCCCAGAGAGGCAAAGACGCAGGTGGTTTACATTGCTGATAATTTACCAGGACTACAGAGGACTTGACCTATGTCATTGGAACAGAGTCTCAAAGCTACGGGGGATGAAGAATCAAAGTCACAGACATCCAAAAGTAGGTGCCAGCAAAATCATGTTAGAGGCTATTCTGCCCCTGACTCATCTTAGAGGACTGGGGGTGGATATGCAGTTTTGTCCAACTTCCAAGGAGAATCCAGCAGATAAAACCCAGCTGTGCGTTTGGCAGTCACACGAGGTCTCCTGTGATGGAGGTGAGCAGAGAGAGAGAATCACTCCTTCGGGGAATTTGGGGCAGTGCCCTTGGGCTGCCTTATCAGCCTGTGGTTTAGGACCTAGTACTGGCAAGGCCATCAACATAGCCCTCAACTAACTTCAGGGATGCTTTAATATTGTCAAACACATCCTGCAATTATTACTATTATCTGGAGCTCAGCTGCTTTACTTTTAAACTAATTTTTTTATGTGGCATTTGCATGTGACTCTTTCTGCTTGGGTGCACAAGTGCCACAGAGTGAGTAAGGAGGTCAGAGGACAACTTGAAGGAGTCATTTCTGGCTCTCTACTGGGTAGGTCTTGAGGACTGAACTCAGGTCATAAGGCAACAGATATCTTTACCTACTAAGCTGTCTTACCAGTCCAAGAGTGCCAACTTTTAAAACTGTGGGTCCTGACCCTAGAGGGGATTATAGGGGTTACATAAATAAATGTGGCGATTCCTCCACCTCACCCCCCCCCTCACACACACACAGATCAGTGACAATGAAAGGTCTTTGAATGTAAAATTGCCCAATAATTATTTCAAAGTCAAACATGCAAGGTACCCAGGCAGCACTCTCCCATGATGCATGGCGCCACCTCACAGAGGCCATATGCACTGAACACAGTGCATACATACTTTGCACCATTCAAGCCATCCCCCATGCAGGGTGAACAAATGCTGCCTGAACATCTCAGCTAAGACTCTAGATGACTGTGTGTTATGAATTCCGGTTTCTCTTTACTCCACAGACAAGGGTGTTTTGTTTATTTATTTGTGTGTTTGTTTGCTATTATTGTTTGTTTTTCTTTTGTAAAAACATAATAGTCTAGCTATGAAGGGAAACAATATTTTTTCATATTTTTCTACCATATTCCTTAGCATACAACTATTAACAATATAGTTTTGGGAATATATAGTGTTAGAATGTTTAATTTTAAAAATTGATGTTTGAGCCATTTAAAACATTAAGTAAAAATTAGCTTGGGATTTTCAACAATTAAGATGGAATTTCCAACAATTTTGTAATGGTCCTAAGTATTTTTGCCATTTAAAGTATATAAGGCTATATTCTCAGCATTGATAACGAGAAAATAAAAGCATGGAATAACTACAAAAACATTGACAGTGCTCTGTGTCCCTCTTTATCAAATATTCAGCTGAGAGAAAGAGGGAGGGGAGGAGGAGGAGCTTGAACAGTGGGCAGAGGACCACTTTCAGAAGTCAGTTTTCCCATTCCAACATGTATACCAAAAAATTGTTTTAAAATAAATTCCTTAGAGTTTACCCACCCACTAGGGAATTGAACTCGATTAACTTGGTGGAAAATGCCTTTACCTGCTGAGCTGTTTAAAAATAAACAAACACATCTATCTCCGTCATACAGAAATCTCCTTATGTTATTGTTATAGTCACTTTTCTATTCCTGTGAAGAGACACCTTGACCAAGGCAACTTTTAGAAAACAAAGCTTGGGAGCTTGCTTACAGTTTCAGAGGGTGAGAGTGTTGCTATCCTGCAGGAAAGCAGACAGGATTGGTGCTGTAACAGTCATGCTGAGAGCTTTACATCCTGATCCACAGGCAGCAGGCAGAGAGAGAAGGGTGGGGGTGTGATGTGAGCTTTTAAAACCCCAAAGCCCATACCCATTACACACCCACTCCAACAAGACCACACCTCCTGATCCTTTTCAAACAGGTCCAGTCACTAGAGACCAAGCATTCAAATACATAAGTCGGTGGGGACCATTCTCATTCAAACCACCATAGTTTTTAAATAGTAAGATTACACACATACCAAATGTTTTTTAAAATACAATTTTCTTATGGTTTATTATTAGTGGTTAAATTTTGGCTTGCATGGCTAGTTGATATATCTTCATACCCGATATCATGTAAAATTTTCTCAGGAGAGGTCAATAGTCGGCATGCTAGCATGAGGACCCGAGATCAGTCTCTAGCATCCACACAGAAAATCTGAGTGTACCAGAGTGCACCTGTACTCCTGATGCTGGGAAGATGGAGACAGGAGGATCACTGGGACTAGCTAATTTGCTAGTCTCCCTGAATTATCAAGCTCCAGATTCAGTGGAGAATCACTGTGAAAGACCCCTGACAGTGGTCTCTGGGCTCCAAAGGCACACATGTGGGCACACTGATTCTTGGGAATAGAGGGGTCAAGAATAGAACACATTTAAGAAGCCCTAGTATATAGGACACACTGAGGATCTCTCTGGATGGAGTACTGCAGCCCCCATCTTTACCGGCATCTGAATAATCAAGGTCTCCGATGCCATCTACACCTTTGCCTGGCTCACACATAACACAGTGCTGAAAGAGGAGCTGTGAGCTGGTCCACGAGATGCAGCTTTTCCGCAACCTTGTGAGGCCCCTGCTGAGTCTCCCACTCCATGGGTCCAGGAAAACAAAGGACACTGAGCCACACACATTCATGGAGAGGTGGAATTAGCCCTGAGTTCAGCTCCAGGCAGCTTGACTGCATTTCTACATAATAAAAACCAGCCTTAGGAAAGATTTAAAAAATGAAAAAGTCAGAACTGTTGGTCTATTCTGAGGGTGGCTGTTAATTAGAACCTGTTTTTATGAAACTGCTTTGTACTAGAGGAGGAGAGGACCTCTCAGTTTCAATGAGCCTGCTGCTTCCTGTGATGAAGCAAATCAACCATGCAGACAGGGCCAGTGCCCAGGGTGATAAGAATTCCTTCAACTGTGCTTAGGGAATCCAGGGACACACTCTATGCTCAGGAGAGCAGGACAGAGGCTTTAGAACATGGTAGAAAACGAGTCACAATTCCCCTGCAGAAAAATCCAGAGCCTTTCCTCCAAGTCTCATTAATTCCCCAGTTTGTCCCAGCTGACAATGGCTGTGCCCCAGGACACCCTGAGGAGGTAGCTCTCCCAGGTCTTTATGGACAGCACCACCTGGGAGGGGGAAGACAACCTGAGGATTTGCAAAAAGGGAGGGGCTGCAGAACCTTTCAGGTTTTTGAATCGCAACTGTTTTCTGTCATCATAAAGAAAGAGGTAATCATTTCTTTCCAGCACTCTACCACCCGCCCTGTCTCCCGCACTGACTATTATGAAATTGCCAAAGACCACACACTTGGCTTTCTCTGTTTTCACAGTTTTTAAAACCAGCATCAAAAGGCAAAGAGGGCAGGAGTTGAGGGTTCCTTTTCCAGCAAGGCATCTGAAGTGGAATTCCTTCAAGAGAATGCTATTCTCTTCTGGCTACTTTCCATAAGTTCCATCTTCTCATTAAGTGTTTATCATCTCGAGTAAAGAAAATGGAGTCCAAAAAAAAAAAAAAAAAAAAACTCAAACTGTGTCCAATTGGGAACGTGCCATAGAACCCAGAGTCTCATGCTATTGAATATTCTGGAAGTGAATTTTAAAGTCTAAAAAAATTTTAGCTCATAATATAAAAGGTTCAAATTTATGATAACATTTATCTCCATGTTAATAAGGAATTCGCAAACAAAGATGATTATCCGGGCCTTTACAGATGCTCGGCCGTGAATCAATCCAGCAACATATTAGTGATACAAGGCAGTTGGTTTTTAGCAGAATTGGCCCACGGTAAGGTGTTTCTTTTTTATGTGAAATGTTGAGAGAGTTTTGAAATGCGTACCATCTGAGTCACAGGCCCTGGCGCAGAGGCAGGAATTCAACACAATTTTTAGCAGCACATCAGTGATGTAAAGTTTGTTTTCAAGAGAAAATAAAACACACGTCTCACATCCAAAACCAGCTCGACCCATGCATAGAGCAGGAAAGAAAATGCCACTGGGCACAAAGTCCGGAGTCACCACAGAGTCCTGCCCTGTTCCGGGCCAAAGGCCCTCTAACGTGCAGTCTCTATTTGCCTTGTGCTCACACCCCAAACATGTACCTCAGTCCATGTCACCAATTCCTTCAAGCTTTAGAGGCTCAACGTGTGAGTCAACACACACACACACACACACACCACATCATTATCTGTGCTGTTGCTCACTACCACCCCAGCCTCAGTTTCCCTCTAGTCTCCAACATGATAGCACAAAAGTCACATACACGATTTAGATTAATATGTAAGAAATACTTTTAGAGTTTCAACAGCTCAAGAAATGTGTGCCTGTAATGAAGAATGTCATCCTTAGAGTCGTAGACTGGCCTAGGACAGAGTGTGACTCTTCTGTTCCTATTCCTGCTTCACAAAATTTCCATCTTTCCTCATGCTTTTCAAAACCTGACTGGTTCTTCCAGACTGCAGTGTTCCTTTTCTGCGCCTGCGCCTGCCTCCCCAGTCTCCTGTCCTTGTTGTCTGTTTCTCTCCAGCTCGTCTCCCTTGCTATTACTCTGTATTATCGCCTTCTTTCTTCATCACTCTTGTGCTATTCATATGTGTGCTGCGGTCTGCTTTACAGGCCTCTCAGGCTGTTCTGAGAGCTTCTTCTAAAAGTCTCTGTAAAACCTGGCCACAAGATCCAGTCAGTGAGTTTAAGGAACAGATGGAGAGCCCTGGCTCACGCACAGCTGGAGGTCGGCTCTGATAGAGTAATATCCGCACAGGGTTAACAACCAAGGCACTGCCTCAGACCATAACAGACTTTGCTTTTATTTGGAGGCATAGTTGCTCTTATTTTAATTAATTGATTAATTAATTAATTTCATTTTATTAATATGAGCATTTTGCCTGCATGTATGTCTGTGTAGCACGTGCATGCCTGGTGCCTATGAATGTCAGAAGAGGATGTTGACTCCCCTGGAATTGAGATTGTGGATGCTTGGGCTCACCATGTGGTTGTAGGAATCTAACCTGGGCCCTCAGCAAGAACAACATGTGCTCTTACCCACTTAGCCTCACTCCAGCCCTAATTGGGGGGCAGGAGACAGGTTGAGGAAGTAGAGACAGAAGACTGGAAAAGTCTGAGGCCACTGTGCTCAGTGTCCTGTGATTGTAGTGTATTGGAGCTGCGGGGGGTGGGGGGGGAGTTATTAAAAAGAAAAAATTCAGGGCCAGTGAAATGACTCAGAGGATAAGGTCACTTGCCACCACTTCCACCTTATGACCCGGAGGAAGGAAATCCCAAAAAGTGTCCATAGGCACAAGCACGTGTACACACGCACGTGCACACACACACACACAGAGATGTAATCAAAATAAATATATAAATAAATAAATAAATGGCTACTACTATAGTTCAACAGTAGAAGGCCCTAACTTCAATTCTAAGCAACAAAAATGTAACATTAAATTAAATTAAATATTAATTAAAAAATACTTGGCGCCTTAGAGTAACCCCCAAATAATTAAAAACTATTTTTACAGTGGGATCAGAAATCTATGTCTATCTAAATCATCTCCCAAAGGACTCAGAGCAGCTAGTGTGGTGTAGAACAATGGGTAGGTATTAGGAATAAACACTGGATTCAGATCATGATTCTAACACATTAGGCTATGAAACTTAAGGTAAGCTACTGCAGCCCTCATCCCTGCTCACTCACTGTGAAGAACCTGCAGTCCCCTGGACATAGGGAGACAAACCTTTTCTGACTGTGAATGGTGGTGTGGCTTTGTTCTGTGGTCTGTGGACTGAGCTGTCTCTGTTATAAAGAGGGACAGTCAGTCATCCCAGTGGCAGTCCTTCTGGGAAGAGAAGAGGTTATCAACAGGAGTGGAATCTTCATAGATGTCTCCACTGAATAAAAACCTCAGTAGGGCCCTACCTTGGTTCCAGAGGAATTCTGGGAAAATGGGATGGGAGGGGGTGCCAGTCATGAAGAGGGCTCAAGCTCAGCATGAGATTGCTCCAGAGGGTCCTGTGAGATGTCTTGACGTTGGAGGACTTGAAAAGAATCATAGTTAGGGCTGGGTTGTGCATTATTCAGTAGTCAAATTATTCCTTCTATGATCCTGGAGATAGAGCATCCATTTGTAAATGCCCAGTCCAATCTGAACTGCACTTAAACATGAAGGAAATTCGTGGCCATGTCAAGACTGCACCAGTAAGGAAGAGCAGAGCCATTGCTAATGTTAGTGAACCCCAAAGGCATGTTAAGTCAGGAGAGAAATATAGGAAACTATGTATTTTATGTGACACAAGACCCTTCTCTCTGTGGAAGTAGGCTGGCAATCTATAATTTGTTGAATATACCCAGTGTCCAGGCTTAACAGCACATGAACTGCAGATGCCAAGGGTGGCTTCTGTAACACAGATGCCTCCCCCGCCCCACCCCCTCCAGCTAGAATGGCTTAGAGAAGCCAAGGTAGGCAGATCTGATATTAGCTCTCTGGGCATGTAAAAGCCAGGCAACAGCAACCTGCCATTGACCTCTGACCTACACAGGCTTATACCCAGGCAAACACACCCATATGTACCTATACATGCACACACACACACACACACCACATGCACAAGGTAAAATTCAGAAGTTAGCCGAAGAAATTTAATAACACTGGGATTGTCAACAGAATGCAAAGCCTGGATCCTGGCTACCAAGGCCACCCCAGTAGGAGGATTTGGTTTTGTTTCCTTGTGTTGTTAGCATTACAATCCTATTCAACCTTATATGAAAGACACACAGTCCAGGTATTTTATTCATAAGCCATATGCCAAGACTGGGCAGATCTATGACTATAATAACACATTCCCCAGCTACAATCCCTTCCATGTTACTCACTGTTTCCCCTGGCCAGGCAGTTCTGGTCTATGACAGCTTCCTCCTCTTCTCTCCTCTTTCTCTACCTGCAAACCCCTCTCTCAAACCTCCAGTCCCACCTGTTCCCTCCACTGCTCAATCATAGGCTCTGTCCTTTTATTGGCCAGTTAAATTGGGGAGGAGGCTCACATGGCATCACTGCAGTATATAAGGATCTTCTCATAGGAGGCAGCCACATCTTGAAGAACCAGTATTTAGCATTAGAATACAAGCAGCATCTGAGCAACCTACTACATCATTGTCTTAGTGAAAAATATTTCTATTTATTTTATTCTATGTGTATGGGTGTTTTTACCTACATACATAGATTTGTACCAAGTGTGTACCTACTGATGTCTTCAAAAGCCAGAAGAAAGTGTCACATTTCCCCAATATGAGCAGGGAGGGATGGAGAAGGAGGAACAGGGCTAATTCTGTGCCCTGAGGCATTTACTGTAGTGGAAAAGACAAATATGGTTTATCAGCAGGAGGAAAGAATGGTGTGACTTAGCTGGGTGGAGATGACTCACCTGGAGTGAGGTGAGAAGGAGGTTAGCAAAACAAGAAACAACCCTTTCTTGGACTCAGTGAAGACAGGCCAGGGAGGGAGGGAGGGATGGGAGGTTTGACACCAGCTTTAGGGATTTGGTAAAGAACTGGGTAGACAGTGTGAAGGCAAAGAGATGTAGATAGAGCCAAGTGAAGTCTTGCATGGCCGACTCTGGATCGGAAGTGTTTCCTCTAGGCTGTCTAACAGGAGAGTGATGGTGTACAACAGCGTGAAGTAGGCAGCTGGTGTAGACACTGCCAAAGGTTGAGACCCGAAGACCATGCTGGCTGGGCTGCCTCTGTGGGAGGAGCTCACAGAAGATGATCTACCCTAGACAAATTCTAACTACAAAGTGCAGACCTGTTTTGGGTAGCAAGCAGCCAAGAGAGCTCTCAGAACAGTCGCTACATCTAGGTTCATGGTAGGATTCAGCATAGCACTGAACTCAGAAATTTCTAGAAAACTTTAAAAACTACCATTATTCCATTTACATGAAACTATTAGGGCAAGAAGCAAGAAGATCTTGTTCAACTAAGATTGCTGGAGTGATGTAAGAAGTCAGAATACCATTACCCTAGCTGGGCTATAACCAGGAAGCAGAGCTAATACCTCAGAGTCTTTGAGGGGGAAGTGCAGAGTACTCCTGAGTGACCTAACAGCTCAGGGAGACAGGGACTAGTCCCCAGAGTTGGTGAACACCACAGCATCCTCTGATCCAGCTACATGGAAATGCCTGTCACTACATGTGAAATTAAGCTGGCACCTGAAGGCCCACCAGGTAAACTGGAGCCCATTTTGAGGAAAATACAAGCATTTTCACATCACAGTGATAAGATTTAATAGACCCACTATCAACAAGAAAAGGAGCTTGTAAAACTTTAATTCCAGAGAAAAATCACATATCTACAGGTAAACCATTGCCCTCAGCCCACCATGACTGAAAACTTACTTGAACTAAGTTTTATAGGATATGACGCATGTGGGAATAGTTTTAAATACATTGTATATAGTCCTTGAAAATTTCATTCCTACACACACATTGATCATATCCACCCACCATTCCACTCCTTCAGCTTCTCCAAGATGTCCCACCACCTCTCCCCCCTACTTCCATTTCCTTTTTTTTTTTAACTCATCAAGTCCAGTTAGTGTGTGTGCATACATTGGGTGTAGGACCATCCACTGGAGCACGGACAAAGGACCAGAGGTCACATCCCTTAAGAAAACTGACTCCCTCCTTAAGCAGCCACCAACTTCCAATTGTTCCTCAGCCAGGGATGGGGATTCAGGAGCCCCTCCCTGCTCCATGCAGGCATTTTGAGTGGCTTGCACTTACATTATTGAAAATATCAATTAACATTCAATATATAGACCAGAACTTGACATGATTACATTTCCAGGGTTTTAAGAAACTATTTGTCTTTCTGTGCAACAATGCTACATTTTTAAGGCTGAATTTAGTTGATATTTATATGAAATTGAGTGAGAAAAGACATAAGGATGGCATACTGTGATAAGTAGTTCCCAATTCCTCAGTCCCTTATAGGGTAACACACCTGCTAGCCTAAGGCCCTCAGTGACTCCCTATACGTAGTATGTTTGGCCATGTGGCTTTTTTAAATGAACAAAAGGAGTGATGCTGTTCAGAACATCTTCATGTTTACTCCAGACATTTTACCTTCTTCTTCCACAAGGATGGCTTGTCTCAAGTAGACTTTGTTCCTTCAGCCTAGGTGAAAGAAAAGATACTTGGTTCAGAACCTACAATTCTAAATGAAACCACAGCAGTAGGCAGAACCTCTACCATCAGCTCACATGACTGAACACATGATCCATATCTAATAGGCGATGTTTGGGAAACCTGGATGACCAAGTGAACCCTCTCTAAAGCAAGTGGGTCATTGGAATGGGCCTTGAATTTTCACACCCAGTTCCATTTCCTGTTGGCTACCTGTTTCCTTATTGTGAACATAATGACTGGCTCCTTCATGCTTCTTGCCACCATGACATCTCATGATGAAAAACTTTACTGTTAAACTGAGAGCCATGGTAAACCCTTCCTCCTTTCCTTAGGTTGCTTTTGTCTGGTATTTTGTCAAAGCAATGAGAAGTAATATAGTAACCAATATGAGTTGCCAGCAACTAACCCCAATCAGAAACCGTGGAAACGGGAAGTGTTTGGTACCACAGAAAAGTTGTGTAATACACCTGCCTCTGGGTTCAGCTGTATAGAATAGCCTTGCCTCCTTGTTTATCTGTATGTAATAACTCACATTCTTGATCAGCTGTGTGCAATAACCCTGCCTCCCTAAACAGAACACCAACGACTCAGGCTCTAAGATCAACAATTGACAAAGGGGACCTCATGAAACTCAAAAGCTTCTGTAAAGCAAAGGACACTGTCAATAGGATAAAACAGCAACCTATAGATTGGGAAAAGATCTTTACCAACCCTACATCTGATAGGGGGCGAATATACAAAATATACAAAGAACTCAAAAAGACTTCAAAAAACCAAAAAACCCAATTAAAAATGGGGTACACAGATAAACAAAGAATTCTTAAATGAGGACTCTCAAATGGCCGAGAAGCACCTATAGAGATGTTCAACATCCTTAGTGACCAGGAAAATGCAAATCAAAACAAACCTAAGACTCCACCTTACACCAATCAGAATGACTAAGATCAAAAACTCAGGCAACACCAGATGCTGGTGAATATGTGGGGACAGAGGAACACTCCTCCATTGCTGAAGGGATTGCAAGCTGGTGCAACCCCTTTGGAAATCAATCTGACAGTTTCTCAGAAAATTGAGAATAGTTCTACCTGAAGACCCAGCTATAAAACTACTGGGCATAGACCCAAAAGATGCTCCAACATATAACAAGGGCACATGCTCCACAATGTTCATAGCAGCTTTATTTATAATAGCCAGAAGCTGGAAACAACCCAGATGTCCCTCAACAGAAGAATGAATACAGAAAATGTGGTACATTTACACAATGGAATACTAATCAGCTATTAAAAATGACTTCACAAATTTTGTAGGCAAATGGATGGAACTAGAAAATATCATCCTGAGTGAGGTAACCTAGACCCAAAAGGACACACATGGTATGTACTCATATATAAGTGGCTATTAGCCCAAAAACATGGAACATTCAAGATACAACTCACAGGCCATATGAAGCTTAACAAAAAAGAAAGCCAAAATGTGGATGCTTCAATCCCACTTAGAAAGGGGAACAAAATACTCATCAGAGGCAGAGGGAAAGAGAGACCTGTGTAGGAGAGGGGATGGGAAATGGGGGGGGGGATGGAATTATTAGAAAGTCCCAGAAGCCAGGGATGCAAGAGGTTCCCAGGACCCAATGGGAATGGCATTAGCCTAACTACCCAACAGCCAGGAGACAGATCCCAAAGAGACCACCTCTGGTAGATAGTCATGGCCAGTGGAGGGATGGTGCCACCTACTCATCTCAAAATTTTTAACCCAGAATCGTTCCTGTCTATATGCCATTGAGGAACCACCCCACTTTGGAATCCATCCCATCTGCGGACACCAAACCCTGACACTATTGCTGATTTCAAGAAATGCCTGCAGACAGGAGCCTGGTATGACTGTCCTCTGAGAGGTTCTGCCAGCAACTAAGACAAATGCAGAGACTAAAGCCAACTATTGGACTGAGCCAGGGACCCGAATGGAAGAATTAGGAGAAGGACTAAAGGAGCTGAAGGGGATTGGAATCCCATAGGTAGAACAGCAATATTAACTAACCGGACCCCACAGAGCTCCCAAGGACTAAACCACCAACTAAAGAGTATACATGGGTTAGTCTATGGCTCCCACTACATATGTGGCACAGGGTTCCCTTATCTGGCATCAACGAGAGGGGAGGCCCTTGGTCCTGTGGAGGCTTGTTGCTCCAGAGAAGGGGGTTGTTGGAGGGGTGAACCAGGAGTGGGTGGGTGGGTGGGAAAGCAACTTCTTAGAGGCAAAAGGGAGAGGAGATAGAGTAGGGGTTTGTAGAGGGGACACTGGGAAGGGGCACAACATTTGAAATGTAAATAAATAAAATAAATAATTAAAAACAAAGATCTGATTTGAGATATCAAGTCATTTCATTAAATTAATTATAAGTATGTATTTGCAAAACATTTTCATCCTATCTCATGATTTTCCAAGGATTCTGAGAATGCCTGTAATATAAGCTTTTATTACTTTGATGGACTGAATGCAACTGAAGACAAGAAGGCTTTCAAAGACCTTGGAGCATATGTAAAATGACTAAACTAAATTTTATCATGAAAACATTTTAAATAAAGTGTGTATAATCATGAAAAAACCCTAAGGCCATTCTATAGAGAATTGAGAACTCTAGAGCAAGTCACAAAGTCAAAGAAACCAATAGCCAGAGGGACAGTTTCACCGAGGCCTTGAAGAAGTCAGCGAGGGGAATGGGGACAGGAGGACATTCTTGCCTCCCTCTGTTCATGGAACTGTTTGCCGTGGTACCCAGAACAGCACAGCTGCTCTCCAATAAGTGGGTCAAAGTGCAAACAAACAGAGCCATGGAGCCCACCAGGCACCAAAGTGCAAAGGTGAAAATTCGAATGTATGGGGTGAGGAGGTGTTGAAATACCCACACAGCCGTTCCAAAGGTTCAGGGAGGATTATTGCAGGTTGTGTCCTGGATCTGGAAAAATGTTTAAATTGGGAGGGTTTTCATTTTTGTCTGAAGTAGTTCTCCAGCTTCGCACTTACACCTTCATAACCAGGACATTTTTTATAAAACAAAGGACCTCATTGTGGACCCTTTCATCTGTGAATTTTCATTTCTTTCTCATTGCACATTGGGGTCCTTTTAGTCTTTCTTTGGTTCCCAGAACAAAACTCTGTGGCATCTTCATAATTGACAGGCAAACGTCTCTAAGCCTCTCTTCCAGAACAGATACTTTTTCTCTTTTCTTCTTTCTCTCTGTCTTTTCTTTCTTTCTTTCTTTCTTTCTTTCTTTCTTTCTTTCTTTCTTTCTTTCTTTCTTTCTTTCTTTCTAATGCCATTGATAGATTTAATTACATACAACTTTAAAAAAAAACAATAATCGCATTGGCAAAGCAAAGTCTATTGAGTTTGATGTGCTTGGCTGCAACAACTTCCATTTGGCCAAGACTCCGTAGTCTGAAGTCTCCAAGTGTAAATTATAATGTTATTTGAGATGAAGCAGAGAGTCATTTGTGGTGCTCGGGCATGACACATGATGTAATCTTACCCTCTATCTGCAGGTGTGACATTGGATTCTGCTTGGACAGGCACCTGGTATCAATGTTCAGTCTGGCAATGTTTCAACACAGTCAGCCATGGCTGAAGATGACTAAAGACAAGTCTTCAGCAGACTTTTTTCCCCCAAGAAGAATGATGAGTGACAATTACCCATGAGCCTCGTGGTGTCTGGTTACTCTTTCTCTGAACAGGTCCAACCTCTTGTTATTCGCAGCCATACTCACAGCACCATGAAAAGACAGAAGGGAATTCGCATCCTGCGAATAACAAATACGGTACTAGCATATGCATTTCACGTGTGGGAAGGATACAGATATTAATCCTGAGCCATGCCTCTTCTCTCTGTAACACTCATCACTGTAGTTACTACTTGTAGAAGGTCTGTCTCTACTTCAGACTTTAAGGAAGAGAGGAATGAGCCTAGATATAAAGTGGGAAAGGGTTCAGTGCACATGTGCTGGCTGGATAGACTTATTCTTCTTCCTCAAGGTCCAGTTGTTGTGGAGACATAAACATAGAAGTTAGGCAGTTACATGACCGGGGTGCCAGATACAGATCCTAATCGAAGCACAGCGGAAATGTGTAGGCTTGTGAAAGGTAGCCTGGTTCCTAGTTGAGCTAAGGCTAGAAACCCCGGTGACCCTAAAGGAACAACAGCAGGCATTTTGCCCGGTTCCCAGACACTAGGCTCCTGACATGTGGCTGCACCCTCCATAGATTTGTGCCATCAGTCACATAAGGGCAACTCCCCAAGCTCCTCCACTGGTAGAGGATGTGACTGCAGGTCACATAGCCTCAAGACAAATCTCCATTTTAATGAGGTACCTAAAGGCCTAGAGGAGGCTTAGCCAATTAAGTTTCCTTCCCAGACACTCCTCCCTGCAAGAGGTGTTTAACCTCAGCCCGCCCTGGGAAGTGGGGCTCAGCTTTGCTCATACACCTCCCACATGGGATACATGCCTTACAACTATGGACTGCCTCTGTTCATCAGGATCCGCCATGGGGAGCAATGGCGAGCAACGGAGATGGCCTTTGCTTAAAGAGCTGCCCTGCCGTCTCTCCTCCTGGGAGAAGGCCTCTCAGTGCCGCCAGCCACTGGATCCCAAACCCTCCCCAAGGGATCCAGCCGGAGCGCCCCTCTTTTCCCCCTTGACCCAGGCTAGATCCAGCCAGAAGGGCCCCCACTCCATTCTCAGCTCCCAGCAGTGCCTGGGTGCCCAAGAGCTGAGAACCAGAGAGAGAGCCCTGACCTCTTCACAGGCCCAGGGACCTCAGTCTTCACTCCCCCATCCCACAGCTTCCCCATAGCCCAACACCAGCCTGGCACTGGCATGGGGTAAGCACAGTCAAAACTCCAACATCCTGGCTCCCAGAGCAGCCAGAGCCCTGTGGCGGAGCAGACGAGGGAAGCCACTAACCCTACAAGAATTGGCTCCTATATCCTCTTCATGTCACTCTGACACCTGTATTGAGACTGGAGCATCCCCTGACACCTTGCTGTGACCAGCGAAAATTTGGAAGGAAAGGTGACCTTTCAGGCAGTTTGGAGGGAAATACATGATTTGCCAAAGCAATTGCTAATAATGAAGTGCTTTCAATTTTTTAGATATTGGGAAATTTATAAAATAGATATTTTAAATTTTCATAAAAACCCAACTTACAGGATTTGATTGACATTACTCCAGGCGTAGGATCAAATTGCAGGTCATGTGATGGGTAGTGATGTAAGAACATGACTGGAGTGTGAACACTGAGAAAATTGGGAGGATCTCAAGCTCCTATCTGAGTCATTCAATGGAAATTAAAAATATTCATTTTTTTCAAAGGGAAGAATGTTTATGACTCAAAAATATGCAGGTCTGTCTTTATATCACTTGATTCTTAGAACATCCCCCCAAAGTAAGATGGGTTTCTGAGTCACCCTCTCTATCTCAGGAAGTAGGCTCAGCCAGTGTGGGGCTGTGGGTTAACCTCTGTGTCTAGGTTTTCTTCAAGGCTGCCCAATTTCCCACACAGTCTTATTTCATCAGTGTCAAAACCTCTAGAAATGGTTTAATTTCAGAGCTGAGGAAATTGCTCAGTGGGTAAGGATCTTACTGCCCTAGGCTGATGACATGAGCTTAGAGCTACAGAATTAATATAGAAGCCTGAAGCAGTAAGGCCAATGACTTTAACCCCAGCAAGCCTCTACTGAGAGAAAGGAGGTGACTAGAAGAGTCATTGGGCTGAAGCTCATGGTACAGATAACCTAGGATTGGCAGTGGAAAAATAAGAAATGCTTCAAATAAGGTAGAAAGCGAGGACCAAGACTCAAGTGTGTCTTCCGACTACCACTCAAGAGGCACACATGCATACACATGCACACTTATCCCTGTATCTCTCGATCTTCCTCTGTCTTTTGCCATTTTGTGAATGGGAAGGTTCAAGCCTGTGAAACGCATTGCTCAAAAGTAGTATTATTTTTTCAAAAGTCCCACACAGTGGAAGCCCTAAGAGCATCTCACCCAATCTAGTTTATACAGTAGTGGCAAATGAGAAGACTCTTCTAGGTCTTCCCTTTGAAGAGCCTGCTTGGGCACACTGCAGCACAAGTTTCCATCAGGATATCAACAGCCACACCATTAAGCCACCATACCACTGAAGTGAATTGTGAGACTTTTCAGAAGTGATGATAAATGACATTTAACATCTTAACATTTTTTTTTAATCATAGCTTGCTTTCCAACTGTTGTGATTAAATACCCTGGCAAAAGCAACTTTAGGGAAGAAAGGATCTATTTTCAGCCATAGTTTCAGGTTGCAGTGATCCACTGAGGGGCGATCAGTGAGGGTGGCAAGATCGTGAACCAGTCTGTCACAGCCAGAGGCAGGATCAGAGAGAGAATGGATGCTTACATGCATGCTTGCTAGTGCTCAGCTCCTCAGCCTCCCCTTCATTTAGTCCACAGCGCAGCCTATGAAAATCTGGGGGAGGGAGGGTTCCCCTTTCAATTAGTGTAATCAAGATCATCCCCTGTAGACACACCCTTAGGTAATTAAGACAATTCTTCTTTGAGACTCTTCCCAGGTGGTTCTAGATTGGTCAAGTTGACCACTGAAGCTTACCATCATGACTAGGAAAGTGCTATTTTTCACCTGTGTTTGAATTCAACATGTTGCTTATCAAATCCAACTTAAACTTCCAAGAACTTCTGAGAAACCATTGCAGTCATTACCCATGCTTTTTGTTTGTTTGTTTTGAGAGATTTCTTTCCTCTTTGTAACTTTCTGAAGGAAGGAAAATTGTTTAATTCATTCAAAAGACTTATTTGCTCACTCAGTGTAGTCAGAACTTCATAGTTTCTAGATTCATACCATGAAAATCAATTATTGAAAGTTTGAGGGAAGGCAGACAAGAGAGACGAAATAAAGGAATTTTGATGTCTGTCTGTTGAAGTCTCTGTGACAAGTGTGTGGAGGTCAGAAGAGCATTGCGGCAGCCCACTCCTTGAGCTGGAGTTTAGAGGTTTGTTAGCAGTGCTGCTGCATTGGAAGCCAACAGGAAAGAAGAAATATTGAGGAGAGTTGTAAAGAAATAGTAAGAGATGATTTAATTAGGTTAAAGCTCTTCTGGTTGCAAAAGTCATTTTCTGAAAGATTCAAGGGACATAGTAAGAATTATGGACAGAAAATAAAATTCCAAGTAAAATCCAGAATGATTTCAGATCTAAGCGAGTGGACATGTGTCTGTCATCTCAGTACTTGGGAGACTGAGGCAAGATGATCATGAGTTTCAGATCACCCTGGGTTACATAGTGAGATTTTAAGTAATTCTTGTTTAATTCGTAGATGTCCAAACTTGGCAAAACAACACATTTAAAGACAAGCAAATAATATTTGCAAAACTATAGACTAGTAAGTATGTTATCAGTCTTCTTGATTATTTAAAGAATGACTAAACAATATTTGGGTAAAAAATTTTAAAGCCTCAAAGGCTTACTGGGAGTTTGTATCAATAATAGTTGACCAAAGAAATGTTTCTATAAATAGTATTTTCTACAAATATTTACATAGCTCAGGGAAATATGGGAACATATTGTATTAAAAAATTCTACAAGATTTCTGACAACTTCATCTCACATTCCCAGATGAAACAGGATAAGACTGTCTTGATCATAGAAAGGGTCAGAATGCCCCTGCTCTAGCAATGACCCTCAACCCTTGGACTTCAGTGGATACACACATTTCAAGTATATTCCTTTCTCATTCCACACTGCATTATGGGTTAGTGAAGGAACTGTGACTGATGTTCTGATTCCTGGCTTCTTTCACCTTGTGACTGTGACTTCTCTAGGTCTTCATAAAGTAGAGGAACAAGGAGAAGCAGAGATGTACCAGCTTGGACTCCTGGCCCAGGAATCTGATTTATTGCATAGTAAATGGGAAGCCATCCTGACCTAGGGACTGATATCCATGTCTTCAACCAACCCCTCCCCAAATAAAAAGTCCTTCTGGACTGATATTGTACAGAGTTTTTTCTTGTCACCATTCTTTGAATAATCAGTGTACTAGCTTTGTATGTGACATTTACACTTCCCAACGTCATCTAGAGATATTTTAAAGCACACAGGATTGAAGAGTTTCTATGTAAGTACCATATTCTATTACATAGAAGACAGGAGTATGGACAGGCTTTGGTGACTAAGAAAGTTTCTGGAAGGATCCCCCAGTATCTGTGAGTGAACTGGGGAAGCTGGGATTTGCTAGAGGCAAATGACTCCACAGGCAGTAATTCATCTGGATATTGGTCTTCTGTGTTTGCTATTTTCCATCCCTGCCATAGAATCAGAGACTACAATCATTACAGAGACCACCTGAGATTACACATCCATGCCTTACCTAAAGGAAAAATCTCCCTGGCAACAGTACTGAGCAGTAGGCAATTCTCTCTGAGAACATTCAGATTGGGGCACCATCTGTGCAGAAGGCAGCTCCAGTGATCCTAGAATGTTCTAGTCATTGTGTATCCTCTGGCCATTGGCATCTGTTCTGTCCAAATTTTGTTGATTTTAGAGGCTCTCTAAATCTAGGTCTTGTTTGAGTTGAATTCCACTCTGGTCCTCAGGAAGAGACTGCTCTTTGCATAAATGAATTCCTTTTCTGAAGGTGATAGCTCTGGTGCCAAATGCAAGTAAGTCTAAGTGACATGTGAGTGAGTACAGTCATCTGCCTATATTAGCATGGATTGCTTTAGACCAGCAGTTCTCAACCTGTGGGTCATGACACTTGAGGGAGTGGGTTGTCAAATCATCCTTTCACCAGGGTCACACAGCTGATATCCTACATACAAGATATTTACATTATGATTCATAACAGCAAAATTATGAAACAGCAACAAAAATGATTTATTGCTGGGGTAACTTTAATGCATCAGGAACTTTGTTAAAGGTTCACAGCATTAGGAAAGTTGAGAACCACTGCTCTACACCTTCTTTAAGAATCCACAGATGTTCAAGCCCTATATCACATGTCATAGGATTGTATAGAACTTGCACAAGCAAGCCCCCTACCCGCCACCATCTGAGGTGGCAGTATGCTTCATCAATCCAAATGCTAAGAGAGTTGTTATCATGCATTGCTCAGGAAATACTGTCACAAAAATTATATGTTCAGTATCAACGTGGTTTTTCCAATTATTTTGGAGTTGTAATTGATTGAACTGTTCATGGATCAGAAAAGCCACCTTTATATCAGCTTCCATTTGTGCCTAGAAGGCACAGGGGAATGATTTGTGTATGTTATCCCCAGGCCTCGTCACCTCTATGCCATGTATTAGAGCCACTTATAGTGGAATAAACTGGGAATTAGCACAGTGTAATGACTCCTATCAAGAAAAACAGATAAATGCAAAAGCAGGTGGAGGAGTCACATGGGTCTGTCTGACTCCAGCAAGACCCCTCTCCTCTGCCCTCATGGTATTTGCTGTATTTGTCCAGAAAACTATACTTTTGCCCTGTTTCATGGTTCAACATTGGATTGGTTTGTTGCTTTCCAATCTGTACCAACCACAAAATTGCAGACTCAATAACATCTAAAGAACCAAATGTATCTCAAGCATGATGGTTTGTACCTGTAATCCCAGGCATAGGAGGCTGAGGCAAGAAGATAGAAGTGACTCCAAGACCAGCCTCGGTTAGTTAGGTTTTCTATTGCTCTGAAGAAAACAAACAAACAAACAAAAAGCAAAACAAACAAAACAAAAAACAAAAAAAAACATGACTCAAAACAACTTGGGAAGGAAAGGGTTTATTTCAGCTCACAAATCTATATCACAGTCCATCACCGAGAGAAGCCAGAACTCAGCCAGGGCAAGGACCTAGAGTCAGGATGCTGGCACCGAGGCCATGAGGAGTGCTGCTTACTGGCTTGCTCCTCATGGCTTTCTCAGCTTACCACCATCCCAGGTGTGGTGCCAACCCCAGTGTGCTAGACCCTCCCATATCAATCACCAATAGAAATTCACCGAATATTTGCTCTTGGTCAATCTACTAGGGGCATTTTCTCAACTGATGTTCCCCTTTTCCAAAATGACTCTAACTTATGTTGTTAACACAAAAGTTAGGCAGGACAATGACATAAGTGAGTTCAAGGGTAACTTTAGCTATAAAAGAAATTAATTAGTTAATTAAAAGCCAACTATTAAGCAAAAGTAATTATTACAAATACACTATCAACACGAAGGGTGACAGCTATTCTTGTTTCGATCAAATAAAATAAATGCATGTCTATCATCCCAGTGGGGGTTGGGGGTGGGTAGAAGCAAGAAGATCATGGGTTAGCAATCATCCTCAGCTATATAGTTAGTCCCAAGGCAGCCTAGGATGCAGGTGACTCTATTTCTTATGAAAACCTTCTAATTTGTAAGCTAATTGAAAATATATTTTTTTAAACAAAACTTATGCAGAGGTACCTGAATGGTAGATGCTGCTGCTCCCAGAACACATCTGGTTAAATGAAAATCTCAGTTCCAACCATGAATTATCTCACTATAAGTTATTATTCAGAGTGGCTCCAGAGACACTCAAAGAAACATAGGCTATCACAGTTTCTCTTAGTTAACAAACCCTAAATAGATGGTAAGACCTTATTGCTGAAGGAGTCACATTCTTGGTTGAGAGAGATATAGAAATCTCAGACTTTCAAGGAAACTCTGTCTGTGATGCCCAACTTTAGGAATGCAGAAATGTGGTAAGTAGGGTGTTGGGGGAGAAAAGAAACCCATCAATGGTCTTTACCCAGTGCTGGACCATGAATGGTACAAGACTTATTTGCCAGTTAGATGTGCTCACTCACACAATAGTGGCATAACGGTTACAGGGGATTTAATGAATTGCTGCTTTTGTGTGTCAACTTGACACAACCTGGAGTTATCACGGAAAAAGAAGCCTCCCTTGATAAAATGCCTCCATGAGATCAAGATGTAAGGCATTTTCTCAATTAGTGATAAAGTGGGGAGGGCCCATTGTGGGTGGTGCCATCCTGGTACCTGGGTTCTAATAAACAAGCAAACTGAGCAAGTCAGGGGAAGCAAGCCAGTAAGTAACATTCCTCCATGTCCTCCTGTATCAGCTCCTGCTTCCAGTCCGGCTTGAGTTCCAGTCCTGACTTCCTTTGGTGATGGAAAGCAATATGGACTTGTAAGCTGAATAAATCCTTTCTTTACCAACTGCATCTTGGTCATGATGTTTTGTGCAGGAATAGAAACCCTGACTAAGGCAGGGGTAACTATGTTTTGATTGCATTTGAGGTCTACTCCAAAGGACAGAATTAATGCTTCGTACTGTAAACCTGGTTTAAAACATTGCCAGAGAAGTCACAGACCCTAATGGGGAATCTACTGTTCCTACTAAATGGTCATGTGATCAAAAAATCCTTCCTAAATGCTTATGTTTGTCCACAGATTTGTGTTGCTCTCAACCTTGGTAAAAGAAATTTCTTTTTTTCCCCTGACAAGAATCAATGTAGAGACTCATAGTGCTCAAGGTGTTGGAAATAAGATATTGGATTGCTTATCCATAGATGGGACAACTAGATCATTGCAACAGCACCCCAAGAAGAGGGAGTTGCATACAGACAGCAGTGATTGGACCCGGTTGGTTTTGAACAGAGAAAGAGAAGACAAAGCTGAGAGGGAAATGTGGGCAGGCTGGAGGAGGTGGAAAATGAGCGTGAAAGCTAGATGTGATCAAGACACTCTACCCAGTATCAAAGTGTTCAAAAAATAGAGAGAAATGTCATTCTAAACTAACTTTCAATCATATAGTGTTATAAAACATTGTATTGCTCTTCTCTTCCTGGAGGGTCACAAGGTTCCTTGAATTAAAGGCTTAGGATAGAGAACTAAACAAGGGAAACCCAAGAAAGAAGGAAAAAAATCTGAAAGCACAGACCAGAGAAAATGCACAGGTCTCTAGACTACAGATATTTATATTCACAGATCTCTCCAGTATGTTTTCTCTAGAGAAGCTTCGAGACACCTATGAGCAGCTTCACCTATGAGTCCCTCTAGCACAGCTTAGTGCTTAGTGCTCTCTGCTAAAACTGGGAGGCAAGCCCCTCGGAGCAAAGGCTGACAACACGCAGGAGTCGAATGCAGTGAGTGATGTTGCTCAGAGTGTTGAAAGAAACTTCTTTTTTCCAAATTGTTAAGCAGTACCACCCACACAGGAAACTCAACAGACATTAATTATACCTAGCATGTAATCCCAAGGATCCAGAGAATGTGCTTTATTTATTTTTACTTTGGGAATGGGAGAAGAATGAAGTAAGATGGTTTCTGCCAAAGCTGTGGAGATCTGGGTGTCCTGTTTTCATCTGAGAAAAATCTTAAGTCCCACTGATTTTTCCCAAAATTGTTATCTTCCTCTACAAATAAACCCAAACTTTCATTTCAAACAACTAGTCCAATGCAAATAATTACCAAACTCAGCTTTGATATGGATCCGATTGCTCGGTGTGAGAAAGACTTCCCAAGTGACCCTGTGGGGTTCGGGGCTTTGTTTTGTGTTTTATCTTCCCATCAAATTCACTCTCACATGCTAGTAGCAGCTTTTGTTTATCACATTTTCCACCTCCTGAAAGACATGTGTCACATCTGGAGTCTTTCCAACCTCTGACTATAAAAGCTTGAGCAATCTCAAAGCACCTGGTTTACTACAAGAAGCACCGAGGAGGAGGCCAACCTCACCTTAAAATGACTGAAGATGGGAACCTTCAGCCAGCATCCAGAGGCTGGTGTTTTCCTCACTTTCCACACGCACTTTCATTTGGGTGTGTGACTGTAAAAGCAACCATCCAGCTTTGAGGTCTAATGCGAAGATGCTGAGTTCCAATACAAACCCTCTGAGGTAAGGAACTAACCTGAGATAGCCTTGTTTGCTTTGGTAGGACACGCGATTGGCTGCTGGTGGCAAAGTTCATTTGCAGGCTCAGCGTATTCCCAGAAGGAACCGAGCTACATGATGTTTCTACACGGCCTGAATTGGCACCTGGCTGACATTACCTGGCTCCATTCCCCTGCCACGCCTCACTTCCTTGGCACAAGCTTTCCCTCTGCCCAGAATACAGATCTTGCCTCACCTCCACTTCCAAGTTCGCCTGTAACTATAGCTTCAGAAATCACCTGAAACAGTTTTGGCTACCTTTGCCAACACTCCTCTGACATCCCAGACAATGGAAGGTTCCCTGGATCCAAGCTCTGGCCCATCCTCCCTCTCGTTCTGACCATTTCAGCACACTCATGTCTTTTTAATGATGGCTTCTCCATACTAACCTTCACACCAGCAGGTGCCACCCATGTTCCCACTTTGCTGGGCCTCAGACCTCAGTGAACAGGGCAGCACAGCTGTTCTCAGGGTGGACTGGTGGCTGACGACCTGGCCTATTTCATGCTCCTGTGTATTATTGGATCAGGGTGAGAGCCATGTTTTTCCAAAACATAGCACAAATTCCAACATAACATTAATTGAATACATGTTCAGATGAATGTGTGAAAGGAACATGTACTTCTTGTTCAGGATGTGTGTGCTTGAATGTGCACGCCCCTCCCCCCCACACCGCATGGGCTCATGTATTTGAATGTTTGAGTTGGTAGAACTGTTTTGGAGAGGATTAGATGTGGCCTCTCTAGAGGTGTGTTACAGAGGGTGGGTTTGGAGATTTCAGAAGCCCATACCATTTTATCATGTTAGCGCTCTTTTAGCTCTCTACCTTCTCCTCACAGAAAAGGATGTGAGCTCTCGGCTACTGCTCCAGCACCATTCCTGCCTGTCTGCTGCCATGCTTCCTGCCATGATGACCATGGACTCTTCCTGTAAAACCAAGTAAGACTCCAGTTAAATGGTTTCGTTTATAAGTTGCCTTGGTCAATGTGGCCTAAAGACAAGTGAAGAAAGGAGCTAGCTGCGTTTGTCCCCTAAAAAATTAGTGTTTTAAAAAATTAATGCCCACAAATAACAGATGATTTGACATAAAAGCAAACCTCTTGTACTCTAAACTCTTTTTATTTAGGCCATTTACCAAAACCAAAACAGTCAGCCATAACCTGAAAGCATTGCATCTAACAAATACGTGTTCTTAAATAGATTAAAAAAAATACTTTCATTAAATTTTTGAGAATTTCACACAATGCATTTAAATCATAGCCACACCCAGTTCCCCTTAACTCCTTCCATATCTGTCCCCTCCCTGTCCCTTCCTAGCCTCTTGTCTCTTTGTATTTACATCATATCCCAGGGACAGCCACAAGCATAGGACACATGAAACAATTCATTTAAGAACATTTTTGACTAACTCAAAAGTTGAAAAAAAGGAATGTAATTTAAACAAGACATCTCTACCAAGGTACAGAAAAGCACTGTAGAGGAGGGGCCAGAAAGAACCTAAGAGCCGCAGCAGGGAGCCCTGTGAAAAGCTTTCCTGCAGACATGGCGTGGCTGGCTACACACTAACTTACAGCAGTGGTTTTCTGCCTAAGACCTGCTGGGCCCACCAACATTCCATCATGGCTGGGAGAGGAGCTACAAGCAGTTGCTGGTTGCGGGGAAAGCGGGAGTCATATTATTAGCCCCTAGAAAGTAGACCATGCTAAAGTGAAAATCACCCACACCCACACCCACACCCCCACACACCAGTTCCTGCAAGCAATCCTAATGAAATGCAATAGGCCACAAAACTGGAGTTCCATGGAGGGGAAGACGGTCAGGGCTGATGTGACCAGTGTGGTGCATTATGTATGTTTGAAATTGTGGAAGAATGGGCAGTTTTTTAAGTAAGGCTATCATTGAATATTTTAATCCCACACATGAGATTGATTTAAGGACTGTATTTTGATGACAAATTCAGAGGGTGGTAATAAATAAGTAAATAAATAAATCTGTATGTAAAGATTAAGGATAGTGGAAGTGGAGCATTATCCTTCACTAAGTTATGTGAAGACATTATTCCTTAGGCTTTTTACTCTAGAGAAGTATTTATTTATTTATTATTTATTCAACAAATACTACTACAGTTTACTTTTTAAAGAATCCTGTTCCTTTTACAATTGTTGGTAGATGAGGAGGTATACTTTATAAGATATGTACTTTTCTACATTAAAAAGTACTATCTGAAGACAGAAATGTGGCCAAATGTGTTTTGCTTTCTGTTAGTGTAGACCTACTCAAATTTTAATTTTTAGTTATGTTAGTCAGATGGTTATAAAATGTCATCATTAGAGAGTTCCTGGGAAACTGGGTTGAGCTGAATACCCAATTCACAATGTAGTGACTGATTGCATAGAAAGACAATCAATAAATGACATCAAGAAGTGCCAGGCATGGTGCCACGTGACTTTAACCCCAAGCAAATCTGGGTGGATATTTGTGAATTCAAGACCAGCCTAGTGTACATGCTGAGTTCTAGAGCAACCAGAGCCACATAGTGAGATCTTGTCTCAATCCAGACAGACAATGCAGGAAGAGCTCACAAGCTCTTTGCTGTTGAGAACTGCAATGTTATAACGAAGGGACCACAGACTGCTGTATTTGGATCTGACTCTGAAGTGTTCTGGGTTTCTCTAAGGAACCAAGGCTGGCTCCTTGATCAAGCAGACTCTGAACTTTCCAAGGAAAACACTGTTATGCAAAATACACTGAAAACCTTTACTCTGGGAGTCTGAGAAGCACATACACCACTCCTTCTCTTAACCGCTGTCCCTAGAGTGATCTGGCCACCCACATTGATGTTAGATGGGATTGTGCAGATAAGTCCAGCAGCCACCCAACAGGAGCACACAGAGGTTCTTAACACACACACACACACACACACACACACACACACACACACACAGGGCATTTAAGGAGAGAGCTGTGCTAACCACACTGAGTCCACCAACACACTAGCTTGTGTGAGCCTCATCAAGTTCTGAAGACTAGCGATGTGCTTGGGGCAGGAGAGTGCTGGTGACAGCCTGGGCCAGAGGAAGAGTGGAGTGCCAGACAGGATGTGTATGTCCTAGAGTTTCTTACATCCAGTGTCCCTGGTATCGCCAAACATTGAAAGAAATAGAATTGCAAGTCTTGTAGTAATGCAGTGAGCTGAATGAGTAGGGAGGACAGAATTTCTATGGTGATTCCAAATAGTCTGGAGAGAAGGCTCAGCAGTAAGAGTTAGTGAAGCTCTTGCAGAGGACCATAGTTCAGATCCTAGCACCCGCATTGTGAGGCTCACAGCCTGAAACTCTATCTCCAAGGGATCTGATGCCCTCTTCTGGACTCAGAGTTCCTGCATGTGCAAATTATGAATTCTCATATGCACAAACGTGTGTGTGTGTGTGTGTGTGTGTGTGTGTGTGTGTGTGTGTGTGTATGTGGTGTATACATTAGAGAGAGATCTATCTTTAAATTGTTCCACAAAATTGGGATACGTAATGCTTCAGCTATTATATAATCATCTATTCAAAAGAGTCAACTTCCACAAACAAACATGAACCTTAAGCATGGGAGAAGCAACTTCCTATGGTGGACAGGATATGCAGCATGGGAAGCCATGTTGTCCTCAGCTTGCTGCTCCTTTTCTGGACAAAGGCAAGCAGGGCAAATGTGGCTGTCACTCAGACCTCTGCAGATATGTTTCTTTGCCAGTTTTCTCCTATCCCTTGATTTCAGTGGCCTCTGTGATGCCTGGACAAAACTTGTACTGTGTTCTCTCTACTGATTGCTTGCCTGCTTCTAAAAGTGCTCTCTCTAAGCATCCTATGCCCAGACAGAAGTAATTTTCCTCCTGAAAATTATTGACCATATTGACATCTCATGCTAATACCCCTTCAGTTGAGCTCTTCACACTCTCTGGTTACTTCTTGCCAGTAACCACCAGCACCCTGGCCCCACTCCTGACTACACAGCCTGGATTCATTGAAAACAACATTCCTGGATACAGCTTAGAGGACCTGAAGCATCCTCTCAGTGTGGGCCTTAGCAAAGGTCAGGTAGTCCTTTAGGACTACTCTGTGAAGTAATAGGAGACCCAGTGCCCCTGACCTTATCCATGCCCAGCACCGTCATGAAGGTGAATTCCATGAAACATTGTGCTTAATAAAGGTATCTCAGCCTTTAATGTTCTAGTTACAGTTTCCTAGGTTGTGTTTGACTGGTCGCTTTTATTTGCTGGTTGCTCTTGAGTGATAGTACCACCAACTGTAGTTTGTGGGTTTCCTTCAAAGCTCAAGAAACCTTTCATTCATAAACTCACAACTGAGACCCTGGCAAATGCTGATGGGGTAGGGGGTTGTACAAATGGTAAGCTGCAAGATAGCTTTTACCCACATAGAAGCGTCTCCTCTTATTTCCAGTGCAGAGCGACATCAATAAAGTATCTTTTGATGAAGACTAGAAATCCTCTCTGATAATCTTTTGCCTCTGATAATCTTTTGCCTTGGGCTTTAGAATCCAGCTGAGGCTCATATGACTCAAGAAGAATTTTGTTTTTCTCTAACTTTCACTGGAAATAAAGCAAGCGGTGCCCATGAAAGCAGAGGATGTCCGAGACCCTTCTCAGTACCACGCCAGGCTTACAGGAATGTAAGAGGTGTGGTGGAAAATCACCCAGTCCCTGCTTCTAGACGCTGCTTCTGCTCCGAGGCAAAATTGTTTGTAAAAACTTTTCTTTTGATTTTTGTTATCCAAATAATTCCAGCTTAAATTGGAACTCAAATATTAATCTGATAATGACACCGTTGAGACACATTCTCTGACGACTGATCTCAAATGACTTACAAGGCTTTATTTTCCCCATTTTCTGCATTCCTTTGCAGCCAGGGCTCTTGCTCCTGTTTAACAAGGCCAGCCAGCCCTCCCCCAGCCTGCCACGTCCACGTCCACCCACCGGCAGGGAGGTAAAAAGACCCTGAAATGTGCGTCTTAAGATGATTACTATGTACTCGGGAATATCCTTTAATTTAAATTTTGTTTTATTTTATTTTTAGCTTCAAAGCTTTTACAGGAATGAACACCTGTCTTTCCTGGCATTATAAGAAATTGTCAGGTACCCGACGCACTCTGTTTTGTCAAGTCCTCAGACAGTGACACTGTGCATAGAAGTCACATTTTAATTAATGATCAAAGCAAAGGACACCTGTAAGGCTGGGCCAGACTTCTCAAGTCTTTGATATTGGTTTACAAACTGAAAGAAGCCCTTGAGTCTCCCATGTGTAGGCCCTTCCTTGGAGACTGTGTTCATCCTGTGTTTCAAAGGCAATTCATTTAGCTGCTCTGAGCACTGAAGTTAGCAGCAGCGATGTCCATTCACCTTGCAAAAGTAATTCTCTATTCAGGGGATGCCAGGGCACAGCAGTAGAGTTGTAAAGATGTAGTTGCATGGGGATTGGTTGTGCATAGGGTACCAGAGCGTGAGAACCTCGAGAGAACCTCAGGAGCCTTAAAGGTTGACCTCTATTCATTAATGTGTCATTAGGAAGAAAAGGACAGCATGGGAGTCACCAAGTCAACTCCAAACTAAATTAAAGTATAATTCACTCTATTAGAGAAACTAAATGTCTGAACATCAAAATATTAATTTGTGTTGACATTGCATGCTATATATGTTGATCTACTATGCGACATAATGCAACATTGATATAGAACTCTTAATGTAATGCAAGTGAATGGGTGTGGACACATGAACATAGGTACAACTGAACAGATGAAATGAATAAAGAAAATGTGCTGCAAACGCACACTGGAGTGCTACTCAGCCATCAAGAATTAATCCACGCCATGTGCGAGAGAATGGATGGAACTGTGGCTCACCATGGCAACTGTAATAAATAAGATCGGTAAACACTTTTTCTCAAAGGTAAAGATCTAAAACTGCTGACAAAAGAGTCGGCCACCCAGAGACACTGTGTCAGAGGGGGAGGAGTAAGTGCGGATAAGGGAGGAGGGGGTAAGTGGCCAAGCTACGCTATAGGTGTGTCCAGGAATGCCCAAGTGAAACTCATTATCTAAACAACTGTTATATCCTGGCAAAATCATCATGCTTAGAGAATGAATGTTCATAACATATAAGCTACATCTAATAATAGCCTATAATATTAAAGTTTTCATATATACACACATATCAATAATTTCCATGGAGAGAACAGGACAGCCGAGAGGCATGGTTTGTATTGATGTGTGTTAGTAGCTTGGATACTCTGGCAACAAGTTGAAATAGTACTTTACATACTTCAAAAATACAAGACCAAGAAGCATAAAGAACAAAACCCAGAAATAAACCATCATAATTTGCTGCATAAGGGGCCACAACTTAGTTTTTTGTTCAATTAACCTGGCAATTTTCTTTATTGGTGAGAACCATTTAATGGACACATCACAATACCTCCTAGAATCTCTCTATTATTTCATTAATTTCTAATTTTCTACAAAGCATAAAATATTGGCAAGAATGGTTTAATGCATCGAGCTATTTGGAAAGTCCATTGTGCATAGTTACCAAGTCATCTTTCTGAAGGTCATTCCGGGTTCCGTTCCTTCAGTGACACAACTGACACCCACTATGCTGTTCTTCCAGTAACCAGCACTCTTTTTAATTCTTTACCACTAGTTCATATTTGAAGCTTTTTCAGACTTTTGATCACTAAAATAATTAAATACTTTTCATGCTTTCTCACAGAAACGTTTCTATTTTTTCTTTTGTTTTTCCATGTATGCTTACTGATTATACCCAGTCAGTGCCTTACATTTAAGACGTGTAGTGCCTCAGCATTGGGTCTGATGTGAATACTTCTCTATATTTAAATTTGTTTTTATTTTTATCAATATAAGTTTTTGTTTGTTTTATTTGTTTTGTTTTGTTCTGTTCTGTTTTGTTTTAAAGACAGGGCTTCTCAGTGTAGCCCTGCCTATCCTGGAGCTGCCTCTGTAGACTATACTGCCCTTGAACTCAGAGATCTACCAGCCTCTGCCACTCAAGTGCTGAGATCAGAGGCATGTGCCACCACTGCCCATCTCAATGAAGTTTTTAAAACATAAAGATATACATAACTACTGTTAATCTCATGAAATCAAGTCCACCTGTCTTTCCTTTGTGAGTCCTCCCATGGCTTCTTATCTTGGAAGGTCTTTCCCTTCGAGGGAATAACTATGCTCCTATTTCCCTGATGTTTGCTTCTATTAGCTCTGCCTAAATTCACAACTTTCAATCGAATAATTTTTGTAGCAAATTTTGTTCACAAAATTGTTACAACACATTTGCAGATGTCCACATTAGTTTTCGGAAACTGCTAAGGCAGATAGATATCTATGCCCGAGTTGAGAAATCCTGAAGCTGCTCTGACTGGGGTCCTGGGGCTCCTGATGCCCTTCTGCTCCTAAAGAACCATTGTAATGGGAAGCGACAGTCAGGGGTACCAAGGACTGTAACTTTTCATGGAGCTATAATCTGAGCAAAACGATCTCTCTGTGTTCCAGGATGATGATCCAATTCGGTGCTATAATTTGTATAAAGAAAATTTTTGAAGAGCCACCTGTGTCCCTTTAAGAGAAAATCTGATGAGAAGTCTCAGCTGGGTGTTTGTTATGGGGTCACAAAACTAGAAGCAGCTTTTGACATGGTTTGAAGAAAGTGCCCTTAAAAGTTTAACTGATCACAGTGTTATCATGTGCAGAAGACAGGGTCCTCGCTGGCCTCTCCATCACAGAGGGATGAGATGCAAGTGTTTAGGGCTAGAGGTCAGAATGGTACCCAGAAGAGAATGTGCAGTCCAGTATCTACCCATCAGGAAAGGGAAGATGCTAAGAGAAACTTCAGACTCAAAACAAGAGCCCTAAAGGCTAACCAATCCTAAATCAAAAGAAAAAAATAAATCAGACATATGAGAACCAGCCTGAACCAGCACCAGCCACGCCAAATCAGAGTGCTCCTGGTTCAGAACCTGAATATCCACAGGAGCACTACTCATTCCAACTCTTCATTTATCTTGAAACCAAATGTTAGAGTCTATTTTGATTTCCTAAAATGAAGGAAGGAAAAACCTACTGAAAGACAATCTGTCTGCAATAACAATAGAAAGAAACTCAAGAGAGCTTAAAATCTAAAACGAGGCTGGGGGTGTAGCTTTGCAAGAAAATCCTTTCCTCACATATGTGTGGCCCCAAGTTCAATCTCTAGTACCACAGAATGGTTGAATGAATGAGTAAATTAGTGTCTAAGTGGAACTGCGGTTAAATCAAATACATGTCAGGTTGGCAGTTAATGAGCTTCATTGAAAAATGCCTGGCGTGTGGGAAGGAGAGAGCAAGGGATGGAGGAGTGTTTCTCAGGGGATGACTTACCACCCAGTGCTAACTCCACCAATTTTCCTGTGAACATGGAAATAAATAAGACTCTGTCGGCTCTTGGTTATTCTGTTACTTAAGCGTTTACCCATGTTACAGTGCCAATGACTCCAGTGCCAGACCCTCTGTGACAGGATGGCATGTGTTATCTAGGTTATTCTTACATGGATTCATGACACCTGGCTGTACCACAGTATGTCAGAGTGTTCAGCTAGAGTGCCTTCATACTGGGAAATAAATGTGTTTTGCTACAAACTCAAGATCATGACATCCTATTATCTCCCATTTCAAAAACCCTACTGGTGCAAGTCAAAGGGGGAAGAACTGGCCAGGACTTCATTCCTTGGGGTTAGCTGGGGGTGGGGAGAGAATTGTAAATGTGCAAAGACTGTTTTTCCTGAATCAAACTGGGCACTCTCTTCCCAAGGGCGTGCACTCCTCTCCTGTAGTCCCTTGGGAGCAGAATCAGCTGAGTGTTTATTTCAGAAGGCAGGGTAAGCGAGCACACGCCTGTACCTGTGATCCTGTTGTTAGGCTCCAGCGCCACAAGCCTTACAGAAGTACTGAACCTGCACAAAAGGTGCCGGTGGATGCCCAGAAACCAGCACAGACAATACACCCAAGTCAAGTCTCTGAGAGCTTGTCACTTGGCATTAGCACTCAGGGAGGGCTCCCTCCCCCAAGACCCACCCCTTCCTACCCTTCACAAGTCTTCAAAGACAGAGGATCAAATCCAGCACTGTCCAAAGGTGCCTGCTTATTTTTCTCTTGATCTTCCCCCTCAAAATCTCCCTTTGAACGGGATTTACACATGCAGAATGAATAGAGATTAAGGGCAATTATGGTTTTTGTTTTGCTCCTAATGGCCCGTGCAACCCTGAAATTTGCTCGTGAAATCTATGGCTAATACTGCATTACTGCCTGTCTCTTCTGTGGAGTGCCATATTTCATGGCTTCCAAAAGCCAGTTCTGGTATTTTCTTTCAACTTCAAGCTAAAGCTTTCTTTTTCATGTGCTCTAAGTGCTGGGTGCCCAGGCTAGGAATTAAAATATCCCAGAGCTTTGAGGGAGGGGAGGAGGAGTTAAGATTGCCCAGTGAAATCTCTTGCCCACCCAAGATCCCACTCATTAGAAAAAACAAAAGCCAGCGGCAGAGACAGAAAGAACTGGGGACGCATTCCTGGGCTTTAACAGTGATGAGGCCTGTGAGGTGGATGGAGTTCTGGCAGGCTGTTATCTTTGTCTGCCTTGACAGCCTATGGAGGGAAAGGCCCTGGGGAATCCATTCAATTGACACAGAAATGGTAAGAGGGAATATTTCTCTTTAAATAAGTGTTTGGTTTTTTTGTTTTGTTTTTTTTCGTTTTTGTTTTTTTTTTTAAGACTATCTCTATTACCTCCCCAACAGCAAAAGTCTCACAAGAACAAAGGGCAAGAACAAAGGGCACTAAAAAAAAAAAAAAAAAAAAAAGGTAGGTGCCAAAGTATCCTGTAGTGGAAAGGTGTGAGACATTTCCTGGTTCAGTCCTTTGGCCCCCAAGACCCCACCCCCTCACTGGGGACACAGTAGGGTCAATCGCCCACGTTGTTTGTCAAAAAACAAATGAGAATTGTTCCCTTTGCTCATGAGCACACGTGAGCCCCCTTTCATAGGCAGATTTCATGACACAGAAACAAATAAGTAGCTCTAGGGAGTATGTAATAAATAATGTCTGTCAAGGTACATTGGTGTGACTCTAGACATGCATTCTCCCAGCCTGCAGGACCAGGGCCCTGGGAATGGGCTCAGTCCCAAAATCCAGAGCCTGTGCTTTCTCTCTTCTTGTACATAAAGATCTTGTGCCATTCCATCATAAGGACCACAGAACATTGCAACATTAGTCCTCAAGTAACTATCTGTTTGAGGATTCGAAGATGATCGAAAATGGCTGGAGAAATTTGAAGTTTATTAAATGATGTCTCAAATGCCTTCATGTGGGTGTCCTTGATCCTAGTGCATTTATTATATATGTTCTCATATTACATATACTGCTATATATACACATACATGCAAGCACATAAATTCTCTTTTAACTTTGGCAGTATTTAGCAGGTGTCCACAATGTGGTATGAAGGCTGCAGAAGCTAACACTATGCAAGACGGATGTTCCTTAGTCTCAAGAAGCATATAACCCATGCTTCATCTGTTTATAGATTTTCCTAGGATGTTCAAGTATGTCAGTGAATAATTATGCAATAACTATCATTACTGATGCTTTTCTGTTAGAATCTTGCTACTACATATAAACTATTTATGTCTACTCTTCATCCTAACCCTTCTAGGGCAATATTTCCTCTCTTACCTGTGGACTAAATAAAAATGAGTAATAAAATAGAAGTTAGTTCACTGGCACGTCCCCAAGACATCCAGCTGATGCATGTTGACTGCCGGCCATATTTCTGGGAACTCACAATTGCAAGGTTGTAACATACAATACATATGAAAATGTTCTAAATCCGCATGTGCTGCAGAAGCCATGATTTCCTCTCAGTAGTGGAAAAAAAGGGAAGGCAAAGCTAGGAAGCAAATAGCAATCTCTGCCACAGTACACTGGGATGACTCAAGAAAAGCAGCCCATGAGTTGGACTTGAGCCATGTCATTGGTACCCGGCCAATCATTAGGGGACTATAAGAAGGAACTCCAAGAAATAAGCTAGACAGCAGCTTCTGAACAAAATGATCACAGGGTCAGTGAAACATGTCACAAACCCATGTCCCAGCTTAGCAAAATGGCTCACTGATAGATGCTGCTTCTTTAAGGCGTGGTCCTGCCTCCCCATCATGGCTATGGGTGGCATGGACAGGAGAGGAACAAGCAAGGAGAGTGACAGATTCTCTACAGACAAGCCTGCACGCAAGCCCTCTAACCCCACACCGCCTCCCCACCCTCTACCCCTAGGCCTTGTGTCCAAGGGTGCTCAGTTCTACTTTACCTCATACGAAGAAGTAAACATATTTATGAACAAAAGCACTAGTAGGAGAGGCATCCAAGGGAAGAGAGATAAGGCAGCTTGCCAGAAATCCCAGTGATGCCACCAGTCACGTGACCTTGGGCCACTAAGCCAACCTTAAATCTTAGTCTCCTCTAAGACAGAATATGAACTCTTATAATACATGTCTCAAAGACTGTGTATCGTAAGCCATGTTACTCAGAAACCTGATACCTGGTTCACACAGGGCAAAGCTACTTCATGTCTGCCCCAAATACATTTCATGTTGCAAACAGGCTATAGACCCTGTGAAAAACTAGGCCTCCTATAAGTCCATGGCACAGCCTGGAGCTTGCTTCCTGGGCCTTGGGGTTTTATTTTCAAAATTGGTGTCTGTGGATTGACTCTAAATTACATCCTCAGAACATACAGACTGGTGTAGTATCAGAACTATATACTGCCACGACATTTGAGAGAAAGGTAGCCTCACTTCATGGCATTGGCTACATATGGCCATTTGCAGATGCCCCCCCAAAGCCAAGGGATTGAAGGAGTCGCAGTTTACCATCCTGTTCACCTCCAAGCCTTTCAAATGAGGAGGGTCTTATTTCAAAGCACAATTTGGCTCCGTTGTGGCCAATCTTCACAAACCATTGAGGTAATGTTTATTCACCTCACACTTTAGCAACTATTTATGAGCAGTGTTTACAAGTTCCTGTGAGCACCCGCTGGTTATTAGGGCTACGCAAACCAACGGCCGTCAAAATTGGTTAATCTAGATAGAACACAGGGGTAGCCCCAACCCAGCGTGTGATAGTCTGTCTCTGGGTTTATTCAAGTGTAATGCACCTTTAACGTCAACTTGGATTTTTCAGCTCTCTTCACAAGGCTTGCAGTAATTATAGTCAACAGTGAAACCGAACTCAGCCCAAGAGGCAACCCAACAGGAAACTGTGGGGAAAGTTTAAACACAAGACACTAGCGCCTGTCAATTTCCAAAAAAAAAAGAAAAAAAAGGTTTAGAAAAAAAGTGAGACTTGTCCAGTGTGATAGGATATGAGGACTGTGAAGCTGTGTGCTGGATGCAATTGCCAGGTCTCTTTAGGTAGAAGAATGGGTTCTGCCCGTCCTGGGCTGGACCATTCTGGCGTGAGAGCGGTCCATACTTTCTCCAGGCTGAGCGTGTGAGCCGATCATCAGCTTATTTTTGGCCTCGCAGTTAATGATCTGTTGGTGCCCACACTTTTCACTTTGTCACAACAACTGGGGCTGCAGCTGAAGCACAGCTGGCCTCTCTTTCTCCCAGCCCTATAATTTACTTTAACAGCTTTAGGGACAGGAGGAAATGGCAGAGTGCCCTGGAGCCCCACACTTGTTTCAAAAATTAGTTCCGTACCATGCTGTATATACTCACGAGTATTTTAGGCAAACAGTGTAGGCAGGTCTGACCCGTGTGAGCGTGGATGCTGCTGGCTCTGGGCGGCTGGAAGGGTGGCTTGCTTTGGAGAAAATGGGGGAAGTAGGAAGAGTGATTGAGTCCATCCTCTGTGTGGACATGTGTGCTTGTGTGTGACAGTGCGTATGTGTGTGTGAGTGTGGATGCACATGTGTTTGTGCACACAAGTGATTGTATGTATGAGTGCATGTGTGTGCATACACAAGTGATCGTGTGTGTGAGCGCCTGTGAGTGTGTGCATGTGAGTGTGTGACATGTAAGTGTATGAGTGTGTGTGTGCATGTGAGTGTGTGACTTGTAAGTGTATGAGTGAGTGTGTGTGTGTGTGTGTGTCTGCTCTGAGCTAGCACCATGCCTCCTGAGTGAGTACATATGAGTATTTTTTTCCCTGATAATTTAGAAGTCAGGAAGATTTCGAAGATTGGTTTGTTTTTCAGTGAGTGTGTGTGTGTGTGTGTGTGTGTGTGTGTGTGTGTGTGTGTGTGTGTATGGTACAGTATGAGAACTGGACATTATAAATATATATACTGGGCAAAAGAGAGTGTTCATCATATCCATTTCCATAAACTAATATTTCTCTGTGAATTTAATGCTTGTAAGTGTGTGTGTGTGTGTGTGTGTGTGTGTGTGTGTGTGTGGTATATATGGGAATGTGGGTGCAGGTGACTGTGTACATGTATGAATGTGAATGCCCTTTGGAATCCTGCAAGTGACACCAGGTGTCTTCAGCCCCCCTCCAGTTACCACGGCCTCTTGCTAAGCTTGAAGCTTGGTATCAGCTGGGCTAGCCAGCAAGCCTGCCTCAGATGTTCTGTTAGCATCTCCTGAATGCTGGGGTAATAGATGGGCCACCACATCCACCTGGACTTTATATCTGTTCTGAAGCTCTGAACTCTGGTTCTCCTGCTTGCAGGGCAAGCATTTTTATCCACCAGCAATCTCTCCAACTCCTCTTCTAGTTTTAAATAAATTCTATGTTAAATTGTTATAAACTGTAGTGCTTCAGTGCCTCTGGAGAGATGCATTCTGATTACTGTAACTGGCATGCACTATCCAAAATCTTCAGCACCCTTTCCTTCCCCAGCTCACATGGCCACCATTCTGCTCCTCTTCTATGAAATCTCATTTTTTCACACAGTAATTCTCTTCCTATGTCTGACTTACTTCATCCAACACAATGTCATCTCTGTTGTCATACATGACAAATTTTCATCCCCTGTGAGTGAATTGTAATCCATCCCACAGTTCCTTTATCTTCCCAGCTACTTTTTCTACAAATGTACATCAGTTCTCATCTCAGACCTGAGGTAGGAGAGAAACAACCTCCCCCACACAAGCTGTTCTTAGAAACAACTGTGGCCTGGAGTTAGCTCAGCCTCCCAGGATCGCCTTGGAGTTTTGTGACTATTCCTGGAGGTGGTGGTGTAAAAGGAGTTTCTGTGAACTGGAAACCTATTTCTTATGCCCAGTGACCAGTATCCCCACTTGTAGAATCGAGTCAGCTGACCACCTGCCCATGCATCCAACATAGAGACATTCCGGACTTTGCAGTCTCTTGCAGGCTATTTAAGTTGGAAGCAAAGATCTTGAGGGCAGTGGTCAGGGCTCTGGTGGAATGTGAATGTATGGTAGAACCCAGGCAGCAAGAAAATCTGTAGTTGTGGGCAGTAGCAACCTGCCATGGTGCTAATGGTGTCAATTTGACTGATCTGGAAATCATCTAAGAGAAATACCTCTGGGCAGGTCTGCGAGGGCATCTGACCGAAGGATGAACTGAGGCTATGGAAAACCTCCTCCAGAGGAGACACCTTCCCACAGAAGCCCAGACAGGAAAGGGTTCCAGGGGAAGGCAGTACTGGTTTTGGCTGCATATCTTTGCTCCTTGCTAGTGTATATATCTTCTCTGTGGCTGCTGCTCCTGCCCTCATTGACCTTTTCGGATGTCAGAACCCGATTTCTCCAACATGGACTGAAGGCCAGTGGCTCTCTGGGAATCCTCCAGGCCTTTAGTACCACGATGGAACTGCTGGAGCATCCAGCTTTATGAACTGAGCAACGCCAGGGGCCTCACCAGGATGCAGATAGCCATTGTTGACCTACTTACTACCCAACACCTTGTAAGACAACCTAGTAACCCCCTTTGTGATACACAGTCATCTGGCCAGTTCTGTCCCTCTAAAGGATTCCCACATCCCCTTCGAGGACTGAGGGGATGCCACTGCCACAGGTAGTGTGGACTTCCTCTTACACTTACTGCTCCATAGGCAACGACTGGCTAGTGGCTTGGGACTTGGACCTTTTAAGGGGAGATGCTGCGAGGAGGCCTCTAGAATAAGAGAGTGAGTAACGGGTCTCCTGACGAGTGTTCCTAGGCCTGAAAGAGTGGGAGGCTAAGGGCACTGGGGACTTTATCTCAGCTCTGGGAGCCCATTATTCCTCACCATTCTCTAGGCATTGGAGATGAACGAAGACAGAGCATATTGCACCAGACAACAGAGCTTTAAGCATCTCAGCTGGTCATTGGATGCTCCTCAGTCACAAAGGGAGAGTTGAATTTTTCCTTCTCTGGAGCATTTTTGTCTTAACCCTTTCTTCCCCAACAACCTACATATACATCATATTTCTGCTTCTTTTCAAACTTTGCCCTCCAATATCGAATCTCCCCACAGCCAACACAGTCCCTCCTTGCTTCTCTACACAGCAAAGCTCTTCACAGGTTGTTTACAGTTTGGGTCTTTGCTGTCTATTACTCTGTGCCTCCTAGACTCCACTCAGACTCTTCCTTCTCTTTTCTAACTCACCTGAAACTCCTCTTTGGGACTCACCAACGATTCCCACATTGCCTAACCTATGAGGGCATGCTATGTCTGCTATACCTTAGGCTCTTTTGCCGGCTCTCTATCATCTCCTTCGTAATTCACTGAGGTCTCACCTGACCCCATGCCCTCAGATGCTGACTGCGTGTCATGGTTGAAGGTCCCAAACTTAACTGGAAGTTGTGGAGAAATTGCCTTCTGGAAATTCAGATCTCCAGGTGTCTGAGATTTCTCAGTTAGCCTTCTTCCTGTTGTATAAGCCAATAGGGGTGCTGTCATCTTAGCTGAGTTTCTACCTGACTACTTTTCTGCAGAGACCCTGATGGGCTCTCTTTCCTATCATCAAGTCTTCGCTCAGGTGTTTTCTTCTCAGTGGGGCTATCTATGATTGTCTTATCCAAGTTTAAAGTTCTATCGACTCCACCATGCCTGTTGACCTCTCCTGCCTTTTCCTTCTCATCACTGCTAATTCTAAATATCATCCTGCATATACTAGATATCCTCCTGCATAGCTGCTAGTCTGCTGTCCCCATCTATCAGCTCCAGGTGGAAGACTTTGTTCTCTCTTTCTCTGTCTTCTCTGTCACTCTGTGTCTCTCTTCTCTGTTTCTCTGTCTCTGTCTCTTCTCCATTTCCCCCCCTCCCTCTCCCTCCCATGGCAGCAGTCACTGGAGATAACTGAGTAGGCCACA
The DNA here is from genome assembly GCF_947179515.1 of Apodemus sylvaticus. Classification (NCBI taxonomy): domain Eukaryota; kingdom Metazoa; phylum Chordata; class Mammalia; order Rodentia; family Muridae; genus Apodemus; species Apodemus sylvaticus. Next base: position 69,096,024 of record NC_067479.1, read on the forward strand.
TGACTCAGGCAGAGGAAAGGTAAATTATGAAGGTTTGAGAAGGTATAAGTGACATTTCCTCATTGGCTTTTGAGTTAGTAGATGAGAGGCTAAGGAAAGCCATAACTAGGAGAGACTTGTAAAGAAGACATGGTCTTAGGGAAAGAAAAGTCTAGTTTGGACCTAAATAGATCAAATGGGTTCTTTTCCCCATTGTAAAGTCTTTGAGCTACTGTATGCTCCCCACACACCATATAGCATTCTCCAGAAATTTACTAATTCTCATCCTGCTCATTCCTGTTGCCTGCTGCCCTTTAACATCTAGCTTGCAATTCTTTGGCTTGATTTTGGATCCCTGCACCATACACTAATAAAGAGACCACAGTCCTCTGATGAAGAGCTGATTCTAGGTCTGACATGAGGGATACCAGATAATTCTGAAATTTGCCAGACTTCCAGAAAGCATGCAGAAACACACACTCAGCAAACAGCAACTATACCACTGGAAGGGCTTCCAGTGGCTGAAGCTCAACCAATGAAAACAGACAAATACGTAACAGTGTGACCTGTGGAGAAAATACCAACAGCATAAACATCAATAATACAAACCTCCCAATCTGTAAGATAAATACACCTCCTTTTCTTAATACATAGTCCACCTTAGGCTTTTTGTTATAGTAACATGTAGCTAAATAGTACCCATATTTCCCACAATGTTAGGAGCTCCCAAGCATTTCTTAGGAGCTTTGTCATGAAGTTGACTACAGTGGGCACCCTAGTTTCTTGAACTTGCAAAGCCAATGTACTTCTCTTTTCCTTGAGCAGCCCACTGATTGGTGGGAGAATCTGGGATGGAGTCAGGTTGTCTCCAAGCTGGAAAGAACCAGCATTACCTGTGATGGTCCTGAACACTGCCCAAGGGACACAACCTTCTTGTCATTGATCTTTCCAGTACAAAGCTTTGCCATCCTTACATGGCCTTGTCAATTGTATTTTCATGTGTTTAAAGAAAATGAAACTTGGGGCAATGGTACAAGCCAGAAAGCCTGAGGCAGGAAAACTGATAGAAATTTTAGGCCATCCTGAGTCTCAAAACAACCATGTGGGTATGATGATAATTAATAATGTACACTTAGGAAATGCTGGGGACTAGAGTAGGCAGACCATTGAGAAGTGGCAGGGATTTCAAGGACATGGGATTCTAAACAGTTTTGTTTCTGTAATGACAACAGCCATGGCCATTGTAAGAAGAGAACTCTGGTTCTGAGGTCTGAGGCAGCAACTTCTCCTGGAGTTGGAAGCCATTACCTAAAGGCTTGTCAAACAACTGACAGAGCCAGCATAAGCATCCAGAAATGGCCATCTCCAGCAACAAGAGGACCCGTGTGCAGAGTCTGGAGGGCCTCTCTTCAGACAGCCCCTAGAGTCACAGTTCAGGAGGGGTTATTTAGATTCACAACCTTACAAGGCATGGCTCTGATGCCTGTATGGTGTCATCCAGGTGTGGTTGACAAGTTTATACTCCAACAGTACAAATTTTTTCAAACCACCACCACCAAAAGACAACAAGGCATCTAAATGAAAACTCAGTTACATAGTTGAGAATCACACAGTTTCATTCTTAAAACAAATAAAGAAGGTAATTTATGCAGATTTGTCTCTGTCTGCTATGGCCTGGATATGATTTGGGTATGTCCCTGGAAGCCTTGCCACCAGGGTAGCAATGTCATAGATCACAGAACCCCTAGAGGGCAGAGACAAGTGAAAGATGGTTAGATCATGAGGGTCTCTGCCTTCAGAAAAGATTAATGGTGGTCTTCGAGTGACGTAGAAAAGTGAATGGTCATAAAAGGCAGGCCCACACATCTGTCTTCATGTCTCACTCTGTGGTTTCTTCTGCATACATTCTCACAATAGAGCAATTGTTATAAAGTTCTCTCCAGAGCCCAACAGTTGTTGAATTGATGTTCCTGAGTCTCCAAAACAAACCTCTTTTCTTTATAAAGTATTCAGTCTGGAGTATTCTGCAACAGTACCAGAAATCAGACTTTTAAAAAAATGCTGATTGGAAAACTCGAGGTTGTTGTTAGGACTGTTGCTGTTGTTTTGATTTTCTCTCCTTTTAATGGTGATGAGAATGTAGCCAGATGATAACGAAGATGCTGTTTGGAATCAGACCAGCAAGCATCATAGCTTCCCTGAATCTTCCCTTTATGAGGTACTTGCCCCAGGCAAGCTCCAAAAAGAGTGCTAGATTTCACACTCGTAAAGATGAAGATGGAGATTACAGAAACACCTGTACCATAGGATCACAGATCCGGAGTTCAGTGAGGTCAGGTAGTCAAACTGACACACCCTATGTCCTGTGGGGATCAGTGGTGTGAACGAAGCTAAGCCTCCAAGGGAAAGCCAGAGCCTTTTCCATCCTTGCTGGGTTAAGAGTGGTGGGCTTCCACACAACTAACATCAGTGGTACCAATAAGATTTTTTTAATTGGTTAAGATATTTATTTACTTTACATCCAGATCAAAGCTTTCCCTCCCTCCTTTCCTCCTAGTCCTCCCTCTCCTCTTTTCCTAAATCATACATATCTTCTTCCCTTCTCCTCAGAAAAGAGGAGGCTCCCATAGATGTCAACTATCCTTGGCATTTAAAGTTGCAATAAAGTTAGGCACATCTTCTACTGAGGCTGGACTAGGAAGCGCAGTTAGGGAAAGGGGATCCATAGGCAGACAATGTAGTCAGAGACAGCTCCTGCTCCTGCTTTAGGAGACCCAAATGAAGACCCAGCATAACCACGACATATGTGCAGAGGGCCTAGGTCTATCCCATGCATGCTCTCTGGTAGTCAGTTCAGTCTCAGGAGCCCCCATGGGCCCAGGTTGGTTCATTCTGGAGGTTTCCTTGTGGTGTCTTTCACCCCTCTGGCTCCTTCAATCCTTCCTCGTCTTCCTCAGGATTTTCTAAGCTCCACTTATAGACTGGCTGTTGGGCTCTGTATTAGTTATCATCAGTTGCTGGGTAAAGCCGCTTTGATTACAATTATGCTAGGTTCCTGTCTGTTAGCATAGGAGAATATCAATAGTATCAGGGGAGGGCTCCCTCTCATGTCACGGCTCTCAAGCTGGATCAGTCATTGGTTGGCCCTTCCTTTACCCCTGAATATCTTGTGGGCAGGATAAATTGTGGGTCTAAAGTTTTGTGGCTGTGTTCCTGTCCCAGTCTCTCCATTGGAAGTCTTGTCTGGTTCAGGAGACGGCCAGTTCAACTCCATAGTCCTCTTGCTTGGAGTCTTAGCAAGGGTCATCCTCATAGAATCCAGGGAGTTTCCATTGTCCTAGGTTTCCAGCTCATCTCAGACATGCTTCAACCCCCCCCCCCCCCACACACACACACACTTCAGCTCTCTCCCAGTACTCTCCCCCTCCATCCTCCCCACGCCTGACAAGGGAGATTATATTTCACAAGAGAAAGGCAGAAATCTGCCTGATGATAAGGGAAATTTACAGATCCTGTATCTGTTAGTGGGGCTGTCTCCTCCTAAGCTCAAGCCTGGGGGAGTGGAAGGTTTGGTGAACTCAATTTTAAGTAGATCCACATTCCCCAAAACAGACTTTAAGTTGCCTGGGATCCCACCCTAGAAAGAATATTACCTTAAGGGCCTGCCCAACTCCACCAACACTCTGGGTACTTGCCACCTGTTTTAGTGAAAGAGAATTCTGGCTTTGATGAAAGATTTTACCTCAGAGTCAATGCTGTCACTTGCAATCTGTCTGATTTAGGACAAACTCCCGATTCTCAGCTCCTGGCCTGACAACTGTGCGTGGTGAAGCCATCATCATAGTGCAGGTGTGGTGACTGAAGCCACTCACCTACCAATAGCAGACTCTGTAGTCAGCAATGGACAAGCTTCTTTACCTTGGCTTTGTGAGATACATGTCTACTGCTGATATTCTGAGCTTGTGGATAGGATCACTGATCCTTGCAAAGACTTGAAAATCATCTATGATCAGATAGATATATGATGCAGAGCTGCATTCTTCTGGCTTTGGCTGGATCCATAGGCAGAAAGCAGAAAAAGTCCAGAGTACTTCTGGATGCTAGAATTGATACCACTCAGCTAGCACACTGGGAATATGAGGGCTGCTTGCATGTGTCTATTTGACTAGGCTATGGGACCCATTTGTGTAATGACACACTAGTCTTAGAAAAGGTACTTTTTGGATGCAGTTAATGTTGAGAGTTAAGAGACTTTGAGTAAGGTTCTTCATAACAAGGGTAGACCTTATCCATTCAACTAAAGTGTTGGAGCACAAAGGCCAGAATTTCCAGAAGAAGGAGGAATCTGTTCTCAACACTGAAACATGGAAGCCCTACCCAAGTTTATAGGCTGCATGACCCAGCCTGAAATTTTAGCCCCAAGACTGCAATCCCAATTGTTACTTGAGTCCATCTTAACCACCAACACTGTGGACTCTGGCAAGCCCCCCACCCCCAGTTCACACAGCCAATTCATTAAAATAAACCTCTCTCCCATGTTTTTACTCTCTGACAGAACACAGACAGATAGATCATGATAATAGATGTTAGATAGATGAGAGACTGATAGATTAAAAGATACATCATATACTGATAGATGACAGGAGTTTTACCAATAACAAATACATGGATGGATAAAACGGATTGAGGGCAGGGAAATGGCAAATGGAGAATGGTGGATGGACAGATAATAAAAAATGACAGATGCATAAATAATAAATGTAAAGTATACATAGAAAAGTGTAGAGACGGGATGATAGAAAAGCATACTATAGATTTTGTGAGCGAGTCAGTGGGTGCTCGAGCATTTGTGATGCTCACGAAGGGGAGCAGTTGCAGACACTCTGGAACACTGCCAGTGCACACTGAGGTGGCACTGGGACTTCACTGGTGGCTATGGAACAAGTATAAACCCAGGAGGGTGAGTCTCACATCTGGGTTTCCATTCGTTCCTCATCCATCAGTGTACTCAGGGCCAGATGTGAAGTAGTCTCAAGCATGGGAAGAAGGCAGAGAGGCAGAGCTGCTCAGAGAAGAATGGGGAGAGGAGGCAGAGGAGAGCAGAAGAGACTTCCCTGAGCTAGGCAGAAGGCTGATGGGGAGGAAGGGACAGGTGACATAGGGCCACTCTCTCAGCTCTGGTTTTACTATGATGCTATAAGACAGGTGACACAATCCATACTTCCTCTTCCCCAAATTCACTTCTCTTTGTGTGAATGAGCATGCGTGCTCGAGGATGTGCATGTATGTGCATTCCTGTGGGGGCCAGAGGTCAGTGCCAGCTGATGTTATCAGCCACTCTCCACCTTGTGCTTTGAGACTGGATCTCTGACTGAGCCCAGCACTTTCTTACTGGCTAGATGTCCTAGTCAGCAAACTCCAGGAATCCTTGCCTCCGTCCCCTTGAACTAAGGTAACCTTAGTTACCTCCTAGTTGCACCTCCATCTCCACCAGTTCCTTTCCCAGATTCACAGACTTTGGGTCTTGTTTTATGACCCACTTAATTTAACCATGCCTAGCTTTTATATGAGTGCTGGAGTTTTGAACCCAGGTCCTCATGCTTGTCTGGCAGGTACTTTACCCATCAACCCACCTTCATAGGCACCCCACATTCTACCTTTTTATTTTTCCAGAAAAATCATAGGGAGGCCCACTTTTGTTGATTTCCCATTAGGACCCCTGGTGACTTTTCTGTTCCCCAGTATTCACCCCCACATTCTTCTTGCAGATTAACTAGTCTCCCAGTGGACCCAGACCTCTAAACAGCAGTAGATGCTCTCTGTCTGTGTTTTTCCCATACCTATGTCTGTGTTAGGGAACCAGCCTTTTCTTGGAGGAATAATCCCGCTCTTTGAAAAGAAGCCTTCCTAGCTATTATTCCTACCATCAGGTTTCCCACCTTGGACACTGTTATTAAAGCTCCTTCCCTGGGAAAGACATAAACAAGGTCTACCTTCTTCTCAGATCCCAACAACAAACGAAAGCAAAGTCCACCAAAGTTCCCCCTGGGGAACTTGCTGTCTATTGTATTTCCTCACCGAGCAATGGGTAAGAGAGAGGTCACAGATCAGAGTACAAACGGCCTCAGAGAAGCCACACTGGGCGGACTGCACCAGTAGAGACAATTACTTCCCTGTAGTTTAATAGGTAGAGTCCTTGCTTCTCCTCTTTCCTCACCTATATCTTCTAGGCCCTCCCCAAAGATCCAAAGGAACATGTGATTAGAGCAAAACAACCGGTTGGGAGTTCGTGGCTGGATACTCAAGTGAGGTCCCAGTGACCCCAACCACCCCCTTTATTGGGAGGAAAGGTGAACAGTCAGCAGACTTGGCTGTAATGAGATTTTCTGAGCAGGCCCATTAGACCTCCTGAGGATGGTGGCAGTTTGGCTTGGAGGTTAGTGCTGTGCAACATACACACACACACACACACACACACACACACACCATAGCCACTTCTTTTAGAGCTAGGGACTATGGAAGCATGGCTTCACAGCAGCTGCAAATGCTGGCACTGAGTCTGCACAAGAATGACCCATCAACAGTCAGGTGTGGATGGAGGAGGGGGCCAGCCTGTCATTGTTGAGCTATTTGCTATTGATATCTTTAGAGAAAGGAGTTATTGCTTTCAGTCTGGTACTTACTGATGAACCTACCAGGCTCTGATGGACAGTTTCAACCTAAGGTCCCACAGATAGCCCTGGTTAGATTAAGTGGGTCATAAAACAAGACCTAAAGCCATTGAATCTGGGGAAAGAACTGGCAGAGACGGGAGAGGGTATATAATAGGGAGATAGGGTAGCAGGGCAGAAGTAATTAGAATATATTACGCATGTCTGTAAACTTGCCAAAGTACAAAATTAATCAATAAAAACAAGCAAAGATACCAGTGTGGAGTTAGAAATCACTAGGAAAAGTGTAGAAACAGTCTGGAGGTAGCCTCTAAGCAGAGGACAGGGTATAAAGGGACAGTCCTCAGTACAGAGGTAGACCCTAATCAGAAGTCACTGGATAAAGCCACGACTGTCAGCATTGTCAGATCCAGAACAGTTTACCTGTTCTTTAGTCTGATCTGAGGAATTCTAAAATCTACCTGGAGCAAAATGGCCCCAAAGGAGAGGAAACAAATTTCTTCTGACAATTCATAATCCCAAGCTACTTACAAACACCAGTGTAGCTGCTGCTACATGAGCTAAAATCCATACATTTTCAAATGACGATGGCAAACCTCAGTTTGTAAGGCATCTTTCTGGAAGAATATACCTTTATTTAGTTTCAAAACAGTCTCCATAGTAAAAGTCTGTGTCACCTGAGTCATGGTGTAAGTAATACACACACACACACACACACACACAGACTCCGTGTTCTGAGGCAGATGAGGATTAAGGGAAATATTTTAGCATGGGATTGTATTTGGTTTGGGTTATGACATACTGCCCTCACCCCCTTGTGATAATGTGCTTGGGAATCCAGATCCTTTACCTGCACATTCTGTGCTCACATGCATGTGTGCATGTGCACACACACACACACACACACACCTCCCAAAAATTCACCTAGCACCCTCAAAATGACCCTGAACCTCCCACCTGCATCAGGCTAAACATACCCATCTCTGAACAATAGTATAAATTTCCTTCCTCCTGGTAACAACTGAATTTAGAGAGTTTCTATTCAAATGAGCTCCCAATATATCCAGGCATGAGGAACAGAAGGGCCAATCTGGCCTGAACTGGTTTTGAGTGCATGTACAAATTACATCTTCAAGTGAACTTTTAGAGAGAATGCATATTTACCAGCTTGTGCCTATGCATAATTGGGCGTTCATATGATGAAAATCAGACACTCTGTGGGAAGGAACATGGCAGTAGGGAAAATGAATATGACCTAATCCTTCAAATGGAGACCACCTAAGGCCCCATAGCACCCTCACGCATATGGCCCAGGGTCAGTCCTGAGCGGCTCCCTCTATAATCTGAAGAATGTGGCTTCAGAACGAACCACTTTCTTATGAGTCTTTGGGAGTCCCTATTTTCAGTTCTTTGGCTAAAAGGTCAAGAACCTGGCAATTCCTGGACTAGACCCACCCACTGGTGCCAGAATCACATAGAGAAAAAACATGGCCTTTGTCTTCCTGAGTCTGGCTCATTCATGCCACATGACTCCCAGTCCCACCCGTGTCCCTTCAGATGTCGTGATTTCAGTTTTCTTGCTGACTTCCTGCAGCGATGTGTGTGTATCACATCTACCTGTTCACCTGGTGACAGGCAGCAGGGCTGGTCCCATCCCTGTCTATTGCAAACAGTTCAGCAATCGAGCATGTATGTAACCATGCCTCGTGTGCTGACTTTGAGTGATACAGCTGTTCTAATTTTAGATTTCTGAGAAACCTGCACACTGATTTCCATAGTGACAGCACCGAGTTCACATCCCTTGAGCAGTGAATAAGGGTTCCTTCCCCGGCCCCCACTGCCCCTGCTTGCTGGTCTGCATTTGTACTCTTTGTTGTTGATGATGATGGTGGTGGTGATAATGATGATGAACACAGTCATCTGGAGTGGAATGAACTCTAGGAACAGTTTTAATTTGCATTTCTCTGATAACTAAGGGCGTTTCATCTATTTATTTGTCTCGTATTTCTTCTTCTAAACCAATTCAGTTCATTAGCCTGCTTTCCAACTGGACAATTTGCTTTTTTTGTCTCATTTTTTGTGTGTTTTTTTATGTTTAAATTGTTCAGATCTTTATAATTCTGGATATCAATTTCCTGTCTGATACTGAGTTTAGTTCTAGCTTTATTGTTCTTGTTTTTGTTTTTATAAGCTATTATAAATGTGATTTCCCTTCATTTATTTCTTGGCAACTTTATTATTAACATAAAGACAATACTGATTTTTGCATCCTGAAAGCAGGTCTTGAGTTTCTGGTGGGGTCTGTACTGTCCTGTAAGCAACGGACTGTGCAGCCTGCAGACGGGCGAGCTTAGCTTCTTCGTCTTGTATTAGTCCGTGCCCACTCCGGGAGCTGAACTTTGTTAGGACCTATTCTGTGTCAGTTGATAACAATCACGTGGTTTCTGTTCATGGATTGCATTACACTTACTAATGTATGTACAGTGAACCAGGCTTGCATCCCTGGAAATAAGCAAATTTGGCCATGATATATTGTTTTTTTAATATGCTCTTGAATTCCAATGTGCAATGATTTTTTGACAGTATTTACATCAAATACTGTGTTAATCCATTCTGCTGACTTGTCCTCCATGTTATAAACTCCTCTCTTGGGTTCCTGCATTAAGTTCATCTGCTTGCAAGTATCTTCTCTCAAGTCATTATCCTTGAAATTTTCACCTGGCATTCTTCCCGCTCTAGAATCTTTGAGGTCAGTGGTTGAGAAGTTACTGTCTTTTGAAGGGTCCCAATGTCTTGCCTTGTCATGGTTCTTGAGTTTTTGTGCTGCAATGTTCATATCTGTTAGTGTAAATATGATGTCTCGATGTGTGTACATGTGTGTGTACATGTGTCTATATGAGCATGTATGTTTGTGTGCATACATGTGTGTGCATTTGTGTCTTTGTACATATTTGTGTGTATATGTGTGAACATGAGTGTTTGTGTGTGCATGTGTATACATGTGTGTGCATGCATGTGTCTTTGTGCATGCATTTTGGTGTGTGTGCAAGTATGTGTGAACATGTGTGTCTGTGTATACATGTGTGGACTTGTATCTTTGTACATGTCTTTGTATGTGAATATGTGTGTTTGTACATGTATAGGGGTATGTATGAGGCTCTGTGTGTGTGTGTGTGTGTGTGTGTGTGTGTATGTGTGTGTGTGTTTAAAAAGAATCTTCTTCCTGAACAGTTTATTCCTGAAGGTTCAATCCACACAACCACTCAAGGGGAAAAATTAAACTTCTGGAAGCAACTTCTCTTACCCCACTTCCCAGTCTTTCCTCTCTGCTCCTGTCAAGTATCCTTGCACTTCCTTTGTCAACTTCTGGGGACCTCTACCCTTTGTAAAATAATCTATTTTTTTTCTTATTCTGACCCTTTCCTTGATCAGGTCATCCAGAAGCAGCTTCCAGTCCAGCAACTTCCCCAAGTCTACTCAAGAAAGTATTTTAGATTATTTAAATAAAAGATATTCTGGCCTCTCATACCCAGTTTTTCTCTGTGTCCACACACACTGAAAGCTGGCCTGAAACTCCAGGGACAAGGTGAAGTGATGGCTTTTGCAGTAGCTTACAGGGTAATCCACACTGACACTGCCCTTTTATATGAATGGATACAGACATCTGCTCTGCGGCTTTTGAGGTGTCATGGAGGTCAGTGCTTCTAGCACTTCCTTCTTCCTGCTAAGACAGACCCATTTCTGTGTTGAATGTGCAGCCATTTTGATACAGAAGGCTGGAAAACAAGGGGGAAGCCAGACAGGTCAGAGCACGTCCTGTGGACCAATGCCATCAGCTGTGTGCAGTAGGGTGTGGGGTAGTGCTGCTCATCCCTCACCACAGGCTGGGCTTGAGAGGACCTGCTGCGACCACTTCAGTGGCAACAAAACACTACAGTGCCCTATGTGTGTGGGCTTCTAAAGAACCTGATGGCTATGTCTCAAACTTTGAATTTCAGTCTTTAATAGGTGCCATTTAAAAAAAAAAACATAAAAATGATTCAAAAAGAAAAACCCGTATTCTGATTAAAAATAGACGCTCAACAAGTGTTTATTTCATAGATGTTTGGGTCAGAGTAACAATAGAATTAGTGAACTAGAAAATGAAGAAAGGGGATGTAGAGAGCCTTATTGAGGTGCTATGCCACCTGGCAGGAACTTGACATCGACCAATGTGAAGTTCCTCTCCCAGTTTTTGAGTGGGAACTCCTGTGTTATCCATAATCCTCTCCACTTAGGGTGGAGTGCTCAGACCAAGGTGAAGCCCATTGTTCTTCAAGGACCTGCGGAGCAAGTGAACTGGTTCTGCTAAGAAGCTTCCAACCTTTGGGGAAGGGTTTTCCTCTGCCTATATATTTGGATTTTTCCATTAAATTTTGAGACCTTGAACAGCAATGTTGTCTTGGTCTCCATCTCTTTTTGTCACCTTCCCATACATCCCCAGCTTCCCTTCCAGGTAACCCGTTCTATGTAACTGCAGGCAGTTACAGGGGGTTCACTAGGTCTCTTATTTTCTGGTGAGGATTTCTGGGAGGCCTTGTTGGTGGGAGAGGCTGCTGTTCCCAAGGCTGATCAGTTGCTAGATAATGAAAAATGTACCTGCAAATATAGCTTTTAAATACAAACCAACCCAAGACCCGTACTACCAGCCACTTCCTGTAGCTTGTGCTCTCAAACCAATAGCTTCCTGGTGTAAATTGATCCAGGGCAAGGTACTAGACAACCAGGCACAGGCTCCATGACATAGATCTGACTTAATCACTCAAATGAGCCAGTCCTCAGCCATCCGCACAGTTCTGCTTTAACTCTTCCATGGACACTCTGGTGATTTTGCGGCATGCTTTCTTTCCTTCACCCACGCCCTTGCTCCTGAGCTAGTTCTGTTCCCACCTTGATAAGGCCCCTTGGTCTGCAAGGCCTTTCATTTCCATGGCACCGAGAGTCACTAGAGACCCCCGCTGTTCATGACAGTGACCAATCAGCTCTATCAACTTCCTGCAAGTTCATTTTGACACATGCACCAAGATAGAGAAATATGTTGTGAAACGCCTAAGGGAAAATTACCCTTAAATCCATCACAAGAGGAGAACCTGAAGACAACAGAACAGAAAAGGAGAGAAAATAGCTGTAATGTCCTATGGTCTTGAAGGACCATAATAGTCAAGGTTCAAACCATGTGAAGAAGCTTCCAGTCTCCATGATGAACTAAGCAGCTGAAATGCTCAGATTAACATCCCAGCACTACACACACAACCTAGCATCACATTACTAACCAAAAGCCCCAGTGTTGGCTGAATGAGTCATTACAAGCTGTTGGTTAGAGCAGCCTCAAAGGCTCCAGAATAACATAGGCTCATGAGACTCTGCCATTCTTTCCTCCCTTCTTGCCCTTGTGGTACTTTGAATGAAGTCCCCACCTCTATAATCTCCAGCATTTGAATACTTTACTCCCATTGGTGCTGTTCAGAAAGGCTTATAGGAGGTGTGGCCTTCTGGGAAAAAGTAGGTCACTAGGGGCAGGATTTATGCTTTAAAAGCGGTGCTCCAATCCTAGTATGTTCTTCGGCTTAATGCTTGTGGTTCAAGATGAGGGCCTCAGCTGCCTGCGCTCTGCCTCTATGCCTGCCACATTTTGCCATGCCTCCACTCTACCACCATGGATGCCTATCCTTCCAGAATTGTAAGCTCAAATAAAGTCTAAGTTGCTTTGGCTCTGGTATTTCACCTCAGCCACAGAAACCTAACTAACATACTTTCTCCTTTTGATTTCTTTTTGCTTTCCTTCCTTTTTCTTTGCTTTGCTTTCTTCCCCCTTTTCTTTTTTTTTTTAACCACAAAGCATATGTGGTAGTTTGTATATGTTTGGCCTAAGAAGTGGCACTATTAGGAGGTGTGGCCCTGTTGGAGTAGGTATGGCCTTGTTGGAGGAAATGTGTCACTGTGGGTGTGGGCTTTAAGACCCTCATTCTAGCTCCATGGGAGGCAGTCTTCTCCTAGCATCCTTCAGATGAAGATGGAGAACTTCCAGCTCCTCCTGCACCATGCCTGCCTGGATGCTGTCATGCCCCTACCTTGATGATAATGGATTGAACCTCTGCCAGCCCCAATTAAATGTTTTGCCTTTATAAGGCTTGCCTTGATCATGGTGTCTGTTCACAGCAGTAAAACCTTAAAACAGCATATAATGTCTAACTTTATGCTATATTTTAGGTTATATTTTACAGTTTCTTAGCTATTCACAAAGAGGACAGAAAGATTCATTAACATAAAGGTTTGAAGCTAGTTCCTGAAAGGATAAACATCACAAAGAGCTTCTAATTAAGCAGAGGGAGTGCAGTGAACTGAAATGCTCAGCCACTCATGGTATCAAAGAGTTCAGGTTATTAGAACATTCTGTTGGCTTCCGTGTTGCAGGAATTCTAAAAACAGTAAACAAACAAATGACAGACAGAAATATAGTGAATCACATCTGCCAACAACAACATATTGTGCACATCTCTCTCAGCAAAATAATACATGAAGCAATGAGAAATGAAAAGCAAGAAAACTTCAGTCAGGCAGTACAGGTGACAAGCATGATCCAGATAAGAAGCCATTTTATACTGAAATACTCAGGGATCATTTCAACTTAGGACTACAGAGTGGGCTGAATTGTAAGTCTCAACACTTTTCAGGTATTATCCTGACTATCACCTCCGACCATAGTGAAATTGAGGTTAAAAGTCAATCCAGAGTACAGGCTTGCTCACACGCATCTGCAACCAGCACCAAGATGGCAGAGGTAGGAGGATCATGAGTTCTTGGCCAAGTAGCTCATAGTGATACTCCATCACAAAAAGTATAAAATTAAAAGAAAGGAAGAAGATAGAGGGAGGAAGAAGAAGGAAAATTATAATTAAGACAACTGTCCATATAGCTGTGTTAACATATTAAAGAAAAATTTATAAAAGCATTTAAAAAGTAGCATTAAATAAAACCCCAAATTAAGAAGGAGTAGGAAGGGCACACTGACAGAGCCTATGTACCCTCTAACACAAGCAGAATGTGCTATATACATATGTGGTACAGAGGAGATGAAGCTTTTGCCGTGACTACTTGGAGTCACTGTCTGTCGCTGAATTCTTAGTAAGAGAAGAAATGAATAGAAAGGATGGCAAAGAAAGTAGGGCAGACTTCATCCACAAAATTGAAGCCTTTTAGAAAATGCACAGGAAAACAGTTAAATATGGAAAATGGTGATGTGTGTCAAAGGAGCCCCATAGAAAGCCCAAGGCCTGCCTCTCTCTGCAGGACAGTCAGGTCTGGGAAGGCTGAGCAGTACTCTGCTTAAAGCTACAGACACCCGTGGTCAGCAAAGAGCCCATGGAAATCCACAGACACTACAGGCTGTTTTCATGCATGAAGGCTGGGGAGGTAGAACCAGTGAGGACCATAGTCGTGAGCTCATGAACCGCTTATTTATAATGGAGTGCTATGTGGCCTTTAAAAAGAAGAAAACACTCTCCTACCTACTGCCATATAGACAAACCTGGAGGGCATTACATTAAGAGATAAGATAATAAGGAAGAAGGCACATTGGGACAAAAGTCTCATGACCTCATTTATTTGCAGAATCTATGTGTTAGCGAGGCATAATGGAATGGGGTTTGCCATGGGTGGGAGTGGTTAGAGGGAGAGGGGGATAACAGGATGCTGAGAGCAGATCATTTCCTTTATCTAGGAAGGATGACTTCAAGAGCTCTATGTATAGCATCATCTACTGACAGCACACTCTATTCTGGTGAACAGTGATGAATGGGAAGCCATACCTTTGCAAGAGAAATGGAACTGTTAATTAACCAGATTTAACTATGCCTGTACAATGTTCATGTCCTTCAAAATGGAATGTCACATACAATGATAGTAGATATCAGGGCTGGAGAGATGGCTCAGACAGTAAAAGTGCTCACTTTGGATGCCTAATGACCTGAGTTCAATCCCCAGGACTCACACACAGGCAGAACGAATGAACTGACTCTGCGGAGCGGCCATCTGACCAGGCCAACCTTCCCACATATATCGCATACACACATAAGTAATAATGACAGCAACAACGGGAATAGGAGGAGGGTATAATGGGTTTTCCAGCTCAAATTTTAAAAAGAGAATGAATAGATATTAGTTGACCAGAGTCATGAGAAGACAGAACATGCTAGATTTTAAAGAGGACAGTAGAGATTTGTGGGATGTACATCTGAAGAACTGAAGAAGCAGAAAGCTTGTCTCTTGGAGAAGAGATGAGGAAAGAGAGGGCTCTGAGGGTGGATTGCTGTCACCCAGGGCCTCCTGTCATTTAAGGGCATGGAGACTTATAAATGAGTTCAAGGACATGAGAAAGATAAATGTGTTAAAACAAATATATGTTTAAAATTGATATTAATACACAAACTACAAAAGGGACAGGCCTGTCTAAGGATGCTTGCAAGATGGCGATCACACACAAGGCTGATGGCCTGTGTTCAGCCGTGTAAAGGTAAAAGGAGAAAATAAAATGTCTCCACTAAGCTGTGGCCTCATCTCCACACAGATGCAGAGGCACAAGCACATGCATGCACAATAACAATAAAATTTTGAGTGCTTTTTTTTTTAAAAAAGAACTTTAAAGAAAAATGTGTTTATGTGTGCAAATGGAAACAAAGGAGATGGAAGCATTAGTATTCCAGAAGAAGCGGTAAGCTTGTGTACGATGTCAAAAATGTGGAAACTCTAAGTCATCACTACTTGGTGTTGGTTTTTAAAAGTCAAGTTGAGAAGTAAAACATCAGGAGGAAGAATGTGGAAATCATCCCTGAGGATTGATGAACTGTCAGATATTTGCTAATTTACCATAGAATACAGCTTTGAGTAGCTGTAGACTATTCTAAATGTGTGTATTACAATATCTAGGGGACTCACTGGAAGAGAGAGAGAATACTTAGGGTTCACACTTAGGGTAGAGTAATGGGCAAACAAGAAAAGCTGGGAAAGGAAGGAATTTGAAGGTCAGGACAAATGGTTAAGTAGAAGATGACAGAGAGGAAGCCCACTGTGTGAGGAATTACTATAAAAATAGGTTGGGCAATCAATGATAAAAATGGTCAGATTGCTCCTTGTTTTTAAACAGCACTTTTGCAATAACTAGAAAAATGGAGATTGCCTCTAGCCTTTTGACCCAGCAATTACACTTACATATGTGAAAATGGAAGCGTGTCCAAGAATGTTAATGACTGCATTGTTTGTACTAGCAAACCTATGGGATGCCATCGAAATGCCCATCACCAGAGGCCCTGATGAGGACCTGGGTCTGTTCACACAGTGAAATGCCAGTCTGCAATTAAAATGAATGAGCAAGGCAGAGCAGCATCTATCAACACACGCTAATTTAAAAAACACCAATCGGGAAAATCCAGTTGCTTCAGAAGAACCAGAGGACACCACACCATTCTGAAGTACTCAAAATGAAAATGCACACCATTTTAAAACTTTCTCAGAGAGATGAGGCACACAAAAGCCCATGTGGAAACACAGATAAATTTGATGACTGTTTTCTTAGGAAAATGACAGAAAGGAAAGGGACTATGTAAGTATACTCCGGGTCTTTAATTTTCAAAAGAAACCTGCACTCAACTACAACATAGTAAATGCTATATGGAAAGGAGCCAAGCCTGGTAAAGACATTCTATTTGGTGAATGTTTACTCTTCTTTAGCATTATTTTCTCAGTAGCAGGGCCATGTACTAGACTTTTCAGCAATCCTTAAGATTTTCACAATGAAAAAATAATTAACAAACTAATACCATGAACACTTACATTTACAATTTTTTTTTCCGCCAGGCACTATAATATGATTCTGAGTCAGAATGGTTCTTGCCTTTAGGAGGGTGATAGAGTATGGAAATATGACATAAAAAGGGCTCGCTAGCCCTCGGTGCTGTAACAAACTGACTAGCAAGATATAAAGGCATCTGCTGCCAAGCACCGCATGAGTTGTGTAACCTAAATGCTAGAAGAAAAGAATTAACTCACAAAATTGTCCCCTGATCTTGACCAGTCTGCTCTGGCATTTGTCTTCCTCCAATCCCACCTTTGTGCACAAACACGCTGACTTAATGAAATGTAGTTTTTAAAACTCTGATATGGAGAGCATTAAAAGTATTGACAATGAAACAGGAAAGGAAGCTGAGAATTAAGTATCCACCAAATCTTCCAGGTTCCAGATCTGTAGAATGCATTAGAAATCCTTCTCTAATACTGAGAGGTTTCACTGTGAAGAAGGCTGTGAAGGAAGATCAGAGGATCATGGTCAATTGTTTTGATTCGAAAATATAGCAGTCAAGTAGATTGAGATGTATGGTAAGGGGGAAAAAAAATAAAGAAAAGCAACAGCATCAATAATAAATGCTTCTGCCGTAGCCTGTCCACAGAGACCTAAATAGCCAATGAATCAAATAAAAAGCTCTGCAGGAGAAAAGTGGGGCAGAGGGAAGAGGCCACACCGCTCATAAATTATAAAACAGTTCCCAACTACAGGCTTAGCATTTTGCTCATCAAAAACCATCGTGCACAATCCTATTTCTGCCAAGCGACTAGCCAAGTGTCTGGTCCTATTTGAGTAGGATGTGGGACACCAGCTGCCATGCCTCCCATCTCTCCCTCCATCAGGGTGCTCGCTGACATCCTGATGCAAGATTCTGAAGCCCCAGAGTTAGTGGTTTGTTGGAATCCATTGTATTCCCATTACATCAGACCTCAGACCTATAGTCACTCAACACCAGATCTAACGTATGTATTTCTGCCATTTAACAGCCCAACAGCAATCTACATTCCGAATGTATTTGTAATTAGGAAATAAATTTTGTAGGCAGCTTGATGACTACTAATTATCTCACGTTGTGTGTCTTAGTTTATTTTGTGTTGCTATAACGAAATACCTGAGGCTGGGTAACCTCTAAAAAGGGGGATTTATTTAGCACAGAATTATAGAAGATGAGAAGTTCAAAATGAGGCAGCTGACTGTGATGAAGGCTGGGCTGCCTTGTGGGCACTGATGGTTTTGTGGTAGGATGGCATGCGCAGGGACAACAGGACCATGTGGAAAACCAAGGATGCTAGCGAGGAAGACAGTTTTTAATTTCTAAAAATTTGAGTACATTTTATTATTTTATGACCTCACATACAAATTAAAACATCACTGACATTATTTAAGTGCTAGCCTTCCCAAGAATTAACACAGTCCCAGGACACCTAATCTTGGCACATACCTATAATCCTTGCAGCCAGGAAGTGGAGAGGGGAGGGGTCGGGTCACTGTGTGTTTAAGGGCAGCCTGGGCTACAGACTGGACAACCTAGAGTATGTTCCAAGACTTAGTCTCAAAATCCAAACACAAAAAAAGTTATTTAACAAAACAAGCATTTTACATCGCCAATGTGTTACTCAAAGAACAAAGTTATCAGCATGTCTCCAGAGAACCTCAAAGACATACAGTGACCCAACACCTGACTTCAACTGTCCTGGCACACTTGGGTCCTCTAGCACACCCTCCACTGCGATTGCCACTTCAGTCCGTGTGCCTTTTCTTTTCTGCCCTGAAACTCTCAAGGACAGAACAGCACAGGTATCCTTTAAGATTCCCCAGCATGTAATAAGGATACATACTCCACTATGTTCATAGCAGTCCTATTTATAATAGAAGTTGGAAAGGACCCAGATGTCCCTCAACGGAGGAATGGATACAGAAAATGTGGTATATACACACAATGGAGTACTATTCAGCCATTAGAAACAATGAATTCATGAAATTCTTAGACAAACGGATGGAACTGGAGAACATCATCCTAAGTGAGGTAACCCAGTCTCAAAAGAACACTCATGGTGTGCACTCACTTATAAATGGATATTAGCCTAGAAGCTTGGAATACCCAAGACATAATTCACATATCAAATGATGCCCAAGAAGAAGGAAGGAGTGGCCTCTGGTCCTGGAAAGGCTCAGTGCAGCAATGTAGGGGAATACCAGGACAGGGAAGTGGGAAGGGGTGGATTGGGGAACAGGGGGAGGGAAGAGGGCTTATGGGACTTTCTGGGAGGGGGAAATCCAGGAAAGGGAAAATCACTTGAAATGTAAATAAAGAATATATCGAATTAAAAAAAAAAGAGTCTACTGACTTTTCCCTTTTGGCCCAGTAGAAGGAGTGCCTTGTGAGGGAGTTAGGAAAACATCTTAGGAATCCTACACACAAGACATTCTTTACACACATATCATTGACATCAGTCACCCGTGCGTTCCTGTGGAGCTTCCAAGACATAACAATAAAAGCCTACAGATGATGTCACTGGTTTCTATGTTCAGAAATATTACTCTCAACCTTCTTTTCCTGCAAGACATCTTCATGTACCAAACCATGTTTAGAATCGCTTTTTTTAAAGCCCCTTCAGCAGCTCATTTGGTTAAGAGCTTACTGCTCTCACCGAGGACCTGAATTCCGTCCCCAGCATCCACATCGGTGGCTCACCACAATTGAAACTCTAGTTCAGAGTATCCAAGATTTTCTGGCCCCTGCAGACACCAGAAGTCACGTGGTACATACACACTCACACAGGCACTCATATACACAGAAATTAAAACAGATAGATAGATAGATAGATAGATAGATAGATAGATAGATAGACAGACAGATAGATAGATAGATAGATAGATACACACATACATACATACATACATATATGCATACATACATACATAGATTCATAGATATTTAGCTAGATACAGAGATAGAAGCCTCCCACAACAATGACCATTTATAGTAAAGGGGAAATTGCCTTGCTCCTCTGCCAATATCTTAGCATTGGAAGTTTTCCAATAGTGAATGCTGTGTTACTTGCAGCCTGTTATATTGATTTAGGGTCTGATAAGGTAAAACTGCCAATTAAAAAAATATATAATGACACTAAAGACTGATGTCAATTTAGAGCCAAAGACTGTCTTATAGACTGTCTAAGCAAACATCTTATTTTTACAGTTAAAGGGACAGAAGCCCCTTGAGAATAGAGCTTTGTTGTTGATTTTTAATTTTTTAATGTAAAATAGATTCTTCTCATACAATATATCCCTATCACAGTTTCCCCTTCCTTCACTCCTCCTAGTGCCAGCCCCCCCCACACACACACACACACAAACTCCCCCAGACCCCCACCAGAGAGATCAGAGCTTTGTTACCGACTTTTCCAGGGCTGGTTGTAGGGCCCCGAGAAAGAGCGAGGCTCCCAGCCCACGCCCTGATGGACGCCCTTGAACGTAGATTGTTATTGCGGAGCAGTTGCTTCCTCTGCCATCTAACATGGAGTTCTGTGAACTAACCTCAAAGCTGAGGAGTTTATTGAGTGACTCTATTCCAGATGATTCTTCTTCTTTAGTTATTAATAGGGGTGAAAGTATTCCTGCACGGACTGGAAAAAGTAGAACACTAAGCCTGGCAAACATTTCAAAACAAGGTCCTCAGACACAGGTAAAGATGGGAATGGGATAGTAGCCCGGCTGAAAGAATCTTAGTGCTTAGTAATTCAGATCAATTGGATGATAAGTAATCAGGAATTTCAACAGCTTCAAGGTGATATTTGCATAGTGTTTGAGTGAGAGGATGTGCATTCACAACACATACACACACACACACACACACACACACATACACACATGCTCATGAAGAAATCTTTTTAACATGTAAAACCAACAGTAAAATAACCCAGCTAAAATATGAGCAACCATTTAGCCCACATCAAATGCTCAACACCACTCTCATCGAGGAAATGCAAATTTAATCCACAGCAAGCTACCACCTCAAGACCATTAGGATGCTATCCTTCAAAAACTGCAAATGTGGGTGTGGGGAAAGAGAAAGCATTGCATGCCTGATTCAGTGTTACTCAATGATTTAATGGCCATGGTGAGAGACAGGTTGGTGGTTCCACAGAAACAGGTAAGTTAGCTTAAGACAGCAGTTAAGCTTAAGCAGACCCAAAGGAAATGGGAGTCAGGGCACAGGTACCTGCTTGACCACACTCACAGTAGCAGTATTCACAACAAGCAGTACATGCCTATACTGTCAACAGACACATGGATCCCTAAATGCATCTTACACATGCAATGAAGGAGTAGTGCATTAAACTAAGGGAAAGGCTTTGTAGGATGCACAAAATAATACGCCATGTAAACATTATCACTAGAAAATAGGCCGGACATAGAACAGCAAGTATTGTACTATAGGAGTCTACTTATTTGCAATCCTTAGAGTAGATGGATTCATGAGGACAGGAAGTAAGTAGGGTGTGGTTGCCATAAGCAATCAGAAGGGATGGAGAGTGGTTTGATGTGCCTAGAGTTTGCATTTTAGAAAGATGCAAACATTCTGGAGATGGACAACAGTGATGGGCATACAGCAGTGTGTGTGTGCTTGCTGCTTCTGAACTGTATGCTTAACGCTGGTTGAAACACTTGTAACCTTATGTTATATACATTGCATAATGGTCTGGGCGGAGGAAGAGCAACATAGAGTCCAAGTTCTCTGTAAGAATGGAAAGAGATAAGCAAGCATTGGCCCAGTTCCCCTAGATTCTTATCCTCACCCCAGCACCCACCTGCTGTGCTGTTTGGGGGTCCAGCCCTGGAGAGAAGGAACTTTGTCCCAGCACCCACTTTTAAGACCCCTCCCTTGGATCTTTGCATAGAGGATGCTGAAAACAAGAGGCCACACTTTGGAGTCTTCACAGCCAACAGCATGGATCCTCCAAGCCTTCCAACAGCATCACTCAAGTATATGACACTCCTGTTATATCACAGCCCACTTTGATGAGTCTTACTGTGAGCAAGGCTAAAGCCTGTTGATCAAAAACAAAAGGGCAAGACCTGTACTCCACTGCTGCAAATTCCTATTGTTGTTCAGAGGATTTTTGAATAAACCATCATAATAGCAAGAGACTTGCATTCTATTTGTCTTCCAGATATCCTTTGCCTGTTGTGTCTCCCTTGAGGTAGCTCCTCATCCCTGGATGGACAAGCATCAACATAGAGTGCAGAGAAAAATGCAGACAGGCTGATTTGGTAGCAGAGATAAATCTCAAACCAGATGCAAGACTTTTACACACAATTCACTGGATTTTACAATAGGCCACGGGGCCAGGAGTCAGCATTTCCATTGGCTCCCAGCCAGGGTGTGCCCGCCCAGATACTTTTTCCAGTAGTTATTTAGAACCAGCTCTGTCTCTTTTCCAAGAATCTCTTTCTTCTGCAAGAAGAAAGAAGGTTAGCAACGGAGGAAGCAGCCGGCTCAGGCCTCCGGCTAACTCTTGCTGTTGTCTGCCTTCGCAATTGCTCACACCTGCTACGGCTAGTCAGCCCATGGAAACTCAAACCTACAGCCTTGGGGAGTAAACCTAAGCCATCGCACATCTTTGAAACACATTGGCAAAGTTCTTAATTTTCTTTCTGCATTTTTTATTTAGTTTTAAATTTTTGTGTAGAAATATGGGGGTGGGGTGTGTATGTGCGTACACACGGCACACACACCCTTGCTAGCCCATGCAGAAGCCAGAGGTCAATAGCTGCAGTCTTCTTGAGTACTCTTCACCTTATGTTTCGAGATAATGTCTCTTTCTTTTACTAAATGTGGAGCCTACAGATTGGCTAGATTGACTGGCCAACTAACTCCTGTGGTCTACTCGCCATCAACATCACAGCACTGGAGTTAAAGATGTGTGCCATTGAGCACAGTTTTAAACCATGGGTGCTGGAATCTGAATTCATGCTTACACAGCAAGTCTTTTACTCATTGAACCTGCTCCTTAGAGCCAACACATTCGTAATTATAGCCTGATTTTTCTAGGACAACCCAACAAAAAGAGTCATGTGTTTCCCAGTGCAGTGCATGCCTACCTATTCACTCAGCAGGAACATGTAGACTACATCACACATACAACTGGTGTGATGACAACCACTCATCAGTAACGTGTCACTCCATCCCTGCTTACACATACACAAGATCAGGCAAGTAGTTTTGACGAGGGTCAGAACTGAGAATAAGTTGATTTTCAACATCTTTAATATCAGTGGTGAGGAGGGGAAAGTCTACTTGCAAATCATCAGAAATATCTGTGCACTGTGTATAACATATGGGCACGTCAAGCCTGTGACATTTAAATGACTAGGGTTTATACAAGATTGGTTTAGAATAAATAGCAACCACTGGGAGGAAGGAGCTTAGCCTGTAACTCTGTGCGGCTCCTCAGAGCTGTGATATGGGCAGAGACTGCTTAACGATGGAAGGAAGGGTTGGCTTGGCTTAGAGATCGAAGGTGAGGCCCATCATGGTGAAAATGGGATAGCAGTGGGAGCCTAACTGCTTGCTCACATCCAGGGAGATCTGGAAGCAGAAGAACAGATATGTCTTAGCTCAGATGATTTCCTCCCTGTTTCTTCAGCCTGTGGAGTGAGTCTCCTCACACTCAGGGTGCTCCTTACCCTGCAGTAATTCTGAAAGTGGCTTCGAGACTATACCAAAAGATGAGCCTTATTGATGCCCTAAGCACTTCTTAATCCAGTATAGCTGGTAGTCAAAATTAACCAAGACAATCCAGTCCTCCAGGACAGTCCTCAGGGAATGAAGCCAGAAATAGGTTGACAGTAGTGACTTTTGACTACAGCACTGACTGAGAAGAAAACTCAGGCCTTCTACTAGTTTTGATGGGCTACAACTTCCCACTCTCCAAGACTCCTAATTGTCCCAAGCTGTGATGAAATGAATGACCAGTGGACAATCTGAGGGGTTCAATGTCACACACTATGGACCACACCTTGGATTAGTTACAGGTTTCCAGAGCTTCTAAAAGTAGTTTCTCCTACCAACATTGGCCTTACCCCTGCTTCCTCCACTGTTGCAGCAGTCTTCTTGTCTTGCCAGCTTAGAGGGCTCCCTTGCCTTGCTATTTGTTCTTTATGGGCTTCTTCTCCTCTAGGGTCCCTTCTCTCCTACCTTGCATCTTCTCCAACTATCCCAGTCATAGTCCCCAAGCTTGTCTGAGATGCTGACCAGCTTCTGAGGAGCAAATCTCTTGGTTAGCACTTAATAGAGCACATGGTGTGATTGTCCTTCTCGGTGTCTGTCAAGACTTTCTAATTTGGTTATGAGGAACACATGGCAGGAATTCTGTTTGATTAAGTGGCCATGTCACTCCACAGAGGGCTGTATGCTGAAACATGGTGGTAAGCACTTTCCTTGCTATGTGAGAATCCTTGAGTGTGTCACACAAACTTTAGCAGACTAGGCCAACACAGATAACACAAAACAGATGAGGCTGCAGATGAGGCTGCTATTGGAAGAGCATAGACTACAATTTACAGTAACCATTATTTTATAAGTAGAGGCATGTTATAAAATGATGATAAAATGTAGGCAATAGCAATGAACTAAACCAATAACATAAGTATGCTTTATAGTTAAACAATTGGCACTGTAGTAGGTGTGTTTGCAAAAAAAAAAAAAAAAAAAAAAAAAAAGGAGTACTGCTCATTAAAACTACTACATCACTAGCTGATGTACAGTTTCCAGGTCCATGGTAACCTGGGAACCACAGCAAGTGATCCATTGTCAACTGTTGCATTGGTAGGCAGTACATCCCTGAACAACTTTGAATTCATTGATAGTGGGATGTTGCACAGGTTGAGACAATTTCAGTTTTCCACATGACCTCTTCTGTCTGCTAAGGGGCTGGTCCACAGAGACACAGTCCCACGGGTGACCCTTTATGCATGTGAATCCTCAGTACTACCCATCTCACAGCCTCTTCTGGAAATGCTGAGCAACTCTGGGGCAGCCACAAAATCAGAGCAGGCTTTTCAGATATCTTTATATTTACCTGGACATCTAAGGAAGAAGAGCCAAAGAAAATACATGCACAGGGTCTGCCCAAAACCTCTTTGCCCCATAGGTAGAATATTGGAAGCTCCTCTAGCCAGACACTTGCACTGGTTTTGTGGGGTTTAAACTAAGATACAAGAAACCTGGCCATTTTCAAAGAAGGCAAGCCACAGTTTCTTACTCCACAGCTATTATCCTATGGCTAGAAATGCACAGATGCTCTCTAGCACAGCAAGGATTGAACAAATTCACCTGAGACAGGCTGAAAACTCACAGAAACAAAATCCATGTTTTTTTAGGAGGCTAAGGAAATCAACTAGGAAATATCAACCTCCCATTAAAAGCAGCTTATTTGGACATGTGCGTCATTATAAAGAAACATTGTTCTCTAAGTTCAATTATGTGCATTGTCCATGTCTAGATAAATACCCTGTCTGTATGTATTCTTCTGGAAGCAAGTGAAGATTTGAAGTCAGAGGACTTCTTAGAGGAAATCTATGGGAAGAGACTCCAGTGTTGAATCCAATGGTCTCACCAACTTGACTGTCTGGCCCCTCCTGAGTTCAGTTCATCCTCTCCTGTCAAATTCTCATATCTAGGTCACCATCACCATTCTGAAAGGTGCTCAGCTTTACAGTCTGGTGGAGTTGGTGGAAGCCAAGTGGAAGGGAGAAGTAGCATTGACAGAGTGCCTAGAGGTTCTTGATCTTGAAAAGGTGTCCATTTTAATTAAAATAGGATGCTACTCTCCAAAGTTAATCCTTGACTCCTTGGTAGAGTTTGTGCACCATATATGATGGCGACTATTCTGGGTTTTTGTAAATGATTTGACTGTCCTAGCTAGGGACTGAACATAGGACCAGAGGCATGTAGGCAACTCTTCCTCTTCTTCCTCCTCCTCCTTTTCTTCCTTCTCTTTCTCTTCCTCTTCCTCATCCTCTTCTTTTTTCTTCTAACACTAGGCCATCCCTGTTCCATGTACGCATTTTGTCTGAGGCTGTGCGTAACTAAAAAACATGGATTTTGTTTCTGTGACTTTTCAACCTGGGTGACTTATTGGGACAGTAGGGAGAATTGAGGCTGGAAACACCAAATTCTCCAGGTTGGATATGAACAAGCACACCTTCCTGTCCTCAAGGAAAGGGACATCCTCACTTGAATTCTAATCCTTCTTAGCAAGAATCAAGGAGGCTAATGAAATCAGTTAGGAAATATCAACCTCCATCAAAAGCAGCTTATTTGGGCATGTGCGACATTATAAAGAATTATTGTTCTCCAAGTTCAATTATGTCCATTGTCCATGTCTAGATAAATACCCTGTCTGTATGTATTCTTCTGGAAGCAAGTGAAGATTGAAGTCAGAGGACTTCTTAGAGGAAATTATGGGAAGAGACTCCAGTGTTAAATTCAATGGTCTCTCCAACTTGACTCTCTGGTCCCTCCTGAGTTCAGTTCCATCCTCTCCTGTCAAATTCTCATATCTAGGTCACCATCACCATTCTGAAAAGTGCTCAGAATGGTGCTCAAAATCCTGCTTCTCACAGTGACTCTGACACTCCAACTTCACAGAACCCCATGTGGTGACCAATAAAGTAAGAACACAGGGCGGTCTGACCCCCTGAGGAGTAGTTGCCAGAGCAGTGCACTGTGAAACTCAAAGCCGCACCCTCTCTGCTGTTACCGAAAGGATGGACATTCTGTACCTGTCCTGCAAAAGTCAGAAGGACTTTGTCAGATCATCTTTGAGTCAGCACTAACTAGAATGGTGGAGGGGTGCTCTATACACTGGTACCATACTACAAGCCAACCCAACACCCTGAGTAGACCCCCGAAAGCATCTGTAAGATTTCTTCATTCAAATTCATAGAGATATACTGAGGTCCCCTCTCCGCCACCCCCTCCCCCGGCTGACACCTTGGCAGGCAGAGTGAGAATAAATGGAATGAATGATGTGTGTTCTGAGAAGCATGCAGGATAGTCTGGGCCAGCATTAACCAGGCACAAGAAGGAGAAAAGAGAAAGAATGCTTGAAAGACCCAGTGAGTGAAAACATAACACCAAGAAACTAAGAAGGGGAGAGGGGCAAGAGCTCTGGGCAGAGGCCATATGCAGCTGCCAGTTGGGCTCCCCGGGGGCCAAGCTAATCACCTTACAAAGACAGCATGGACATCTTGGCTCCGTTTTCCAGGTTCCCTGACAGATGGGAACTTTTAGGTCTGCAGTGAATCCATTTTACGCCAGGAAGGAAAAGAAAAGAGTAAGAAACCAGTATTCCAGTGTTCTCTCTAAGGACCACCTTCTACCCAGGCATACACACACACACGCACACACACACACACACACACACACACACACGCAACAAACAAACAAACAAAAAACGAAACAAAGAAAAACTTAGAGCTTCCACTGAGCTCCATCTCTTTCTTAACCATATTTCTCTATTATGTTTGAGAATGCAATACAGTTAAATCATTTCTTCCCTTTTCTTCCTTCCCATAAAGCCTCCCATATATATCTGCTTATTCTCTTCCAAATTCACATCCTCTTTATTCACCAATTGTCATAACATGCACATACAAATATACATGCACATACAAATATGCTAAATGTAACTTGCTCGGTCTTTATTTTTTTATTCCATATATTCTTTATTTACATTTCAAATGATTTCCCCTCTCCTTGATCCCCACTCCCTGCGAGTCCCATAAGCCCTCTTCCTTCCGGCTGTTCCCCTATCCACCCCTTCCCACTTCCCTGTTCTGGTATTCCCCTACACTTCTGCACTGAGCCTTTCCAGAACCAGGGGCCACTCCTTCCTTCTTCTTGGACATTATTTGATATGTGGATTGTGTCTTGGTATTCCAGGCTTCTAGGCTAATATCTGCTTATCAGTGAGTGCATACCATGAGTGTTCTTTTGATCCAATCTTTATAATGCACTCGTATGCGCATCTTCAGTGCTGACAAAAAGTATTGGAAACCCAATTGGATGCTCTTCCTGGGGAAGACCATTTCTCCCACTTTTAGTATTCTTTAGTTTTCTGTAGTTCTTTGTATAGACCACCTGGTCTTTCCATGTCTACTTTGGTATGTCTGTGTCCTTGTTCAGCTCATGTTTGGGCAGTCATGTTGGTGAGGCTTTATGAGTGTAGCTTTTGACACTACTAGGAGACAAAGTCTCCCAGGAAACTCCTCAATCCTCTTGCTCTTACAATCTTCCTTCTCCCTCTTCCTCAATATTCCCTGGGCCTTACATGCAGTACTTGTTTTGTATGTGTATCCATTGGAACTGGGTTCCACAACTCTTCATTTTGATTGGTTATAGTTTTCTGTAATGGCCTCCCTCTGTTGCAAAGAGAAGTTTCCTTGATAAGGGGTGAAAACTATACTTACCTGTGGGTATACAAGTATTTATATTACTTTTGGGGATTATGACAGTTTAATAAAGTGTTGTAGGTTTTCCTACAAGATCCATGGCTTCACTAACCCTGTGTAGTTGGATAGGTTTCCAGTAGCAGGCATGATTGCACTCCTGTTGACTGGGTCTTAAGTACAACCAAGAAGTAGTGGGTTACACCCAAGCATACATGCCACTGTTGCTCCCTGACAGTTATTGTGCCATAGTGGTTATTAACGTGGCTCATAGGCATCATATCTGGGTAAGACCATTGGTTGCTTCCATTTTTTTAGAAGAGCCTCTGGTATCATGAAAGCTAGTTCTTGTTTACAGCTTATGATACTCTGGGCCCTCTATTTGAAGTTCATGTGTCTTCAAGAGTAGGGCTTAACTTTTTTTCTGTGGGGAGCAACCAAGAACAATAGAATAGTTTGTAAGCTTTAGAAGCCTTTTGAACAACCCTGACCAACAGTTCAAAGGACAATTTCTCATGCCTGGGGTCTTTTGTTAGGTGGTCTTTGGCTCTTGGAGGGTGCATTGTCCACCCAGATGAAAAACTTTTTCATGCTGCCTATGGCCGTGCCACAATCGACAGGCCTTTGAACCATGAACCAAATTACACCCTCCTGCCTTAAGCTGCTTCATATCAATTATCTGGTTACAACAGTAAGATAAATAACTAATCTACCCACGGTCCATTAGTACCAAGTACATAAGTACCTGTACCCTTAGCACAGGCCCCTGGGGTCCATTCCCACTCCCACTTGCCTTCCTCCTCATGGAGACAATGGAGAGCAATAGCAATCGTATGTCAGTTTTGGGAGTCTCTTGGACAATCCTGACCAACAACACAGGAGAAGGTTTCTCATGCCTGGTGTCAGGTTTATATAAGGATTTATGGTGAGCATGTGATTTTATTTCTCTAGGGTAAATATGCACTAATAAATCAGATAAACAGAATAGCTGTTTTAAAACAGCTGTTTTATAAATGGATGTTTATAAAGTGCTAGTATTCCAAAGTCCCTGTACCATCTCACAAACCCTAAAGCAATGTCTGAAAGTTCTGGTTGACCCACATTTTTTGTCAATTTCAGTGTTGACAGTTCCTTTGCTTTAGTTATTTTAATATATAAGAAACATCTTACCACAAATTAATTTGTGATTTTTCTTGAAACAGTGGACTATTGAGCATGTTTATGGGTATTTACACACACACACACACACACACACACATATGCCTAATGACACTGTCCTATAATCATACCTATTCAGATGACTGAAGCTGGAGGATTGTAAATTCAAGACCTCCCTGGGATTAATGTGAGTTCAAGACCAGCCTATGCAACTTAGTAATACCTTATATGAGAATAAAAGGGGAAACGAGGGCTTGAATGTGGCTCATTGGCAGGGGACTTACCTAGCTTATACAAAGTCCTGGGTACTGAAACTGAAAAGAAAATTAAGTCACCATAACTATTTTGATTTGTCTAGTCTGTTCCATAAATTATTTCATATGTCTTAACACTATACTGACTTCATAATGTGGATTTAAAGTACATCTTAAAGTAAGAAGGTATAATTCTGTAATTCTCCCAACTCTGATTTTCCATTACTAGATGTAGTTTTAGCTACTCTAAACTGTTTATACAGTCATGGAATCTATAAAAGATTTTTTAAAAGTTATTATTTGAAAAGTTCATATGTGTATACGATGTATTTTGTTCATAGCCAACCCAAACTTTCCCTCCATCTCCTCTGGAGCCTTCAATTCCCCTAGGACCTGACTCCAATACATCTTCCCTCCAGCTTCATGTTCCCACCTCCTCCTCCTTCTCCTCCTCCTCCTCTTTCGTCTTCCTCTCCCTCTTCCTCTCCCTCTTCTTCCTTTGTTTTGTTCTTGTTTGTTTATAACTAACTCCAATTAGTGATGCCTGCATGCACATGGGTGTGGAGCCATCCACTGGAACATGGACAACATATCAGGAGTAAAATCTTATTAATAATACATTTTAAAACCTATCTATGTTAATAGAAAGTTTTAATATAATAAAACAATTTTATGGAATATTAACAGAAAAAAATGACATGATATCGTGTTATCTCAGTGGTGGTGGGTGCAAGGGTTTAACTCTTGCTGGCTGGGTTAAACCCATAGCATGAAGAAAAAGAAGGAAAATTAATAAAGTAGAATACAGCATAGGCATTCTGAATTTTTAATTTTGTTCCTATAGCATGTCTGCATGTCCACCTTCAGTAGTGAAACAGTGCACTGTGCCTCACCCCACAGTTCTGGCTGCCTCCCATGAAGCAACTCAGAACCAACAAGTGAGACCCCCCTGCCCTAATACACCTACCTGCTGGGACCCCAGGAAGCCCAGTAGCCATGGATTCTGCCTCACCCTGTTGAAACCCTGTCCTTTTTCCAGTCCACACCTCCACATGCAGTTGTAGATTGGTACCCAGCCCTGTACACCACATCTCTACCTTCCTCTCAGGAGGCCTACTTCAACCAAGGACACCCAGGTCAGCCAACACCAGAAACAACCAAATGACAAAAGGCAAGTGCAAGAATATAAGTAACAGAAGCCAATGCAGTATGGCACCATCAGAACCCAGCTCCCCTGCCACAGCAAACCCTGGATATCCTAACACAACTGGAAAGCAAAACTGTGACCTTAAATCCCATCTCATGAAGAAGATAGAGGTCTTTAAAGAAAATATAAATAATTCCTTTAAAGAAACATAGGAAAGAGAATAGGAACTACAGACACAAGCCTCACCAACACAATGCAAGAGATGGAAGAAACAATATCAGGTGTAGAAGAAATGGATACCTCTGTCAAAGAAAATGCCAAACATAAATGTTCCTAACTCAAAGCATCTAGGAAATTTGGGACATTATGAAAAGACCAAACCAAAAAATAATGGGAATAGAAGAGGGTAAAGATTACTAGTTCAGAGGGTCAGAAAACATCTTCCACAAAATCATAAAAGAAAACTTTGCTAATCTAAAGAAAAATGACTAAAAACATACAAGAAACTTACAAAACACCATAGATTGGACAGGAAAAGAAACTCCTCTTATTTTGATAATCATCAAAACACTAAATGTACAGAATAAAGAAAGACTATTAAAAACTGCAAGGAACAAAGGCCAGGTAACATATAAAGGCAGACCTAGCAGAATTAAACCTGATTTCTCAACAAGAGACTCTAAAAGCCAAAAGATACAGGACAGCTGTCTCACAGGCCTTAAGAGATCACAAATGTCAGCCCAGACTACTATACTAAGCAAAACTCTAATTCACCATAGATGGAGAAACCAAGATATTCCATGACAATACCACATTTAAATGATATCTTTATACTAATCCAACCCTACAGAGGAATCTAGAAGGAAAACTCCAACACAAGGAAAGTAACTACACCCAAGAAATTAATCATCTCATGGGAAAACCAAAAAGGAAAATCAAACACACACACTCACACTCACACACACACACACACACACACACACAAACACACACACACACACACACACACACATACACACACACAGTACCACCTCTAACATCAAAATAACAGGAATAAACCATCATTGGTCATTAATAGCTCAATTCACCAATAAAAAGATACAGGCTAACATACTGGATATGTAAATAGGATCCATCATTCTGATGAATACAAGAAACACACATCAGCAACAAAGATAGACACTACCTAGAAAAAGGTTTTCCAAGCAAATGTTTCTACCAAGAAACAGACCTGAGTAGCCATTTTAATATCTAATAAAATACACTTTCAACCAAAAGTAATCAAAAGAGATGAGGAAGGACAATTCATTGAAGGAAAAACCCACCAAGATGACATCTCAATTCTGAACATCTATGCCCCAAATGTAAGGGTATCCACATTTGTAAAATTAACTTTACTAAAGCTCAAATCACACAATGAACCCCATACAATAATAGTGAGTGACTTCAACAACCCACTCTCACCAATGCACAGATTATGGAAACAGAAACTAAATGGAGAAATAATGAAACTAAGAGATGTTATGAACCAAATGGATTTAACAGATATCTACAGAACCTTTCACCCCAAAACAAAAGGATATACCTTCTCAGCATCTCATGGAACCTTCTCCAAAACTGAACATATAATTGGGTACAAAGCAAGCCTCAACAGATACAAGAATGTTGAAACAACCCTTTGCATTCTATCAGATCACCACGGATTAAGGCAAAATTTCAACAACAAAAACAACACAAAGCCCACATACTCATGAAAACTGAACAACTCTTTACTCACTGATAATTGGTCAGGGAAGAAATAAAGAAAGAAATTAAAGATCACATAAACAAAATCCAACACCCCTTCATGTTAAAAGTCTCAGAGATATCAATGATTCGAGGCACATACCTAAACATAATAAAAGCAATATACAGCATGTCAATAGCCAACATCAGATTAAATGGAGAGAAACTTGAAGCCCCACTAAAATCAGGGACAAGGCTGCTAACTCTCCTCTTAACTATTAAATATATTATTTGAACTCATAGCTACAGCATTCGCACAACTAAAGGAGATCAAATGGATACAAATTAGAAAGGGAGAAGTCAAAATACCACTATTCCTAGATGGTATGATAGTATATGTAAGTGACCTCCAAAATTCTACCAGACTCCTACAGCTGATAAATATCTTCAGCAATGTGGCTGGATACAAAATTAACTCAAAGAAATCAGTAGCCCTCTTTTATACAAATGATAATGAGGGAAGCAAAATAAATGAATGAAAGCAAAAGCCTTCACAATAGCCACAAATAATTTAAAATATTTTGGTGTAACTCTAATCAAGCAAGTAAAGATCTTATGACAAGAATATCAAGTCCCCGAAGAAAGAAACTGAAGAAAATATCAGAAGATGGAAAAATCTCCCATGCTCATGGATCAGTAAGTAGGATTAACAGAGTGAAAATGGCCATCTTACTAAAAGCAATCTACAGATTCAATGCAATTCCCATCAAAATTCCAACACAATTTTTTACAAACCTTGAAAGAGTAATTCTCAACTTCATATGGAAAAACAAAATACCCAGGATAGCCAAAACAATCCTGAACAATAAAGAACCTTCTGGAAGAATCATCATCCCTGACCTCAAGCTGTACTACAGAGCAATAGTGATAAAAACCACAAAGTATTGGTACAAAAACAGAAAAGTGATAATTGGAATAGAATCAAAGACCCAGAAATAAATCCACACAACAAAGGACACTTGATCTCTGACAAAGAAGCCAAAGACATACAATGGAAAAAAGAGAGCATCTTCAACAAATGGTGCTGGTCTAACTAGTTGTCAGCATATAGAAGAATGCAAAAATATCCATATTTACTGCCCTGCACGAAACTCAAGTTAAAGGACCTCAAAATAAAACCAGATACACTAAATCTAATAGAAGAGAAAGTGGGAAATAGCCTTGAACCCATTGGCACAGGAGAAATTTTTCTGAACAGGTCATCAGTGGCTCAGGCTCTAAGATAGACAATTGATAAATGTAACCTCATGTACAGCAAAAGACACTGTCAATAGGACAAAACAGCAGCCTACAGATTGGAAAAAGATCTCACTAACCATACATCCAATAGAGAGCTAATATTCAAAATATATAAAGAACTCAAGTAGTTAGACTCCAACAAACCAAATAACCTCATTTAAAAATGGGGTATAGAACTATACAGAGAACTCTCAACAGAGGTTGAGAAGCATTCGGAGATGTTCAACATCCTTAGTCAGCATGGAAATGCAAATCAATATGACCCTGAGATTCTTACACTAATCAAAAGGGCTGAGATCAAAAACTCAAGCAACAGCACATGCCTGTGAGGATGTGGAGCACTCCTCCATTTCTAGTGGGACTGCAAACTGGTACAACCACTCTGAAAATCATTCTGGTGGTGTCTCAGAAATAGAAAATAGTTCTACCTGAAGACACAGCCATACCACTCCTGGGCATATACACAAACGATGCCCAAATATACCACAAGGACACTTAGTCCACTATGTTCATAGCAGCTTTACACTTAATATCCAGAAACTGCAAACAACCCAGGATGCCCCTCAACCGAAGAATGGATACATTTACTCAATGAAATATTATTCAGTTATCAAAAACAAGGGCATCAGGAGTTTTTCAGGCAAATGGGTGGAACTAGAAAATATCATCCTAAGTGAAGTAACCCAGACCCAGAAGGAAATGCATGGTATGTACTCACTGATAAATGGATATTAGCTGCAAAGTACTGAATATCCATGTTATGCCCCACAAACCCAAAGAAGTTAAACAAGAAGGAAGGTCTAAAGGAGGATGCTTGAATCTCACTTAGGAGGGGAAACAAAATAGTGATAGGAGGTGTAGGAAGGGAAAAGGATGGGATAGGAGAGGAGGAAGGAGGATTAGGGGCAGCACAGGTGTGGGGAGAGACAGGCCCAGATGATCAGTAGAATGAATGAAAATCTGCAGCTGCCAGGGTGGGGGTGGGGTGGACTATCCAGGAAGTCCCAGAGACCTGGAAGGGGGGATGGTAGAGGGGGAGGGGAGAGATCTTTGTGAAGAAAAAAACATTCCTGTAACATTGCAGACATTGGAAGATCATGCTTTGACCCTATGGCAACTTTGAAGAAGTAAGCAGGGGTAACATTGTGGAGTCTTCTGATCAGCACATGATTGTTGTTCCATGTTTGTTTAAGTCTTGTGAGTTCTCAGAAATGCTCTGCAGTTTTCAGCTGGAGACTTTAACCATTTTTGTCACCTCTATGCTGAGGAATCTTTGATGCTGTTATAACAGACATTTTAACTTTTAGTTTCTAATTGTTCCTTTCAGGCATATCAAAATGCAATTCATTTTTTAAGTTGGTAGTATGGCTTTAGTGTGTTAGTTTTAGGATGTCCTTCTTATTAATTCTGTAAACTCCTATAATTATATTATCTGGAAATAAGAATTTGCTGTCCTCTGCTGAACTCAAATAGACTCTGACAGTCTTGATCAGGCTGGTAAAACCCAAAGTGTTACAGCCCTTAGGAGGGAAGCTGGAAGGTTTGGGAGGCCTGTGCAAGGCAGGTAGCTGGCCTTCTGGGTCTCGCCTGCTACCTCAACTGCCTTGGTGCCAGTGGGAGGGTGGTGAGCAGAGGGGGTGGTATAAGCCTGACCAGCCAGGTGGATCCAAGATTCAGAGATGGATGCTTTGGGAGAGAAAACTCTTCCCCAGAGTGTTACAGCTCAGCAAAACAGCCACTCTTAGACAATCCACAATGAAATAACTTGTACCCTTTATTCCATGTGGATAGGGACTTTTTAAACATTGGGGAGTAGGGTAGGATCCAGGGGTAGATGCTTCCGATTGGCTCCGTTTGAGATGCTAGTGATGCCCTATTTGCATGGGGAGGGACTTCATGCGTTTTCCCCATGTCACTAATTGTCATGGTCCTCTCCGTGGGGTGTCTTGGTTATGTGTTCGAGAGCAGGAAGAGGCAGGCATGGAGCAGTCCCACTCCTACAGTTCTCAGTTCTGAGATTCATGGGGTTTGAGCTCACTCAACCTTACCAGTTCTTCTGTCCGGTGGCACTGTCCACTTGCCCCACGAGGACTTTTATACTTCTTCCAAATCTTAAGGTTTTCGTCTCTTATTTAGTATTTTCTTCATTATTGTTTTATCTATTGTTTTGCTTTGTTTTGTCCTAGCTAGAAGTTATAGGACACCATCACAAGAGTGATAAAAATTAATTGGTTTTTGTTCCAAATCTTAGGAAGGAAGTTTTCCAGTTCAACGTTTGCTGTGAGATCTTCACAGACATCTTTATGAACCCCGGAATGTTCCTTAGTGTCCTATTACAAGTTTGGGTTTTACTCACTAAAACTCCTATGTGCATTCTTATATGAATTAAGCTTATCATATGACTTTTCCTTTTTTCTAATAAGGTGGAAGCTCACACTGATTAATTGACTGGTTTTCAAATCTTTCACCTTCCATTCTGAGAGGAACTGCCTTACCGTGTGATGTGTCATGGCACACAGTCCTTTTAAATTATTCTGCTTTTGCCTTGCTCACATTTTTTTGCTGTGAGGACTTCGATCTTCATCTATCCCGGCAGCACTGGTTGGTCAGTAATTTCTTCATCTTTCAGCATCTGCAAGAAAGGGCTTGATCATGGAGGTTATGCTGACCTTACACTAAACAGTGTGTCCTCCTGTGTTTCCTCAGGCTGTGCAAGACAAGAATAATTTCACATCTTACCAATCCTAAGATGTTCATTTCAGTGTCTCTGCAACTAGAATATACCTCTTGTTCTGTAAGGGTTTTGCTTTCAGTCGTCTCTCAAATGCTCTTATGCCATAAACTTGATACCTACTTAATGGTAGTGTGGAGCCAAATTCAATTAAGCATCCTTTGAAGTTTTAACTTTTTCTCTCAGCCAATACCTAATAGATTTTTTTAATGTTATATGGTTTAAAAGTACTTATACTTACATGGATATAGCTTTTATATTGGCCTTGGTATATTTATGTCTCATCTTAAAATTTGTGTTTCAACCTCCAAGGACAATTTATATATATATATATATATGTGTGTGTGTGTGTGTGTGTGTGTGTGTGTGTGTGTGTATGTATTTCTGATTAAAAATGATTGTATGTATGTATGTATTTCTGATTAAAAATGATTCATGCATATTCAAATTCTTTAGACAGAAAAATAAAAACTACCATAACTATACAAGTCAACATATTATTCTTGCTATTTAAATTTTTTAATTGATTTTCTTCTCATCTCCTTGGCAAACTAAGGAGTTATCTGTCAGATCTGTGATCTGTCCCTGTGAGACAGGAGAGGGAGTGGCTAAAAATGGGACAGGGAAGGCAACTAGAATTCTAGATCTGCACCAAAAAGAAGGCTGTAAAGTAAGAGAAAACAAGTATTGGGAAAATCATATTATGTCGTGAGATTGTTCGAGAGCTATAAGGAGCAGACCAGAAGAAGACAGAAGGAACTGAGCATTGGAATTTGACAATCCCTAAGGTAAATGCAAATAAAACATCTATGCCCAGCTCTGAAAATGTATGTCTATAACAAAGTGTGGCTGGCAACTTGAGCCATTATGTTAAATTAGTCAGTCTCTGAAGGAGGCAAGTAAATTCACCTCAGAAAGAAGCAGACAAGGTCTCTGGATTATGCAGTACTTGACTGTTAACTATACCTACAGCATTAAACGGCCCTGTAGGCCTAGGGGTGCAGAAAAATCCTCCTCCAATGTCTATGTCTTAGTTGTGGGGACTTGAACAGGCTGTTCCAGAATCTGGGTGTGCCAAATATCACTCACAGTCTTGGAATCTGGTGCCTCTGGCTAAGTGCGGCTGTCCCGTGCATTTCATCTGTTGTGATCCTTGGGTGTCCGGGAGCTCGACTGCTTACTGCCAAGCCACAATGATAAGAGGGTAGCAATTGCTTTTGATGTTCCACCATGGTGCATTTTCACACCTGCCGGTTTTCAACACTGCAAGCCAGGAACACAGAAGACAGACTTTCAAACCGGTAACAAACTGTTCCACAGCTTTTGACAGTGGAAGGGAATGCCAGTACAGATGCCTGGTTAGCACACAGGCATCTGGTTTGAATCCTAGGAGAGTTGTCTTCACTTATTTTTTCCAAGTCAGTGTGCACTTGTCT
Source organism: Apodemus sylvaticus (assembly GCF_947179515.1). Lineage (NCBI taxonomy): Eukaryota > Metazoa > Chordata > Mammalia > Rodentia > Muridae > Apodemus > Apodemus sylvaticus. Next base: position 69,133,761 of record NC_067479.1, read on the forward strand.
CGTGTGAGTGTGTAGTCATGTTAAACAGTGTGAAAGGACTTGGAAGACTGCAAAATAGTAGACAATGGGAGCGAGTTCTGCGTGTGTGTGCATGTGTGAGTATACATGAGCATGTATGTGTATTCTGTGTATGGATGTTTGTGTGCATGAGTGTATATGGATGCACGTGCATGCGTGTGTGCTTACCTAAGCATGTGTGGGCATATGCGTACTGAACATCTGTCCAGAAAAACAAGCTTGGAATCCTTAATAGAAAAAAAAAGCAAGCCCCTTCTTCCAGAACCGGACAAAACAGAAACAGCCTAAGAGCTATCCACCCCTCCACGCCCTTTAAACAAAGATTAAAAGAAAAATGCCATAAAGATGTTTTTGACATTTCCCATTTTTAAACATAACCACACTGTTGTATTTTTTAATACTATAAAACAGATAAAAGAGAGAGTGATATTTTAAAGGGTGGAATACTTTATGCTAATGTAAACAAAACCGGAGAGCTGTCCAGCAAGTCAGAAGTTATTATCCACAAGGAGCATGTTTTTTTCATTACAGCGACAAGCAAGTCCAAATGCTTTAGCCACAATGCCCACAGTCCTCGTGAGTGCCCACTGCCACTTTCTGCCACACAGCATTAAACCCTGGGACCAAGGCAGGACAACAGGAAGTTTCTGTCTTTCTGGGAGTGAGGGAGATGGGGAGAGAGGATATTCTGCAGGATTTCAGATGAGAAAGAGGATGGTTTTCAAACCTCTGTTCTAACTACAAATGTGTACACGGGCTCTGGTATATACACAGGTGCGTACAGAGGCACAAAACCATCAGCAGGCACACACTCACATGTTCACACAGGGCATAGGAACAACACAGAGCTAGACCTCCTGCTCCCTTCTTCCTTATCCTTAGCAATCAATTGTGTCTGTCAGATGCTCTGCACTAAATGATGAGTTGATCCCTGATGAAAAGATTTTAGGTCCCATCGTGTTCAAAGGAACTTACCAAGGAAATGGGTTTGAACCTGGAGCTGCTGTACACCCCTGGAATATCAAGAAAATCTGGGAGATTTTATGTCCCAACCTAACTGCAATAAATGAATGGGGTTTAAGTTTTGCCCTGGCACACCAGGAGAGAGAAAGACAAGGCAGTTTAACTTCTGAATGTCAAGACTGGTAATATGCCTAAGGGAACAAAGACACTTGACACAGGATTTGGCAACCTGAGTTCCACCTTAGGACTCACATGGTAGAAGACAAGGATTCATGCAAATTGCTGTCTGAAAGCCACATGCTTGTCAGGGTGCACATAGAAACACACACACACACACACACACATACACACACACACACACAGAGAGAGAGAGAGAAAGAGAGAGAGAGAGAGAGAGAGAGAGAGAGAGAGAGAGAGAGAGAGAGAGAGAGAGATCCCAGGGGAATACATATCCATACAAATCAGAACTATGGAGAACCCCTAGGTTACAAATATCAGGAATCCTAGGGACAGCCTGGTTTCAAGCTCATTCTAGAATGAGAGGTGAGGGAGTGAAGGAGACAGAGGGACCTTTACCTGAAGCATGGTTACCTGAATTTATAAAAAAGCTGGGTGAGAGGAGGCTGGGGACAATCTGACCTGGGCACTAGGGAGAGAAGAGATGCTACAGATGTATGTTGCATTTCTTAGAACTGTGTTCACCGGGGCAGGTTAGGCCCATCAGATGGAGACTATGAGGAGAAGGGACTGAAATCCTCAACCCCTCCCTCTGTCATGCTGATAGCCATTTGAATGGCAGGAATACACCAGCTCATTTAAGAACCTAGCAAAAGTGGTGTTTATGCTGCAGGTCAGAGTCTGGGAATAGAAAGCACAAGGATCACTGTAGAAGGAGAGAAGTGCTTTACTGCGTCTTAGGCATTTACAGGTGAAAAGTCTGAGGCGGATTAGCAGCAAGCTTGCTGTGTGCCCAGAAAGCTCTCTGCAGCTGTGGCTTCTGCACCATCTGTGAGTCTAAGAGCTGTCTACCAGGCATCTGGACCCCAGACAGAGTGGCTTGGTCAGAAGTTTGGGGAGACAGATGTAACAAGCTTTCTCTGGCCACAGAACTGTCTGTGTCCAAAGGGGCACAGATAAAGTGGTTGTTCAGTCTATGAAAATCTCAGATCTGAAAATGTGGCTTCTTGAGAGTCTGGTTACTCTTGCTCTCCACCCCCATGCTGGCTCTGAAGAAGGATCCAGGGACTTTTACACGCTCACCATGCCCTCTGACCCTGAGCTTTGTCCCCAGTACCCAGCTACCACTTTTAAATCTCTGAAGCAGAAGGTTGCCCCTTCATTAATAATTGTTAGTATTTGGTTTATCACATAATATATTCTCAGTTCCCACCTTCCAAAAGTTCTCTATAAAAGAGATACTGTTTAAATTTACTGTTGCAATGCCTACTTTTGTTTAACTGAATGCACTGCTGAGTAAGCGCTCCCCAGCTCCATCACAAACAGGCAGAAGATGGTCGCCAGCCAGGAGGAGCGGTTGGTGCCTGACACAGAATTAGATACAGGGACAAGAATGTGACCTTACTGCCCTCTATGCTCCCTGAATATAACCATCACACAAATTCTTTTCTTGAACGAGCTTAAGAATGTGTGATTAATGTTCTAGAGACGTGGCTTGGTTGAAAGAGTACCTGCCTAACATACACAAAGGCCTGGGTTCGATTCCCAACACAACAGAAACCAGACTGTACACGAGTGTGTGTGTGTGTGTGTGTGTGTGTGTGTGTGTGTGTGTGTGTGTACAGTGCCAGGACTCAGGAGGAGGGCACAGAAAGAACAGAAGTTCAGTGTTATCTTCAACTGCACAGTGAACTTAAGGCCTGCCCGAGCTGCAAGAGGTTCTGGGCTACATGAGACTATGTGGTGTGTGTTTTTCAAGGGCTCAAAAGACTGCTCCTCCCAGGAATGATAGGAATACTGGCTCTAAATCATCTCAAGTCATTTACTCTGTCCTCTTTGTAGTCTGCAGCTACTGGCTTAACAAAGCTATTAGACTTGGATCCTTCTCAAGACCTCGGCTTACAGCTTCTTATTAAAGAACAAAGAGAAGGCTGAACCTCTCATTAGAATCAAACTCATAATTCAGTGTTTGTGCATTTCCTCCAGCAATGTTTGGTGCTAGCGATGTATCAGGGGATTCAATAAAACCGTCACTTTAGCAAAACAAAACCAAGCAAAAGTTTGGCCTTAGAAAACTATCGAGTCACCTCTCTGATCCTTCCGGCTGTGCTCACACCGGGCAATCCAGTATGCATAAATAATAATCACCAAAATTAAACCTGTGGATGCCGGGGAGTTCTTTGTCACTGTCTCCCAGTAACAACAGTAATTTGGTTAAGAAAAAAAATCTGTTGATATCAAATGTTCCTCATAGACAGTGTTCAATTAGAAGGTCACACTCCAACATTTAAATGACACATCTCGTTCTCTCTGTTCTCCCTCCTCACTGCACCACACAGAGCCATTTTCTCTTTGTCCACATTCTTTGTGCCCCATTTCTCCACTATGCTTCCTTTAGAGATATTTGTTTTTGATGGTTTATTTGCTTATTCTCTGCACTTTGACTAGTTTTGAGTTTCTGTATTAGCCACCGCCTACTAGATATGTGATGGACTTTAGTCTTGAATTTCCCTGTCTCATTCACCCTCCTTCTCCCTGATGAAACCCTTCTTCCAAGCAAGCCCTCTTTTTATGTATACACCTTTCCACCCCCATGTAGGGAGAAACAGATGGACACACAAACACACAACTCACTGAGTGTAAATAGTATTGCCTGCATGGCCATGTGTGGTAGGCTGTTTATTGGAGAGTGAGAAACTTACTGGTGGTTATGCCACTGAGGTGCCCTAGCCACCATCAGCTCTCAGTGGTCCCTTGGGGAGGGGTGGGGCCACAGGAGCTCTTCCATCTTCTTTGATGAAACCTTAATGGATCCAATCTTGTGCCTGTTTTCTACAGGTAACCATAGCTGCTGTGAGCTATGAAGGCAATAGCTATTGTATTCAGAAGACGCTGTTTATAGATGATGCAGGCATTCTGTTTAAGGCTGAATACTCCATACTTACTTATTCTATGCATTTGACTAGTTCTGAATTGCTGTATTAACACCACCTATTGCAAGAAGAAGCTTCTCTGGCAAGGGCTAGGAGCTGCACTAATCTATGGACACAGCAGTAAGCATTTACAAGGCAGTTCCTTTCTATGTCCATTTAGTGAAATAATAGCAGGAAGTTCTGCTCCTGGAGCTTCTTATTCCCCCACCCCATGGTACAGGCAGGCCTTAAAGCCAATCAGAAAGACCCATTTCATCCATGTCATTATCACACTGAACAGCCTATGTTGCCAAACTAGTTGTTGTTGAAGTTCACATGTTCAAAGATGACTGAGCCTATAGGTGACTTTTCTCCCTCAGCTGCCTTCTGCACCATGAGAGCTAGCAGGCAGAGAGAAAACTTCCCAGTCAGTGCTGGCTTTATTGCTCCATATCCTGTGACCAAAGTGTTTTATGTCTTCAGCAATAGGGTCTTCCCATCAAGCTCTGGTTAGCAACTGAGAGCAATGGAGAAACCTAGTATTGTTTGGAAGGGTCTCTGGGGCACCAATGGCCATAGGAACAGTGAGCCCTCCATCTCTGTATCTGGCACTGGGTATGCACACAAGCCATTGTCCCTGGGAAGAGAGGAACTGGGAAGGACTAGTATCTCACAGCAGAGAGGCCTGCCCCCAAAGACAACTGTCTTGTCAAGGGTTTGAGGTGTCACAGGGTACGGTAGACAGGCCAGGATGCCCAGCAGTGACCCTCACATGTACTCGGCTTCCCCATTTCTCCCTTAAGTCACCGGCAGTCATGGAGGCTAGATTAGATTGCTGCCCTACTATGTGCTCTTGGCTACAAGCTCATTAGCTTCCAGTGTTACTGTAGTAACTATGAGGCTGCACCTGCTTTGGAGATACCAGAACCCCAAAGGCAGGGGTTGTGAACTGTTGAATCTTTAAAACGATGGGCAGTTCTATAACTCAATCCCAGCAGTCTCTGCAGGGAATCACACAGGATCAAACCATCCCCATGATTATGGTTTCTTTTGCTTCCCCACCACTCAGTATGACACTTCCAGCATTCGGTTTTGTTCATATTCCTCTCCATCAACTTATCAGAGTCCAGAGCATGAAGTCAGACAGGCAGGCCTTGCCCATCCCCCTTCCTCACCCCCAACCCCCACAGTTCAGTGTGCAACAAAGGAATCAAGTACCACAATCCACTTTGCATTTGTGTGATTTGTGTGTGTGTAAAAGAGAGAGACAGAGACAGAGAGACAGAGAGAATTTAAGTAAGTGTACACATCCCAACTCTTATGCAATAGTTCACAGGAATAATTCATATGTGACACCTGTCTCTGTTCAGTTCTTATAGTGCTTACTGCTAACATCTCCAGTGGCCCTGTTTGGTGTACAGGATTCCAGGAAGAAGGGGTGTAAAAGACAGACACCAAGAACTCAGTCAGCCAGAAGACTTCCGATCCAGAGGTGTGTGAGCATGGCTAGCACTTGTGTAATGGACAAGCTAAGGTAGTCCTAAAACAGAATCCCAGTTCCCTTTGGATTGTGGGAGTGAATTGCAAATGAAGAGAGGCTTCCAGAACAGACCTGCATAATGGTCTGAGCATGAAAGTAAGTGAGATCGCCCTTCCTCAGGCAGGCCCTGCCACTCCCAGATTCTAGAACAGCCCAAGGTTTCTCCAGGACTTCAGTTTTCAGTGACACTCCCTCCTGTGCAGAAGTGTACAAGCATTTTGGCCATTTTGGAGAGCTTTATCCAAGAAATCACAGCAAGAAAATCTGTGACTATTTCAAATAGAAAAATCAATTCTTCAACCACAAAGACACCATGGATGGAGAACTCTGGGCTGCAAATGAGGGGTTTTATAGTCATTGAATTCTCAGGCATCCTTAGACCACACTGGAGTCAGAGGAAGCAGTGCACGGTGGTAGGAGCTGTTTGTCTCCAGAGAGCAATGTTCCTGCTGTGCTGAAAGCCTAGGATACCCAGGCAGTCTTAGGGTTGTTTCTGTACTTCTTTGGTGACCAGACAAGAGACAGAGCAGAGTAACCTCTCTGAGATGCGAATGTAACTCACAGTTGAGACCTTCCTGTTCTCAGGACTCTGTTTGTGGCTCCATCTGAATCCTGGAAACAGTTATTGGCCTCTGATGTACAAGTCAGCTGCTCTGGGGAAAATGAGGGGAACACCAAGTATCTGATACACACTGGCACTCCCTCAATAAGCACAGGGGCCGGGAGTGTGGCATGGGAAACCGTGTGCTTTATTGTAAAGGTCTCTTCCTTTGTCCATTTGTCCCATCCCAAGTCATTTGTTTCAGGATGATATCTCAGAGTCTACAATAGTTCTGACTTTTCTGATACCAGTGGCACAGCAGGCTCAAAGCTCCGATGTACAGAATCCCTTTCGTGTCATGCCATGTGTGCCTTGCTCTTTCAAAGTCAAGAGGAACCTGGTAAAGCTATAAAGGCAGAGCAAAAAAACCAGCCCCACCCATTCCAGCCCCTCCAGTGGAGATCACTGTCCATCCACCTCTGCAGAATGCTATTTACGGCCCCTTTCATCATTTACTCGGTGCCTACTCGTGGAAAGGAAGGAGGTCAACAGGGAAAGAATGTGAGGAAGGCAGTTCTGAAGCAGAGGAGGGTCAGATCCAAAGACAGCAAGTGAGTCAGAAGAAAGCGAGGAGAGAAGACCTTGATATTCCCTCCTGCACAGGGAGAAATTCTGTTCCCTCCACTGAGCTCTCACAGGCCCTCATTCAACCCTCTACTCTAGATTATAAGTTTCTAGAGGCTGGGAGCTGGCTTAGAGCCTGAAGTGCTTTCCGTACAAGAGTGAAGACCAGAGTTTAGGTACCCAACACTTATTTAAATACTGCATGTGCCCCCTCTAATCTCAGTATAGGAGAGGTAGAGATGGGAGTCCTGAAGCAAGCTTCCTAGCTAGTTTAGCTAAACCAGCACTCTCTGGGTTCAGATGAGAGCCCCTGCCTTGATATATGAAGTGGGGAAGCATGGCCTCCACATGCACACACATGACAGGCACACACACTTGTGTATATATATGCATCCACACACTTGTGAGCATGCATGCACATCTGCATACTCATACAACACATGCAAAAACAAGCAAACAATGAATAGATGCTCCCAGGATGGATTTCACAACATGGACTCTAGGTCTGGTCCTCCAGCAGATTACTTCTGATTTCTATGGCTCTCCTACCACCTGGATTGGGTCTCAGAAAGGGATTCGGTGAAGAGATAGATGAGCAGTAGACATACCACTCAAGGAACTTTGGGAAATCACCAAAGGAAACCCAAAAACGAAAAGAGAGGGTGTCCAAATGACTTCTAAGATCCTTTTGTATTTGCAGAGGTTTTTTTTTAAGAGTGAATACTCATTACAGAAAATATGGAGGACCCTAAGAACAAGAGCCAATTGCTCATATACTGACACAGCAATCTTGTTGATACTCATTGACATTCTCCTTGTCCTTAAAGCTTCATTTAAATTAATTTAAGAGAAGGGCTCTTCTACTGTAACAAAACACCTGTGTATGGGTATATTACATAGAAATTAGGTTGATTTAGCTCACAATTTTAGATCCGCAAAGCCAAAGTGATGATATCAGCTCATCTCTTGTGAAGATGCAAGATTGTGTAAGGGAGAAACCACATGGAGAGTCAGGAAGCCAGGAAACAAGGAAGGACCAGTCTCACCATTTTATGACCATGTTTCCTGTAAGAACTAATCAGATGCCCACAAGACCTATATTAATCACTTCTTAGAGCACCACCTCCAACGATTGCTCCCCTTTAAACCTCACCTCTTAAAGTCCTACCACCTCTTAATCATAGCCCTCCTAGAACTAAGTGAACCCCATGGGAAGGGAAACAGGTAGAGATCAGGCTATGTAAGATACTTTGAATGTAAGTTGAAAGCACTAATTTTGTTATATCCTATGAGCAGGACTACACTGTAATCCTAGGAATCAGATACTCATGTTCCGAGGCTACTAGTTCTGAGGCTACTAGCTCCGAGACCTAAGAAGGTCTCCCACCACCACTGTAAACTGTTACCCTAATGGTCCCCATCCCTTTCCTCTACTGTTACCTCACCTTACCTCCCCTGTTGTTCTATCCCCGTTAATCCCACATACTATAAGTTAGGGTCCCAGGGCTCTCATCTTTACATGAATCCAAATTTTTATTCTCATCAACTGGTAAGAGAAACAAATTCATAAGAAAGCAGTGCATAGTAGGAAAGACTGAGTAAAATGACCAAACAGGGCACTGTTATAGAAACAACAGGCTAAACTTTATCTAAAGAGTCGTAAATGAAGAAGCTGGTGTTCTCAGTCTATGGCTTCTAGAGAAATCGAGAGACATTGCCCCCACTCTGGAAAGCACACAGTGTGGTAACATGGAACCAGAGCCACAACACTGGACATTTGCTGAGCAGCAGGAACAGAGAAGAAATACCCCCTTATATCAGCACAGCCTGGAGAAAGGAAGCAGGCTGTCACCAGCTCTCCTACCAGCTGTGCCTACATCTGACTGAAGTCATCACCCATGAAACTCCATGGGACTCTGCCACCTTCACAGGTAAAAGCCACATTTATCCAGCCTCAAGCTGTCAGCCCAATGTGTGGGTTATAGTAGGCTATCAGCTTTCTCAGCTTGACAAAACAATTATAAAACCTGGGAAGTAGGTTTGGAAGATTGCATTTCCTTACATTCACTTTGGTCCTGCCCAAGGAATTTGTTCATTTATATTTTAATCCGTTCCACTTTCTGAAAAGTAGAATTCAAGTTAAACTCATGAATCTAATTTTATTCAGAACCCATCCATCTTAAGCCACTTACTACCATGTTCAAAACCTCTCTAATGTTCTTTCCTCTTGAGCTGACCTGGAATAAAAGATGTCACCTGTGTGAATCCAAATCTCTAGTAACACATTTTTTAAATGTAGTTTTTAAAATTCAATTTGTGCTTATTAAAAGTATATGCAACTAGAAATCAAATAATCTAGACCATGTATTTGCTTCAGGACTGTCCCCATCCCAGAAACTCGTGTTGTTTTTCCTTTACATTACATTTAGCTGCTAGGAGGACTATCATGTCAAAACTGCAGTTCTGAAAATGATGGCAATGACAATTTTCTTCTAGAAAACTCAGAGAACCATCACAGATACCACTCAACATGACACTTAAAGGCAGGAGGCCAGGTAGACACAGCTGGACAGCATGTGCCTTCAGTGTGGCCTCTTCTTATCACCTTGTTGTGTTCAAGTCATTGGCCTCCTCCCATTCCATGTTTCTAAGTCTGTGTTTCCCAGGTAATCAACAGCAATCATAACATCTACTCCTGAGTCAAGGATTAACTGTGACTACCAGATATGCATGGAATGCACACATCTTACTAGAATGAGAGAAACAGCCATGTTCCTAAGATAGGATATCTTAGGATAAGAGCTAGGTCAAAGTCTAACATGGGACCAATTGTTGAATAAGTAAATAAATAACAATACATCCAAGTGAAGATATAGACATAAAAATGAAACATGTATAAGAGAGGGATCCAAATATATTTGGAATGGAACAAAGACATCCTTGAAGCAATACTATTCTTGCTGAGACCTGGAGGCTAAGTAGGAGACAGCCCAGTTGAGAATGCCTTCCAGATAGAGGAATGTATACAAAGGTCTTAAAAGTTAAAAGGGGCCATGCCATGAAGGAAGGAAAAAAAAGGAACAGATTGAAGATTCTAAGAATGAGTGAGCAAATTCTAAGGGAGCAACAACTACACTAAGAATATTTATATTGTACAAAGTGGACTGGGGGGGGACATCATCTGTATGTTCTTTGTTTAGAAGAGAAGAAAGGTTATCTGAGAAATACTTCAGCATGAGGATACTTCAGGAAAAATGGCTCCTTGTGCAGTTTATTCTCACAATACCCTAGAACACACTCACAAATCTCCACGATCCAGGTTTGACTCCATCATAGCCTCTTTATGCAACTGAGAAATGGCCAAAACCAATGACTGCTAAGGAAACACAGTAGTGTTTTATAGTAAAGTTCTTTTCCAAGTAGGTGTACTCTGTGAAGTAATGAGAAGACATTCTACAATAGCCACAAAAAATCAGAAGCATGCCCTTCACCATGCAGCATGATGCACATTATCACTGCCTTTTTTGATGACTGGCAGTGCAGTTGGCATGCTGACTTCAGCACCACCTCACACACAAGCATAGTGCACCCTGCTGTGGTGTTCTGACAGCTACAGTGTCAAGAGGTGATAGGAATTTCTTAGCACCATTATGTCAACTTATGGGACTATCATCACCATATATGTGATGCATTCTTGACCAAAATGTCACTGTATAGCACATAAACAGTTACATGTCTATGTTTTTAAGATATATATGTGTGTGTGTGTGTGTGTGTGTGTGTGTGTGTGTTATAGCTCACTGTGGCTCATGGATAAAGACTGAATTAGAAAGTATCTATACTCCTCTTCCAATGAGGACTTTTAAAGCTCAAGGAATTAGTTACTTCGTAAAAAGGAATTAGTTACTATATAAAAGTTGTAGATATTCTGGTTCAAGAATGGAGAAAATAGAAGGAAATAAAAGATTTCATTAGTCTAAAGCAATTTGAAAAACCCTCCAAGAAAATTCTGAGTACTTCCAAGGCCTGAAAACAATTTTTTGTATCCCAAGGTGCTGCCTAGGAGGCCTCTTTTCTTTGTCACGAAAGCAAGTCTGTGGTCACAGCTGAGTAGTTTTGTGAGCTTGTTTCTCCCTGGTAAGACTGGAAAACTGGCAGCCTCCTGTGTTCTGCCTTCTCTTTATTCTAGTCAGTCTCGAGCTGACAGTGCATCTGCTGATAGAGTATCTCTAAAATCCTGTGGGTTTCCCAAACATGTTATAGAGATTCATTCTATAAACAAGACTGCCCACGGACCTTCCTAGATAATCCCATTTCTATTTTTGTAATCAGCTAAGAGAGTTAAGGGAATTCATATGCTTAACTTTTAAAAAATATAATATTTTATTTATTCTTTAAGAATTTCATACATGCATGTAATGTATTCTGCTCATATTAATCTTTCCACTTCCGCGCCCACAACATCTACCTTCCAACTCACAGCCTACTCTTTTAAAAAGAATTTTAACCCACTGAGTCCTAAGCCTACACATATATGCATGGGTGTAGCAGAGTCATCCCCTGGAACACAGTCTATCTAATAGAAATCAAACTCCTGAGAACTGACTCTCCCTCTCCTGACAGCTACCACTATCCATAGCCCCTCAGCTAAGAGTGGGGACTTGTCTCCCCACCCCCATGGATGTTGGAATGCTGACTGGCTAGATCTTGTGCAGATAACCACAGCTGTCACCAATTCCTGAGTACCGCTGCCAGGTGCAGAAAACACTCTTTTACCCCAATACTTTCTAGTCTCTGGCTCTTAAAAACTTTCTTCCCCTCTTCTGCAAAGTTCCTGGGCTTTGGGGAAGGGATATGACATAGATGTCCCTTCTATGCCTGACACTTGGCAGAGCAATCATGAGTTTCTGTATTCTGTCCGCTGCACAGAGAAGCCTCCCTGGTGGGGACTCATAGTTGCTCTAGTCTCTGGGTAGAGAGAGAAGCTTTCATAAAGCAGATGATCCAATGGCCATTTAGCAAAAGGAAAGGAATAGGTATGCGTTTATTTTATGCCACTAAGTATTGGAACTTTGATCTTTTGGGTGCACTGGCCAAGCCTTCCTGCCATGTGCTTTCCTGACAGCTCTCTTAATTATTGTAAAGTTCCAGGTTGGGAATTCCCCCAGATCATCAAGTGTCCTTGTTCCTTTTAGTTTGACATCTCTTTGCTCAAGTATTTCCTCCTTTTTAAAAAAAGTTTAGAAAGAAAGAAAGAAAGAAAGAAAGAAAGAAAGAAAGAAAGAAAGAAAGAAGGAAGGAAGGAAGGAAGGAAGGAAGGAAGGAAGGAAGGAAGGAAGGAAGGAAGGAAGGAAAGAAAGAAAGAAAGAAAGAAAGAAAGAAAGAAAGAAAGAAAGAAAGAAAGAAAGAAAGAAAGAAAGAAAGAAAGAAAGAAAGAAAGAAATTAAAGACTTTCTAGAATTCAATGAAATGAAGGCACGGTATACCCAAACTTATAGATCACAATGAAAGCAGTGTTAAGAGGAAAATTCATACCACAAAGTGCCTTCATAAAAATACTGGAGAGATCCTATACTAGCAACTTAACCGAATACCTGAAAGCTCTGGAACAAAAAGAAGCAAACATACCCAAGAGGAGTAGAAGGCAGGATAGCCAAACTCGTGGCTGAAATCAACCAATTAGAAACAAAGAAAATAAACAAAGAATCAACAAAACTAAGAGCTTATTCTTTGAGAAAATCAACAAAATAGATAAACCCTTAGCCAAACTAACTAAAGGGTCCAGAAACAGTATCCAAATTAACAAAATCAGAAGTGAAAAGGGAGACATAACAACAGAAACTGAAGAAATTTAAAAAAAAAATCAGATCTTACTATAAATGCCTATAATTGACAAAACTGGAAAATTTAGATGAAATGGATGGTTTTCTAGATGGATACCTTGCACTAAAGTTAAAAGAGATCAAGCAAACTATCTAAACACTCCCATAATCCTCCCAACAACCCCCCTTCCCCCCAAAAAGCCCAGGGCTAGATGGTTTTAGTGCAGAATTTTACCAGACCTTCAAAGGAGAGCTAATACCAATACTCCTCAAGCTATTCCACAAAATAGAAACAGAAGGAACACTACCTAATTCATTCTATGAAGCCACAGTTACTCTGAAACCTAAACCACACAAAGACACAACAAATAGAAAGAACTTCAGACCAATTTCACTTACGAATATCGATACAAAATACTCAATAAAATTCTTGTGAACTGAATCCAAGAACACATCAAAGACATCATCTACCACAATCAAGTAGGTTTCATCCCAGGGATGCAGGGATAGTTTAATATGTGAAAATCCATCAAAGTAATTTACTATATAAATAAACTCAAAGAAAAATTCACATGATCATCTTTCTAGATGCTGAAAAAGCCTTCAATAAAATACAACACCCCTTAAATGTTAAAAGTCTTGAAAAGACCAGCAATTCATGGGCAGATATGTAAACATAATAAAAGAAATATACAGAAAACCAACAGCTAACATCAAATTAAATGGATAGAAACTTGAAACAATCCCACTAAAATCAGGAACAAGAAAAGGCTTCCCATTCTCTTCCTATCTATTCAATACAGTACTTGAAGTTCTAGCTAGAGCAATTAGAAACCAAAGGAGATCAAAGGATTACAAACCAGAAAAGAAGAAATGAAGGCATCACTATTTGTGAATGATATGATGCATAAGTGACCAAAAAAAAATTCTACCAAAAACTTCTACACCTGATAAACAACTTCAGCAAAGTGGCCGGATATAAAATTAATTCAAACAAATCAGTAGCTTTCCTTTATACAAATGATAAATGGGCTGAGAAAGAAAGTAGGGAAACCACGTACTTCACAATAGCCACAAATAATATAAAATATCTTGGTGTAGCTCTATCCAAGCAAGTGAAAGATCTCTATGACAAGAACTTCAAGTCCCTGAAGAAAGAAATTGAAGAAGACCTCAGAAGATGAAAAGATCTCCCAGGCTCATAGATTAACATAGTAAAAATGGCCATCTTGCCAAAAGCAAATTACAGATTCAGTGCAATCCCATCAAAATTTCAACAGAATTCTTCACAGACATGTGAAGGCATTCTTGTTAATATGATAAACTCACCTACAGAAACATAAAACAATAGATGCAGCTAACTCAACTGTAATGCTCATACCCTGACAGAAAAATGGGAGGACCACTTTCTTTTAACCTCACTATGGTGCTGTGTGGTCTTGGTTGAGAAGCAAGAAAGCAGATGAAAATGTGTGAAGATAGAGAAGAGAGAAGAGCCCCATTCCAAAGCAACATAAATATCTACACATATTATTATTCCTTCAGGGCTACTCTTAAGATAACTCTTGGGTAGGTGTAAGGGGACAGAATGCAGTGCCACTCAAAAAACAAGAATAAGCAAACAAAACTCAATGGTAACTCTCTACATACTCCATAGTAGTAATAAACAATATGAAATTACAGCAAAAGCTTAGTTACAGTTAAAGTGCTCAGAACACAAAGTTCTAGGGCTACAGTGAGCAAATCAGAGAGGAGGGCAGCAGACTGAAGGTTGTGAACCGAGTGCTAAGGAACAGGAGAGGAAACGCCTAAATTATCTGAGTAAAGACACACACATGTTTCTTGACTAAAATATCCACTCAGAATAGTTAAATAGCAACTTCTTCAACTATCCACAGACCTGCTATATCCCAGGAAGGTTTAGCTTTCCTCCAAGAAACTGATCAGTTCTTTCAAAAATATGTAAGGCAATTAGACCATCTAGGACACATGGCAGGGGTAGGACAAGTCAGAAGAATTACACTGTTTTTAAAAAATATATTTGTATTAATTCCTAAAGATTTATGACGTGTTTTAATTATACTCATCCAGTCCTCTCCCCCACATCTTTCCATATCTACTTTCTCCATTCTCCTCTCCTTAAACCTGCAGCTTTGAGATTCTCCCAACCTTCCCCGGCATTGAGTTCAGTTTGTGCTGTCCAGCTAGTCTTGAGAACTGAGTCTTTAAAAAAACATTTTGATATATATTTTTATGATTTTTATGTTGTGTGTGTTTCTGTGGCATCTGTGCATTTGCTTGTGTAGATTCAAAGAGGGCATCAGATCCCCAAGAACTAGAGATACAGATAGTTAGTTACAGATAGAGCAGACAGGGTGCCGGGAACTGAACTCAGGTCCTCTGGAGGAGTACTCCATAAGTTCTTAACCACAGCCCTATCTATTGGGACCACACATTGTTTTTCTAAACTCCTTACAAATAGCATGACACTTGGGTACAAAGGGGGCCCTTCATCTGGCTACACATCCAAAAACCAATTCAAACCAGATTAAAGACCTCACATTACAGGAATTGGGAAACCCCTAGAGAAAAGCCCCTTGACACTGGCCTTGGGAACCACGGTTTGGATATCTTTCCAAAAGTAGAGGCGGCAAGAGCAGAAATAAAGAATCAAGATTACACAAATAAACAATGCTTCTCAGTAAACAACGAACAGCAAGCAGCAGCCTGTGATGGGGAGAAAACACTGCAAGCCGCACACTGAGGAAATGCATGCCGCTCAGCATGCATGAGCTGGGTGCAGCACAACGGTGTCTCCGTGGACACAGGACATGCATAGACACTTGACCAAAGAAGTTACAAATGTGTCGATGGGTGGAGAAGAGGCGCTGAGCCCCAGTCATCAACAAGGAAATGAAAATCAACCCGAAGGGACACGTCACCGTGCACCCATTACGATGGCTTTTACAGAAAATGGGGAGGAGGAGGGAAAAAGGAGAGAGAAGAGTAAGAAGAGAATAAGAAAGAAGTCGACAAGCATGCACAGGAAAAGGAGGCTGTAAGCCGGGGTGGCCGCCATAGACAGCGGTAAGGGTGTTGCTGAACTCCGGCTGCCAGGGGCTGCAGAGGATGCTCAACGGTTATTAAGTGCTGGATCAGAGAGCTTACAACTCCGGTTCCGGGTGATCTGACACCCTCTAAAGACACTCCCATGCATGTGGTGCATGCAGGCACACACACAGGTACACATATAATTTAATTAATTAATTAATTAATTAATTAATAATAGATCCACCATGTGGCCTGACATACACTAGGATTTGTCATATGACCTTCAGAGCATGTACCCAAAGAAAATTACGTCAGAATCCGATAGAGATGCACAAGCTTTCAGTGCTATTGGGCAGGTAATAGCAGAGGGTTAATAACTTATATGCCCAGGGATGTAGCCCAGGAGTAGAGTACGTGCCTCCGATGTGTGAGGCCTGTATTTGAAATCTTGCATAGAAAAAAAAAATTGCATATGAAACATGCTGCCATTTTATTATCTGAAGCTCCAAATTATTATTTAAGCTCAGGAACCCAGTTAATTGGATTTTTTTTTCTTCATAAAATGGTAGCAAGCACATTAGGATCTCACTCATGTTAGGATCTTGATATTTATTAATCAATGAATGAAATTTAAAAGATTCAGACTGCGGAGGGGCGTGCTGATACATAGGCGTGCTCCTGAAGTCTGAGGGTGGGAAAGGCATCGCGGCCACCACAGTTCCAGCCTGCACTCTGCTGCTCCCCTTCTTTCCCTCCCTGCAGAACGGCCTGGGAGCTGGGTGCTGCTCTCACCTGACCCACCGTACCCTCACCCTCTGCACCCAGCACATCTTCCGGCATTAGTAAGCACCTGACAACTATTCAATGAATAAAACACCTCTGAAGCAAAACAGAGGGAGGGGATCTTGTCAAGGGTAGGTTCTTGGTTTTGCAAACAACATCAGCCGATCACTTACTTCTTTGAAATTTTTCATTTTCCACTGGACTTATCAGATTCAGTCCATCCATGGCTAGCAATGTTCCCTTCCCCGTTCACACAACCTCTAACCATACAGAGGGAGAGAGACAGAGACAGAGACAGGGAGACAGAGAGGAAAGATAGAGGAGAGAGAGATAGGAAAGATAGAGGAGAGAGAGAGGAAAAATAGAGGAGAGAGAGGAGAGAGAGAGGAGAGAGAGAGAGAGAGAGAGAGAGAGAGAGAGAGAGAGAGTGAGAGGAGGTGGGACTAGAGTACAGTGGATACTCTTGCTGACTTGCTGTGAGGTTGTATTCCCGCTCTGTTGGGTCCTGATGCCCTGAGGACACGCCTACAGTCAGACACTTCATTTGGATCACTTACTGGAGAGCTACTAGTGTTCCCTGACAGGGACACCAGAGGTGCGAACCAGGACCTGCTGAGTTATTCTCTCAACACACGTGTCTCTCTACAGACTCTTCCCCTGCAGTCCTATCATCTAATTTCAGGTCCATCACCACATCTGGGTCAATATCTGGCCTTTCCTGTTGACTCAGCAGAGAACCCCTTTATCTTTTTTTTTCTTTTTTTCTTTTCTTTTCTTTTTAATTTTTTTGTTTGTTTGTTTTTCTTAGATATATTATTTATTTACATTTCAAATGTTGTCCCCTTTTCCGGTCCCCTCCCATGAAAATCCCCTAACCCATCCCCCCTCCCCCTGCTCACCAATCCACCTACTCCCTCTTCCCTGTCCTGGCATTCCCCTACACTGGGGAATCTAGCCTTCTCAGGACCAAGAACCTCTCCTCTCTTTGATGTCCAACAAGGCCATCCTCTGCTGCATATGCATCTGGAGCCATGGGTCCCTCCAATCTTTTTTTTTAAATCAGTCTACTCCTCCTTCCCCATAACACCCATAATGTTCCTTCCCCTAATGTGCCTGATAAATAGCATTCTATTTCAACTCAAACCATTCCACTATTTGCTCTAAATTTCCCATCTCTCCCTGTTCCTTCCAAGCTGTCCATTGTACATGGTTAATCACATAGCATGTTCCCCTGGGGTCCATGCTTATGCTTTCTGTCCACACAGATATATACAGAATATTACAGCCTCCCAGACCTTACTAACAGTCCAATACAACTGTCCACCCAATTATCATTCATGTGGGACAAAGACCCCATTGGCCAAAGTGAGCTGTCCACCGGGATTTTCTAGGGTAAATTCACACCTTTTCACTTTACTGTCTTTTCTTCTTGAATTTCAGAATGTACCTGGTAAAATCTAGATCAGAAAAAGTAGTCTCTTTTTCTGCCTCAAGGTCAAAATATTTTTATAACTTTCACTCTTGCTGTCCTTCTGGGCTATCTGCAGTCTCAGAAGCATCAAAGCCACTGATGTGCATTGCCAAGCAGCGTGACAGAGATTAGAGGGAATTTAGAGGCCATTGAGGATGGGCTGACCGCAGACACCTTGACTGAAAAACATATCACAAAGAGAAACTTCTGAGAGTACCTGACGATCACAGATAAGAGTTCCCAGTGCCTGCAGACATTCTGACATGATGTCTACCAAGAAACACTACAGACACACTTAGAAAAGCTAAAGTACATATATTCCTCAGCTACACCGGCTTTCAGGTGACTCAGAAGACAGCAAGAACAGCCTCAGAACAGGGGGACACCAGTGCAAGACGCTTAGAGAAAAAATACTCTCTCAATAGCAAAACGAATTTGGGAAAGTTTTTTTTTTTTCCATATGTACCTTTGGTGGTTATCTTTTGTTATCAGTCTGACTGGACTTGGAGTCACCTAGGAGACAAACCACTGGGAATGTCTATAAGGTGTCTCAAGAGAGGCTGGGCTGAGAGGAGAAGCCCCAGACGAGAAATGCACAAGCAGCTGCCACTGGCTCCCAGCACCAGGGGCCCACCTGGTCCCATGTCCTCCCCATAATAGTGAACTGAGTGGCCTCAGACTAGGAGGCCAGGACAACTCTCCTCTATTAATGTGCTTCCTGACAAGCATGGTCACCACACAAGAAAACTAGCTAATTCGACAAGACACAACAAAGAGTATACAGACAGCAAAGCTGTTCTAGTCTCACAAAGGAATGGACCAGGCAGTAGCTGCTGCATGTGGAAATGCCTACAGAAATACTAGATTTCTGAAAAAATAAAACTTTCTCTCCATCCTCCACATAGGGATCCCCTTCTCTGTGTGTACATGTATGGCACTTGTAGGTACAGGTGTACTCATGTATAGAACATCCAAGACTAGGTAAATTTTTATTCTCACTTCCACACAAAAGGAGTAGGTCAGAGCATCTCACTACTTAAAAAGCAACCCATTCCAGTTTGGTTAGCATGAGACAAGTAACTAGCAATTGTTGTTCACTTTGGCTGCTACAGTTTGGATAAGTGTCCCCCAAAGGTCTATGTGTTAAAGGCTTGATCCCTGCCTATGGAGTGATGTGGAAGTGGTAGAATTTTACTGGCTATTCTACCCTGGCTATGTGGTGGACATTTTGTTCCATGACATACTCCTGACATGATGTCCCAGAGCTGAATATGAGCTGAAACCCAATATTAGCTGATTGTTTCAGTATTCCCTATGCTGACAGAACACTGACTAAAGCCAGCCATGACTTACCGTTGCTGTAAGATACAGATGTGCAGCCTGTGGAGAGCCAGCTCCCCCAGGCTCAGTAAGTCTAGCCTAGAGTCCTTTGATGAGCATTTTCAAGTTGTATATTCTTTCACTGAACATTATACCAAACTGGAATTGGTGGCACAGGCAGGTGGGGGCCCACCCACAGGACTGGGTGCTCATGCAGACACCCCGCCATCCGGCCTTCTGAGAAATGTGGTTTCTTGCTGATAGAACACAGCTGCCTCCACCTCGAAGCCGAGTCTTTGGGGGAGTTCTTCTGGGTGTTCTCCGAGGCCTTGTCAGGTATTTGAATGACTTTCTTATGACTACAGTGACTTTGGAACCTCTTGCTCATACTCTCAGCAAACAGCTTCCTGCTGTCTTACTTGGCCATCTCTACAAGAGGCAGATGTCTCTGCTGGCTGCTCTGGAGCCAAGCATTGTCTTCTGCGGACTCATCCCCCTAAGCACTCTCCTTCTTGGACCTGCTGTTCTTGGCTCCAGAATGAGGGGCCACAGCACTGTCAGCAAACATGAAGATAACTGGTCTGCTGAGAGCTTATCACAGACTCATGTTACTAGCTCAGGTAAATTTTATTTTCATTTCCTAGTGTTTCCACATTTATTAGCATAATCTTGCTAGAGGATGCATTCTTATGATACTTGGCCAGGATCTTGGTGACCCAGCAAGGCATTATCATCTCCAACCAAAAAAAATCTGAAATCTGGCATGATCCAAAAGAAGAAACTTAGCATGGCCCCATCATGGGTGAACAATCCCATGTCTAATATCATAGGTCACAGCCAAAGTACAATACCAAAAATTTCTGGACCAAATTACTACCAGGCTAGTAAGTGAGGAAAGTGAGTTAGACATGAATGAAATTCATATCAAACTTGGATCCCATCTCAAAGATAATTCATCATCATAGACATAAATGGTTCAAAATTCAGAAAAGTTCAGAATTTGAAACACATTCATTTCCAACCATTCCACAGAAGGTATCTTTAACCAGAATCAGAAATCTGTATGTTCCCAGTTCACCAGGCTGGGTATAGGGGAGTGACATTCTATTGACATCTAGGAAAGAAGACCAGTCTTTTGCCTTGTGCCATGCTGCCTGGGATAGACACCATGAGGCAGTATAGCACTTGGTCCATCCTGGATCAGAGATAACAGATGGTGGCTGTTCTCACCGTGAAGCTGTAAAATGGCAAATGTGTTGCAGAAAACTGTTTAAGCTTGGCAGTGGTGGTGCACACCTTTAATCCCAGCACTCTGGGCATCAGAGGCAGGCAGATTTCTGAGTTCAAGGCCAGGCTGGTTTACAGAGTGAGTTCCAGGGCAGCCAGGGCTATACAGAGAAACCCTGTCTCGAAAAATACCAAACCCAAAAAACCAAAAAAAAAAAAAAAAAAAAAAAAAAAGAAGGAAGGAAGAAAGAAAGAAAGAAAGAAAGAAAGAAAGAAAGAAAGAAAGAAAGAAAGAAAGAAAGAAAGAAAGAAAGAAAGAAAGAAAGAAAATTGTTTAAATCCTGGCTCAGGGTTTCTACCCCACCTTGGTTATTGAGTTCCAAGATGAAAGACACACTCACAGTCTTTCTATTACAATAAGCCCTCAACAGCACAACAGCTGGGCAGCTGCCTACCGTCCATGCTCTTAGAATCTACTTTCCTAGTGATAGTCCCAAGTCATTACTTACTATTTATTATCTTCCATCTGGGCTGCCCTCAGCTCCAACTGGGCAGCCCTTGGGCCACTCTCTCTTGACCCATGGCAGCTTCTTCTTCCTCCTTCGGCACCCTCTTCCCCCCTTCAAGCCTGCAAAACCTAAACCCCACCAATGTCTCCTCTGCCCAGCTATTAGCTGCCAGCATCTTTATTAGCCAATCACAATTAACTTGAGGGTAGGATTACAGGGGCTACCTGCTTACTCCAGGCTCCAGGTCTTGGGGGCTGCACTTAGTGTACTGGCTGGTTTTGTGTGTCAACTTGACACAGGCTGGAGTTCTCACAGAGAAAGGAGCTTCAGTTGGGGAAGTGCCTCCATGAGATCCAACTGTGAGGCATTTTCTCATTAGTGATCAAGAGGGGAGGGCCCCTTGTGGGTGGTACCATCCCTGGGCTGGTGCTCTTGGGTTCTATAAGAGAGCAGGCTGAGCAAGTCAGTAAGGAACATCTCTCCATGGCCTCTGCATCAGCTCCTGCTTCCTAACATGCTTGAGTTCTAGTCCTGACTTCCTTTTGTGATGAACAGCAATGCAGAACTGTGAGCTGAATAAACCCTTTCCTCCCCAACTTGCTTCTTGGTCATGATGTTTGTACAGGAATAGAAACCCTGACTAAGACACTTAGCATTACGAAAGACAGAAAAAGACCAAAAGAAAGAAAGAAAATAAGGGAAGGAAGGAAGGAAGGAAGGAGGGAGGGAGGGAGGGAGGGAGGGAGGGAGGGAGGGAGGGAGGGAGGGAGGAAGGAAGGAAGGAAGGAAGGAAGGAAGGAAGGAAGGAAAGGAAAGGAAGGAAGGAAGGAAGAAAGAAAGAAGAAAGAAATGCATGTAAAGCTCATCCCAGATCTACTCTCTTGATGCTCAAGTATATAACACATTGTTGTTAACATTGTATTATTCAAGGGATTTCTTGAAGGAACTTGTTTGGAGTACCAAGTTCAAACATAAGCCCTAGACCATAACCAACTGATCCGGAGCCTGTGGCAGCCCCAGGAGCAGCTGCAGGTCATACAGTGGCTTAGTAAACAACAGGCTTTGGAACCTTCCCATGGGGAGCGATTCGAACTGACAACAACCTAGGGGCCTATAGAACCCAGGGCCTAGAAGCAAGGGTCATGAGAGGTCATGGAATGTCTTCAGAAGTTCTGAATAAGCATAATTCGAGGAGAAACGAAGACAGGGTGAGGTGATATGCAGGAGACAGTTGAGAGTAAAGGTCAGTGTGGGACAACACCAATCTATGCTATTAGGAGAGGGTTACATGGACCCACAAGACACGCTCCCCAGTTCAAGAAGTTTGTAGCTGGTGGGAAAACACTCAGTTTGACAAAAATAAAAAGAGTTGAGTTTAAGAATTAGAACAGAGAATTTTGAGTACCACAGTCTGCTGATGGAAGCTAAGAAAGTGTTAACCAACGTACTGACAATTGGAAAGATGTTCTGACAATTATAAAGTATGAAGAGCCATTTGCAGAGTGTGCTGACTACTCAAAAACAGACTCATTATATAGCAAAACCTGGCCACAGAACCCATAGCAATCCCCCTCCCCAGCTTCCCATGCAACACCACATCTGGTTCAAAAGACATATCTCATACAGTCATCTTTCTCCTAAAAATGTATTACTCACTTAAGCCAACTGTCTATAATAATGAATATATTTTTACACATTTTTGAACACACATAAGTAAATAGGGGACCCTCTTTGGTTTTACAAGGAGCTAGAACAACAGTGTAAAATTCATGATGTCCATGCTTACCTGCATGCTTCTCATATAGCAAGTATTCTTGTCCTTTGTAAGATGATTTAAAATAAGGTAACCCCATGATAAAAATGAGACTGAAGGAAAGGCTATCCAAAGACTGCCCCACTTGGGGATCTATCTCATATACAGTTACCAAACCCAGACACTATTGTGGAGGGCAAGTGCTTGCTGACAGGAGCCTGATACAGCTGTCAACTGAAAAGCCCTGACAGAGCCTGACAAATACAGAGTCGGATGCTCCCAGCCAACCATTGCACTGAGTGTGGGGTCCTCAATGGAGGAATTAGAGAAAGGACTGAAGAAGCTGAAAGGGGTTTGCAGCCCCATAGGAGGAGCAACAATATGAACCAACCAGTACCCCAAGCGCTCCCAGAGACTAAGCCACCAACCAAAGAATACACATGGAGGGACCCATGGCTCCAGCCACATATGCCAGAGGATGGCCTTATTGGACATCAGTGGGAGGAGAGGCCCTTGGTCCTGAGAAGGCTCGATGCCCCAGTATAGGGGAATACCAGGAAAGGGAAGTGGGAGTGGGTGGGTTGGTGAGTGGAGGAAGAGGTGGGATGGGGGGTTGGACAGGAAACCAGGAAAGGGAATAACATTTGAAATATAAATAAAGAAAGTATTTAATAAAAGAAGAAAGAAAAAATAAGCAAAAGGTGTTAGCTGCTCATAAAACAAAGTAATGTATTTAAGAGCCCGGTATTTACAGCTTATCAACTAAGCTTTCTAAATACTTTATATTGAAATGGAATTTGCTCTACAAAAGATGCAGTGATTATAGTTTGGAGAGAAGGCTCTTTTTTTTAAAAAAAAAAATCTGATTTTAGTTGGTCTTTTCAAATAAATATTCTTAGGGTTTTTTTTTCTAAATTGAAAATTGATAGACATATCAGTACTTCTCATGGGCTTAGGAATTTTCCTCCTGTGTGAAAGGCTAAAGTCTGATAAAACTTTAACCCTGTCTATATGGAAATTGAATCTCTCCTGGGAGACTTCCAGAACAGTCAGACGATAAGAAAGCCTCCTGCCCCTCCCCCGTACGGATATTCATCAAGCTGGCTTTCTGTCTGACCCCCTTGGGGGGGCTGTGTTACTGCAACGATGGGGACTGGACAGACCTTGAACAATTTCATTGCTGTTGCTGTCTGTGAACCTCTGTGTGTACACAGTGATAGCTCCTACCTCAGAGGAAGACAGCATGTGTCACATTATATGAGATAAATTACAGCCATAACTCTACCTACTGGTTTCGGAAAAGGCAAGACCGGAATTCTCCAAGGCTTTAATAGGGGGCTTCAGGTTTTAATTCTCCTCAGAAAAGAAACCAAGAGCCTCAGAAGGCAAATGCCACACGCACAGGCTTCCATCAGTCTTGACGAAAGCTTTCTGAACTCTAAAATACCATGGTTTTAGCCATTAGGATCATGGCTGCTGTCAACTATGAGGTCCTCATTTAGAGACATCAGTGATAGATGAGAAAAGAGCCTGACGCAATAGGAAGCTAGAGTGCCAGAGAGGGAGGCAAAGTGTCTCCCCTGCCCAGCCTCACATCCAGACAGACGCACCATGATACCTCTTTCCTGGCGGTCTCACCTCCCCCACATAAGCAGCAAGGTGATCCCAGGGCCTCTGTCAGATCAGCCTGTTTTACTCTTGACTGTGTCCTCTCCTGACTTCTTTGAGCCTCACTCTTCTACAATCATGAAGTACATCAAATGGAGGTGCTCCCTTCCACCTGCATGTGGCACCACACCTCAAAGAAGCAAAAGCCAGTTCCAGACACCAAAGCACGAGCGTTTCGCATTTTGTTGCTGTGAAGAAATACCCAATGGAACTACCTTAGGGAAAGATTTCTGTTGTTCATAGTCTCTGAGTTTTAATTCTCTCATTGGAAAATGATGCAGAAAAAAAAAAATGTTCCTAAGCTTGGCGCAGTCAAGATTGGACCAGGGACAGGATTCCCCACAATGACCTTCTCCCATGGATGAGAAGAGACAGGACATAAAGGTGAGCCTTGCCTGACAACAACCTTCACTGACACTATTGGCTCTGTCTTTTGAGAATTAGGGTTTACCCCATGGTCAACTCTCCTGTCTCAGTTATCTCTCAAAAGCCACTCTTCCCAACTATGAGTGCAATACCCACACACCACTCATATTTCAATATGAGTTTAGAGGAAACACCCCATTTCAACACCATAATTCTGCCCCCTAAGGTTTAAAAGAAGCCTTTTGAAGGTGCTTCTAACCCTGAAATAGTCTGCTCAAAGGGGGTTCAGGACATACCACCCTAAATATATCTCCCTGATACAGAAGGAAATGTCCAGGGCAAGAAAGTCCCCGCTTGACTTTCTCTTCTTCTCCCCAGAATCACAAAGGCACTCAGGACCCCGCCCTACTGCCTGAGGAAGGGACTATCATCCCCCTTTATCTCTGGAGACACTTGAAGTGCTTGACGAACAGGCTTTGCTAATTCCCACAGTCTCTGAGTCTTGTAGAGAACCTCGTTTGTCTACCCCATCCTTCTGGCCAAACCTCACTACACCCCGTGGCCTGAGCTCTGTGTTACACAGTGACTATTCCAAGCCATAGCAACTCGATGTTAGGTAAGCACACATGTATGTTTTTAGTCTGTCTTGACTCTGCCATCTGCTCTAGGACCCCTGCCATGACAAGATGGAATAAATCCTTTCACTTTTTCTCCCTACACCTGTGCCCTTGGGCTAGTGACCTTCCTGGTGGACAGGGACTGTTTTCTTTCACACAGAATATAATTTAATGGTTGGTGTTTCAGGTGACCTTTTATCATGGGAGAGCTGCAGCAGAGTCAGAAAAGACACTTTCAAGTTTCATGTCAGACAGGAATATCACCTACACTGCTGAGGGCTCAGCCTTAACCATCCTCTGCTGAATAAGCAGAAGAGACAGGAGCCATGCCCCTCCCCCATGTCCTGTCTGCAGTTCCACAGCTCGCTGACACCCTCACCTACTCCAGCACCTGGCATGGATTACAGTCAGTTCTTGCAAAGGCTGGTTAACTTACTACCAAGACATGTGCATGGGCTTTTCCATCTAAGGTGACAGGAATCCCGGCCCTTAACCACTGGTGTTTTATGGAGAATTAACAGTGTACATTTCCACTGTGATCTGAGAGACATCTTACAGAGTCAAGCGTCATAGCAGTTATGAGCCTCTCCTTCCTCCCTGACCTGAAGGAAGCCACCTACCTGTATGCCTGACAAGAAGTTTAGGCTAATGATACGCATGTTCTAAGTTCTAGAGTCAGTGTGACCACTGCAGAATTTCATCTTCGTGTGTACAATGGGAATGCTGGAGTGAAAGGCATAATAATTAAGCCACCTTGAAGAGCCACAAGCTGTGAGCACAAGAGCCCTCGGAGGCGAGGACACTACCATGGTCCCTAACTTTCCCTGCTGACTAGTGAGTGCTGCTGGCTTCCTTCCCAACCACTGGTTTGCATTCCTCAGCATCTACTTTTTCAGTTGGATCTCATTTAACTGTTGTCATTTCACAAGTTCACCTTGAAGCCCCAGGGCACCTTAAGCACCTTAAATATATCAGGCACAAAGCATACAAAAATAAATTCCAAGTCAATGTTTCCACATGGTGAAATGCCGCCATTTCTAATAGAACCCTGATGTGCTTCCCTAGACCATCTTGAAGCACACCGCTCAGGAACAAAACAGGACAAAAGGGAAATGGACCAGTTTCACCAGCTCAGGGCTTGGGAAAGAAGCAAAGAGAAGCTGGGAAGGTGGGAGAGGCAGGCAGATGGAGAAAAGGAAGACTAGGTGGTGGTCATTTTTCTTCCTGACCCATTAATTTCAAACGATTTTTTGAGGACATTTCACCATAAATATTGAGTCAGGCTCTCCATATCTTGAGAAGCAGTGGCCAAGTCAAAGGAAATGCATTTGAGAACATTTGGAAAGTCACGGTGCCTGATGGGGAGATTCGTCCTCCAGGCAGTCAAAGGGCTGATACTCATAACTCAGAAAACTGAAGGTTTGCATAAACACAGAGCTATAGCCTCTATCTTTCTTCTAGTGAAATAGGGTGAAACTAAACTAAGGCCAGCCTCATCTAGTCTCACTGAGAACTGCTGCTCTAGCCCGGACCTGCCTGTGGGAGTCCTCTATGTCTGGCCCCCACAGAAGTATAATAAGGGCCAGAGACAGCTGATCTGCTACAAGGCACTAAGGGCCCCGCCCACTCCTATAGCTTTCCCACCCTGCTGGAAACCTGGACGGGGCAGTGATCATCAGAAACAATGCCAGGCACAGAGGACTGAAATAGAGACACCAAACCAAAGAGACAAGCAAACACTGGAGGCCCATGGGCAGGAGAGAGAGAGTCCGTGTGTCTGCACCATGATCTGCAGAACAAGGTGGGACCTCCTCAACTCTTTGGCACAGGCTCGTTCTGAGGAACCATGTAGAAATGGTTGATGGCTCCTTGTGCCTACCTTTCCTGATCTTTCACAAGGATCCAAAAGGAGGGTCTCTGAGTGACAGACACTATGTATTCAAATCTCTGCTCCAGACAACATCCTATGGTCAAGGGTGTTTATAGATACTGAGCACACCCATGATCCCTTTGCTGAACTGCTATGACATCAAGTATCAGGAGCCATCCCTGATTCCACATGTGGCTCTTACTATGTTTGTGATCTACCTGGATCCTGTGTGTACTGGAGTTTTTAAGAATAGACTTAGGTCTACCACCAGATGCCATTTTATAAACAGGGAGACTTAGATTGGAGATGATGGGGCCTTAAAGCCTATGTCACATGCAAAGCTGATGTTCACTGGTCTGTTCCTAGACAGTGGGTCAGTTCTTGTCCAGACTCACAACTTGATGTGCTTGGTGTCTGGTGCCGTATGTGTCTTTAGCACTTGAATTAGAAATGAACTAATTAGCATGGCATGTCTTCAATTCTGCATGTTTGTTTCCATATAACCAACTACTCCAAACTCTACAAGCCTCATAAAGCAAATGTATCATCCTGTTTCTGCAGAACAGTTAGCTTGGTTGGTCCTCCAGCCAGTTGCTTTCAAGCAACTGTACTAAAGGTGTTTTCTGCAAACATTGTCATCTGAGGGCTCTGCTGGGGAGGGGGCTGGCCTGAAAGGCCACACAGTAGCACTTGCTGACTGTTGGTCAGAGACTTGGCCAACACTTCTTCAGCTGCTTAAGACAGCAGTTCACAGCTCTAAATCCCACTGCTCCACAGAAGGAGGGATTCGAAGAATTTGAAAGATATAGAGACAGTCTATGGGCTGTCTATGAAGCTATGGGCGTTTTATAATGTAGTCTCTGAAGTGACCACCCACAACCTTTTTGTATTCTATTTGTTCCAAGCAAATCTTTATGTTCATGTCCAGTCTATCACACACTTCCGAGGAGGTTTCAAAAAAAATGGTGGAGGATTACTCCCTGGGAGCCATGTTGGAAGCTAGCTACAATTGTCTCTGTTCCCCTTGGAGAAAGCAACATTCCCAATACTGACACAGCACAGCACCCAGCAGGGACACAAGAACCCTTCTGTTCATATCTTCTGCTCCTGCCCAATGTCACTGTGCATGAAACTCACTTTTGGTCTCACTGGGTAGAGACAGACTCTGAGCCCAACTTCCCAACAGAGGCTTGGAACACTGAGTGTTGAGGTAAATCAGCAGTCTCTGTGCCGAGG
Organism: Apodemus sylvaticus; assembly: GCF_947179515.1. Classification (NCBI taxonomy): domain Eukaryota; kingdom Metazoa; phylum Chordata; class Mammalia; order Rodentia; family Muridae; genus Apodemus; species Apodemus sylvaticus. Next base: position 69,162,229 of record NC_067479.1, read on the forward strand.
CACATAGAGCCCTCTGACGAAGTGGCAGTGTCCTGTCCAGACCCACACATTCTACTTGTTTGCTAACATCATCATGCGCTAGTTTTCTGTGTCACACTATAAATCTGTGAGATTGATTAGAGTGGAGAATCTAGATTTGGATTGATTTATTAATGTGTGTGCATATATTTAGCATGTTCTGAGACAATGGCATTATTTATTCTTTTATCATAAAAATTTATCAGATGGTACCATGCCAAATTTTCTAAAAAACATTTCAGCCTCCTAATGTCTTTGCATATACAAATTAATGTGTCATAATTGCAACTTTTTTTGTTTTATGTCTGAGTAGTCTCTCAAACACAATGGTGGTGTCGTTACCAAGTAAGACTGAAAACAGGCTCTAAGAGACAAGAGTGTTCCTGTTATCCCTGCTATCTGAATCTCCTTTCAAAGGCTCTGCATATCCTTTTTCATTTTTTTCATAAACATTTCCTAAGGACAAAAGTATTTCAGAACATATGGGCCGTGTCTCTGTTTTGGATGTAGAAACTTCTGGCATTTCACTGACTTCATTTCACTCTGAATCACTCTCTCATTTGCTATAAACATCAGGGTATTTTGATCAATTAGGAATAACTGAGATACTTGGAGCATAACACTACATCTCTCCAACTTTCCTAAATGGGTAAGTGATTGCCCAGTGTGTGTCTTCTTAATTATTTTTAAATTTATATGTTCTGCTGATTTAGTTACCGAAACAGATGGTGTGAGTGGAGGTTTTGTTCAACTCCAAATCAAAGCCTGCCTCACCCCATGCTCTAAGGAGAGCCCATAGAGCAGCAGAGCCTCCACTTTCTGGTGTAATGAGTGATGCCCCTGTCATGGCCTTGACAAGTAAAGACACAAGAGTGGTGAACTCATGAACCTTGCATTGGCCATATCCACAAAAGGACCATGGGCTCTAGTAACAGGCTAGCCTCGCAAGACTGTGTATGCCTTGTCCAGATCAACTGAGTCCTGGAACTGTGGGCTACAAGCATGTGCTCTGTCTCACACAAACACACACACCCCACATGTGTGTGTGTGTGTCATACATAAACATCTTTCATGGGCACACACATGTACACTTATACATCCATGTATACATGTACATATCCCCATAAAATATTTTATATATACACCATTTATACATGCCATGGGTAGATACTACATGGTAGTACTCCATACATGTACTATGAATGCTGACGGCACACCACACAAGCAAAAATTGCACATCTGCACACACGTACACACACACTATCTCACCACCACCAATAACAATATATTCTGCTACATTGCACACATGTGTCCACTGTACACATACACACTGCACTAACAAGCACTCACTCTGTCTGTGTATGCACCATACACTAAAGACACATGCCCTTTCTTTTTCTTTCTTTCTTTCTTTTTTTCATTTAGACTTCAAAACATTGATTCAGGCATGCCAATGCTGAAATACAGAAGAAAGCACCGCCCATGACAAGCAAAATCTTTTCTTTAAATCGACTAAAATTCCATTTTTGTTTACTTGATTTGGGTTGTTTTAGATAGGCCCCTGACTGGCCTGGCACTCATTATGTAGTCCAGAGCAGCCTTGGACTCCTTAGGCAACCTGCCTGCTTCTGCCTCCTGAGTGCTAAGGTTACAAGCAAGCATGTGCCAGTCTCAAACCTCAGTTCGTCTCAGAAGCAGAGAAACACATGAACTAATGAGTAACACTTTCAAATCACAGAACAAAACAATACATATGCCAGTTTGAAGGAACAGGTGGAAAAGGCAAAGGTTATCATAGGACCAGGAGGGATTTTCTGGGCTGTGTTGGAGCAAAGAGCTGTATATGTTGGGGAAACGAGTCTCATTCACTCTGACAACACTGTCACCTGGTCCCACTAGTCTGTGGACAGGACACAGGGAGAAAGGAGACCCAGCTGGGGCTTCCAACATGATAGGTGGGCAGTTGGAATCTAATCTTCTAAATTTGCTGTGTCCCCATTCTCCCAGACTCTCAACAGCCCATAGTGAGCAGTCTCCTGGAACAAAGCCAACCGACCTCCAATCTCTACAGTGTCTCCACCATATCTAGCTCCTGGCACATTGAGAGAAGCCCAGTGGATGACACAGGTAACAGGGTTGGTTCCTAGAGAGAAATCCCCTCATCTCCTAGTCACCAGACCACCTGAATACTATTCAGATTCTTTGCCTTTTCCCTTAAGGCAGCTGCAGTTTTGACACCACAGACATTTTTAGAACTGAGATGTGTCACTGTAGATGGCTTTCCTGTGAGGATGTGTCCTGAGGTGCTTTACCTCTACCCTCAGAAACTACTAAGTTCTACCATTTTGTGGCACTCAAAAATGCGTCCCCCACACACACTGTTATATGTACTTTGGTCTTATGTCAATATAAGGCTCTTACCATCTCCAGATTCTCGGCTGATTCCAGCAAGTTGGCCCAGAGAGCCTTTCTCTGAAGACTCCAACTCCAGAACCATTGTTCATCTATTCAGGAAGTGGCCTCTAATTCCCCACATGGGAGGTAAAGCCATCAGTATATTTTCTTTTTGGGATCCACATTGATTTCCCAGGATTCTAAGTTTTTGTGCGCATACTATTGAGCACCGGACAGCTGCTGGTGACACTGAGTCTCAACATCCCTCTTTGCCACCCTTCTCCCAGCATCCTGGTTTAGATGGAAAAGTATTAATGCCACTCTATACAGGAAGAGGCCAAGGTGCAGAACAATTCAGACCCACCCACGCTCCCCAGATAACTGGCTAGAAAGTGCTGAACCAACTTGAGCTCTTTCCCAGACTCTACACAGCTCACACCTAGCCCAACTCAAACCTGTGAATTTTAAAGTCTGTGTTGGAGGGTTTTAAAGTTGCAGCTTATGGGGGGTAAGTCTTTGAGAAAATGTTTTACTTTCTTTACTGCCAGATCTGAAATATCCAGATGTAATACTTTCAAAGCCTTTCACTTTCCTCTGTGCTTTCAACAATGTTTCTAGTCTAGTCTTTTCAAGTGAAATCTAAGAAAGCACTCTGTGTGTGCAGAAGTATGCAAACATGCACACACACACACACCGAGAGAGAGAGAGAGAGAGAGAGAGAGAGAGAGAGAGAGAGAGAGAGAGTTGCTCTGAGGATAGTTGAGGCGGGCTACAGAAGGAAGGTCCTGCACCGTGGATTTCCTCTGCTAGAGCAAGTTTTCTTTCATAGCTGAGTGGGAAGCCCAGGACAATTGTTTGAGACACACCACAGGCCTGTTCAGCTTCTGGGTTCCAATAACTGGAGTCAGGCATCAACAGAAGTATCTGACCTTAGCTTCCACTGGCATGGAATTAGACTTGGGACAGCTAGAAACGGATCTAAAGTGGCACCCAAAGCAACAAGGCCTCTGAGTTAGATCAAGAATAGAACCACTGTCTTCTGTGAACACCCCTCTGCGTGGCTGGTACCTGTGGAAGTTTAGCACATGCGCACAAGTCTTCGCCTATCCTGTCTCTTTGTTTAAGAAGGGAGTCCTATTCCTAAGTTAAACCATACAAAGCACAAAGGCTGTGTCTCCAGGTGCCCCAGCCCTGTATTGTACCCACAACCCTTCCGTGAAATCCTGGGGGCTCCCTGGGACTACATACACAAAGCACATCCTGAAAGCTCTGCCTTCACACCAGACCCAAGGAAAACAATAATGACCACATTAAGCACACGTTAAAACATCTGAGGAAGACGGCTCCCTGCAAAGAGACAGCAAACATGGAAAAATGTGTGTGAACCAAAATGTGACCTGATTCAAATTGTCTTTCTCAGTAACCAGAATCAACTTTGATCTTATATTTTAAAATTTGCTTTTAACGGATAATGTCTGTAGCACAAATTATAGGAGGGCCAAAACATGAAGGATTAGAGGGATACAATATGTTAAATGTGATTTTCAAAGGCCCCTTTTGTGAGGAATTACAGCGGAGGACTGTGAATAGAAAGTGGCTTTGAAGTCAGGAGTGCCGCCTGGCCCTCCGCTCCGGGATGCCAGGGCAGAGCTATGATTACGCTGTCAGCTTCCGAGGCTTGCTTCTCTGTACATTTCTTTCCCCTATTCACAGAGAATCCTGCCTCCCCAATACTCTAATAAGTTGCTAAAAACTAATGAAGAGGGTCATTATGCACTTCGCTAAAAGTCATGCTGTTATGGAGCCTAGGAGTCTTTTACTATAAAAATGAAACATATTCCTGGTTTTTTTTTCTACCAAGAGGTAGGGATGAGCGCCTCGCTTCTCTGAGACTATAGAGAGCGATGCTGCTCTGACCTTTCAGAGTCAGCCGGCAGCGTCCCTCGCTTGATTCAGGTATCAGATCTGTGTTGTCTCTGAGGTTTGGGGAGGCTCCTGTGCTGTGTGTGGCTTGTAGTGAGAAGAAACCCAACAGAAGCTGAAATCCAGGGCACCTGCACTGTGCGGGTCTAACCTTCCAAGCACTGCGGTTTAGCCTGGTCTGCCCTGTGCATAAGAGACTAAACACACTTCGATTAGCCTGAAGATGGGCAAAAGCATCTACCACGAAGCTTAATTCATAACAAAGTGCTGAACTGCTGCTGCCACGCCCCACTGAAAGGAAAAGCAGTCTCACTGTAAGTAGAGGCCATTTGAATAGAAAGTCTTGGTCCTACTCCCTACCCTCTGACCACTAGGCAAATGCTGCCTGAGTTTATACTGTGCACCGCAGGTCCAAGACCCAGCATTCAGTACTGTGAACCCAACAATAGTCATACAACACTGTATGCTCAGCTCTGTAAATCCAGCACTGGGCCTGGCAGGAAGGACACAAACCCTTGGTGTGCTCTGGGGCATCTTAAGGGCCTGCTAACACTTGCTGTACTCTGTCTACCCCTCACTCCCAGGAGACAGTCTGCCTCCTGGAGAGGCCCCTCCCCCTCAGCCCCTTTCTCCACATGGGCAGAAACTCCTGAGGAACCACACACACACACACACACACACACACACACACACACACTCAGGACTTCATTGTGCTATTTCCTCTACCTCAACAGCCCTGTGTCTCCTCAGCCGCCAGTCCTTTTTCTCTCCCTGGGGCTCATCTAAGGTCCCCATGGCATCCAGGGCTTTTCTGAATCTGCAAGCAGTTCTACCTGTCAGGTCCAGGACAAAAGCTTGGGGCATATGATTCATACCATCTGGTATTCAGTCTTACCCTTGCCCCAATATCTTACCTATCTAAAAGTTATCATGCATTTGGTTTTATTATTAATTAAGTGTTTTTGAACACTGGCTTGCAGGGAAATTCAAAGAAAAAGCACAGAAGTTTTCCACTGCCCTTATCCTCCCACCTCATAAGTCTGGAAGGGCAAGCAGCTCTCTGGGGCCTTTTTATAGTGGCTGGAAGCTCAGCTATAGGAGCCCCACTCTCTTGGCCTACATGGGGCAGTGCTGGGCTCAATGTATTCATTTGGAGTCCATAGCAGGCTGCGTGTGTTTGGTTTCCTGAGACAGTGCCTGGCATCTTCTACAGCGGATTCACCACTCTGCAATCTTACCAGCCTTGAGCTTGAGTTTCCCCATGTTCTACACCCTCTCCGCTGTCAGGCTCTCAGTGATGGGGATTTTCCATTATCATAAGCATGCAGTGGTATGTAGTAGCCAAGGCTCTCTGGAGGTAGAGAGCCAATGGAATTTGTACAGCTTATATAAGGGGAGTCACTGGACTGGCTTCCTGAATGAGACTGTTCCAACGATGACTACATACTAACCAGACTAAGAACCTGGTGCTGCTGAGTCTACAAATCGGAACATCTTAGCAGTCCCCATCCTGACCTGAGGAGTCTCTGGTGTTGGGTTCACATAGCAAGGCTGGGTAAACTGGGGTCTGCAGTGACTGGAGGATGGACAGCAATGGCAGTCATAGAAACATTCACTGAGCACGAAGTACACTCTGCTCCATTGGGTTGCAGCTCTCTACAGTCTGGGCCACCCACTTCAAGGGTGATCTCCCGCACTCGGAATCCCTAAGCTTGTTTCGTTCATCATGGTCTACTCCCCCAACCACCCCAATTCTGACGGATCATCTCCAATGTTGACTCCCATCAGGGCAAATGCCACATCAGCGGGGCTTTGGCCTCTCAAATGGAAGAACAAGCTCAGATCTTGTTGGCATTTTGATGCTGGATCACTGTGGGCCTTTCAGGACAGGTGGGTGAATTGAAAGTGGATAAGAGCTGCAGTTTAGGGTTGGTGGGAGAAACTTACGTTTTGAAGGGCAGGTCAACAGTTACTCTTTCTGGAGGCTCCTGCCATAAACCATGAAGTTATTTTCCTAAAGCTATCCTTCCCCTATGTTCATAAAAAGGATCCTATGGCAAAGATCTGGTGAGGACATGTGGGTACCAAAAGGTCAGCTAGAGAAAGCAGACAAGAAAAGGAGCAGCTTCAACAACAGAGCAGGTTTAACCAGAGAACACCTGGGGAAGTTGGGGGTGGGGTGGGTCTGTACCAAGAAACCAGGGCTTGCTGTCTGCAGTCATAGTTACAAGGGGGAGACTTAGAGGAAGGGAGAGGAGATGGGGCCATAGCTTCCTGCTTGGGTCCAAGATCAGCTTTGTTAGGAGAGATCAGAATGGGAAGTAGTAAGGAAAGGAATGTCAATGATGGATAAACTCCTCCAGGGCCAGCCCTGACCAGGTGTCAGCAGGGAGTGGCAAGAATCTAGGAAAACAGTTACTTTAGTTCTGGGAATGTTAATTACCACGGTTCAGGAAACTGTCACCATTTAACCAAAATGGAGGGGCTTTCCAAAACAGCGTGGTCATGGCTAGCAGGTACTTGATTTAAGTTCAGGCTGGTCTTTGATGCGTTTGGGAGTGTACCATCTAGTAAATAACCATTACATGTGCCTTCGAGGACCATTACCCACTGGCCCAGGTTCATGGTGCTGATTGTTTCCTTGCATTCCAGAATCCCAGTCTCTTAGGAAATGCTGACCAGCAGAAATACTCTTGAAAGATATGGAAGATATATGTCTACTTGCCCCAGGCTTTCTTTACCCCTAAATAACTGTATGGGCCTCACCACTTTAAATGCCAGCATGGTAGAAATCTAAAATAATTTGTGGTTCTATCTAGCCTCAGGTCTTGGCCTCTAACATCCTGCCTCCATGTTCCTCCTGCTCCAGGGATTACTTTCCCAGGCGAGGCAAGGCTCTCAGGCTTCCCACATGGAGGGCAGTCCCCAACACAGGTGCTCTGCCCAGTGGGGAAGAAGGGACGGGCTGTGGATGGATAGCTGCTCTGAGAACCTCTCTATAAAGGGAATTCTCCTGTGTGAGTCATGCCTTAGTCTGTTCCATATTTCTGAGACCCAGAACTTGTTGGCTTGATGAGGAAGGTTCTGATAGTTTGTACCAGATGCACCTCCATTGTCCATGTCTGTATACGCATGAGTAGTGTGGGTCTCCATCCATGAAGTGGTTGATGTGTCCCTTCATTCTGTTCTACTTGAGACAGCCCCTTCCACCTCCCTGGACTCACTGTCCTCAGCTCCCCTCAGGTCACACACCTCTAGGAAGTCCATATACCTTTCTATAATTCTGACGCCCATACACATTCCCTTTTTAGGACCTCTGGGCAATGTATATTTGTTACTTAATGCTGCTACCTCACAGAACCTGTTTTAGTGTCCCTGTGGCAGATACTATTAGTCTCCCCTTAAGTCTCTATCCTGTTTACTAACGTGTTTGTCTCTCCAAGTGACTGGGCCAGTCAACAGGCCAGGATTCTCCTACCTACTAAAAGAAAATTTTAAAACTGAGCAGTACTGTCTGCTAGTAGCATCTCAAAAGATGTCTAACTTACAAAGACTTTTCCCAAATTTATTTTCTAGTGACTTTAAAGATAAAATCTTTACACAAACACACCCTCCCCCAGCAATGCACCATATACATAAATGTACATATTTTCTTTTGCCTAGAAAGCTTAAGGCCCTCAGTAAAATATTCATTGTGGCTAAGAAATAGCCCTAGAATCTCTACAAAGTATGCAAGTTGGTACTAGATCCATTTCTTTTCTTTTTTCTAACCTATAGCCTCTGTGTTCATTTTTAATTCACCAGATAGAATAACTGAATAAGCCCCTTCAGTTACAACCCAAGCTGAAGTAGAGCAGTCTGTGACCCTAAGCCTCCACTACCTCTGTCAACCAGCATGAGCAAATTCAAGGCCTAAGCCTAATAGCATGCAGATCGTGACAACTGGAGGCTGATCTTAAACGGAAAGGCTTGTGTGGTGCTGTGGTGTGTCCCCTCCAAGGACCTGTATGTGAGGATATTAGAATTCAGTTATAATTTCATGTATCTTATAAATGAGGGATAGGACACAAGTCTGAGCATGAAATTCATTTATACTTCATATGTACCAGACCTGAATATAATTTCATACGATAATTTTAAGGTACTGAATTTCATCACATGAGGTCAGATGTGGAATTTTCCACTGTGGTACCACATCAGTGCTCAGAACATTTTGGATTTGGAAGCATGCCATACCTCAGGTTGTATTAGTAAGGATGGTCATCCTGTATTTACAGTCCCCAACAGGTAAGGAACACTTTCCACCAAGAACTGGGTGCTGTAACTTTAAGTCTCTCCCAGTGGCTATCCATACAATCATCCTGGAAGAAGTAGTTTCCTAAATTTAAAACTTCCAGATCTAAGATAAATCAACCTCCTCATGATCTATCTTGAAAAATATATTTCTCGGTGAATTCTATATACACTCTGTACTGTCAGCATTGAACAACAAGACCCGTGAAAGTATTTTTATTGGTTCGGAGCCTTCCAACACGAAGAGACTTCTGAGACTCAACAGAACAGATGTTGAAAAATCAGACTCTCTGGTTAAACAGAAGATGTCAGAGCTAAAAGCTTCCCTGCTTCAAAAACAGACTTGATAAACCCTGTTTTTCCACTTGCCAATAAAAACTCTGGCAACAACACAGTTCGTGCTTTTCCAGAGTAATCACTCTGAATTGTTCTTGTCTTCTTTTGCTCAATAGGTAATCAGACTTCATGTAGAACACAGCTTGTCTGGGGCTCTCAGAGCCCACTAAAAGGACTAACAAAATTATATAAAACGTTCAGCCGTGATGACAAAGCAGACTCCTCGCACAAGCCCAGGTTGCAATGCCCAGTGCTGGTGGCACTGTGTCCTGTTGTTTTGAAATAAGGAAGCTTCTTCTGGGACAAGGCTTCAAGCAATTCAGAGTTGATGACATCAAAAATAAAACCATAACCAGTTCCTTAAGCCATCCCTTCTGGGTTTCCTCAGGTAGCTATCTCAGGTTTTTTACCTTCTCCTCTTTACAATTCAGAGAAATCCACAGTTATATTGGAGCCTGCTGGAGAAGGTCCCCACTGCCACTGTATGTGGGTCACTTTAGGGAACATTCCTTAATGAAGCTGTTGTGGTTTGGATGTGAACAGTTCACTGCAAGCCCATGGATCTGGACCTTTGATTGTTTTTAATAGGCACTGCTTTTGAACACTGCTGAATATTAGGAGGTGAGTCTTACTGGAGGAAGTGAGCCACTGGGGACAGGCATTGAGGCTGGATAGACCCATCTGCCTGCCTGCCCGCTCACTGCTTTCTGACAACAGATGCCGTGTAACCAGCTGCTGCACATGTCTAAGACCATGCTTTCTCTTCTTATCATGATGGGATGTACTCTTTAAACAGTGAGTGAAAGTGAGCCCTCCTTCCCTCAAGTTGCTTCTTGCTAGGTATTACGTCATAGCAAAGAGGAAGGAAAGTAACCCCTGCAGGAGGCCTTGAGCCACACATTAGGATGAGAGCAAAGTCTAACGAGTATCCATAGGCTAAGCAGACACTGATCCTCCAGAGTTAGCCATGGTGCCTTCACTCTGTTACTTCTAGCTCACAATACGCTCTTAGTCTTGTTGACGCCCACAAATCCCGAGAGGCAAGTATGCAGAATCTACACTAGTATTTTAACTGTCCACTTACAGGAACAAAGTCTCAACAATTAATTCTCATGTGACCTGAAACTCATGGGGAAACCACAGCACCACACCATACCCATAGCTTCCCTCTCTTCTGAACATTATCGATCAGGAGGCAGAGGTCCATGCTTCTCGTTCAGTCTTCTCTCTCTTTACCTTCACTTCAGCTTCTCAGCATCCAATTTGGATCCAGTTTGGTCCATTATAATCAATACCTGATGAACTCTCCAGAAAAAAATTAAGTGAAATCACAAAAGGTCCAGAAAGAGACAAGAACTTCTCATCTCAGCATTGCACTTGAATTCCATTCCAACTCCCAGATCTTACATATGAGTGAGGAACATTAAGTTGCAACAATTTTGTGCTCCAAAACTGTTGTGACTAAAGGTGCTTTTGATCTTTGCAACCTGAGAGGCTACAGACTATCAAACACAAACAAGTTATTCTCTCTGAGGCTTACCCTATTCAGCCCAGACACTGGGCAAATGTATGTCACTTAGAAATCAATCTCTACTTTCTACCTATATATGTAGAAATCCCACATATATGTGGTTGGAGAGATGGTTCAGTGATTAAGAGTACTGGTTGCTCTTACAGAGGACCTAGGCTCAATCCCTAGCATCTACATGGTAGTTCACAACTGTCTATAACTCCAGTCTCAGGGGATCTAACACCCTCTTCTGGTTTCTATGAATGACAAACATGTACATGGTACACAGACATACATGCAGATAAAACAACCATACACATAAAGTAAAATAATAAAAATAAATAAATTTGTTTCTAGTGTTGGTTATTATTATTTTATAGCAGTCTTAAGTTTTATATAGACTTACTCTTGTTTTCAGCCAGGTCAAATGAAGATGAGCCTTTTCAGTTTTGAAAAATTTTTAACAGTATGAAAATCTCTCTTTTGCAATATACCTGAAAGAACAAGCCTAATCATGTCTGTACGAGGCGTGGCCTCATGCTACACTGAAGTAAGAGAAGACACAATTGTTTCTGATGATGCTTCACAGACCTGCAAAGCTAAGCCAGAAATATCAATTCAGTTGGATGACTTGGTGGTTAGCTTTCATTGTCACCTAATCGCAAATGACCTAAGAATAGTGACTCAGTTGATCATTGTCTAGATCCAGTTAGCCGGTGGGCTTGTCTGTAGGGGACTGTCTTTAATGTGTTAATTGATGTGGGAAGGGTCAGTTCACTGTCAGGAGGCGCCATTCCCTAGGCAGAGGATGCTGAACTATGTAAATGCTACAACCAAGCTGAGTGTTAACAGGTATGTAGGCATTCCTTCTATCTCTGTTCCTGGGTGTGGTGTGATGAGCTTGTTTGCAATGCCTCCCTCACTACCTACCTTCCCACCATTTCACCACCACCCCCAAACACACTTCTCATAGTGATAGACTCTGACCTAGAACTGTAAGGAAAATAAACACTTTCTCCCCCAAGTTGCTTTTTTCAGGATGATTATCACAACAACAGAAACAAAACTAAAACAGGCATCCATTCCATCCTCCATGCATGGCACCTGTGTGACTAAAGTGGAAACCATATAGCCTGGTACTGTCCATGGAAGACCAGCCCTTCTTTGTAGTCTGGTGTGTAGTGACAATTTTGGAATTTTGGTTTCTTTAAAAACACAGAAATATTATAAGAAAATGTTTTTATTTAACCCCATGTGTAGGGGTATGGGACTTCTTCAAACGGTCTGCAGCTGATGATTATGATTTGCCTAGTGCTTTAGCAGATACATAGTTTTACCAGCTATGGATAATTTCTGCAATGGTGAGACATTTGAAATTGTGAAAACTTTTCAGAGGGTAGATAACTGCAAGAGCCCCAAGAGGCTGGATGGGTGGACACTGGTCATTTGGGGAGGTTGGTTGTGGTTTGTTAGTAGCTGTGGTCAAAGAAAAAAACAAAAGGAAAGAAGATACAACATTTTTCATAATTCCTCTTTCTCCTCTGACATTGTTTCTCTCACATCTTTAATTCAAAGTCACACACATCATGTGGTCACCATTTAGTTGCAATATATGGCCCTGCTATGGAGAAACAAGTTGATGTTCTTAGGCAAACAGCAGAATCCCTTTAACAACCCAGCTCATCAAAACAGAGAAGCCCTGTCTGCAAGGTGATGGTACTTGGAATCACATTACTACCAAAGAAAGACAAGCAAGTATCCAGACCAGCCTTCCACAGACATCTTCAGGAGAGCCATGCCACAGGAATGCCTCATGCTGGTTCGTTCCTCATGTATCTAACCAAAACCAAGACATGCATCTCAGCTGATTGTCAAAGTCCCTGTCTGTCTTCAAATATATTACTCTTATTTTTTTCCAAAGAGAAAATTAACTTTGCCAACATTAAACACGTGTTAGTGAATTCTTTCCTGAAAGAAAGCACTGCAGAGCAACTTCAGTTTACAGATAGTGAAAATATCAGCATTTCACCAGCCTTTCATTGTCAGCTTTGGGCAACCATGTTTACTTTAGGCACGTTTTCCTGTAGTGTCATATCCATAGCCTCATCTACATTTACCTTGTTGAATTCAAACTAATACTTGCATATTAATTTCACAGAAAATAAAACATTCCCCCACCAGGGCTGAGAGACACTAAACCACAGAAGCAAGGGTGTGAGCATCTCCCATTGTAATTTCTCTTTTTCAAACAGAGAAGATAAAGTAACTACTTCAGAAAATAAGCAAAACAAGTCATTAGTGATATTAATTGTTGCCAGTATAGTTTTCCTCTTTTCATGGTGTTAAGGTGCTAGCATGTATAAGTAAATGGAATTTACTTATAAATTAAGCAAATGGAATGTCCTCATATTTTATTGCTTGCCACAAACCCTCAAAGCACTTCAATAATCAGTGTACGTTAGAAACAGCAAAATCAATGTGAATCCTGGGGTTGACAAAGATGGATGGAGAGCCCTTATCAAGATGCACAGCACAGGGACCTGAGCTTCTGGGGGTTTCATTGTATTTGGAAGACAGGCAGCTCAGCCAATGCCTGCAGCCATATACCCATGTGCTACCAGCACCAAATTCCCTGTTGTTCATTTCCAATGCTTTCCCAAACCTACTTCCTCTAAGTAGATGGAAGCAAAGAGGTCTGAGGCGGTGTACATCTGGATCTGTATATTTGCTTCACAAGCTTGGAATGTCTCTCGAGGCTGAAATTCAGAGCAGGAGCCTCATATGGTGCCAGGGAGACACCTGGCAAGTCAGTTCTCTTTGAGAGATGACCTCATCTGTAAAAGCTCACAGTAGTTGCAGGGGCTGTAGGAGTTGTGTTAAACAAGCATTCACAAGCACTTGCTACTTAATTGTGGCTGTAGAAATCTAGGTTCTCAAGACAAGAGCTGCCTGGCTGGGCCACGCTCTAGCTCTATCCCTCACATGTTCACACCTCTTGAGAATAATGAGAATAGAAGAGTGGCCATGGTATTCCTTTACTGCTTCCATTCTTTCCCTTTCTTTTGTTCCCCTTCCCTATGCAAATACTCAGTCCGAGGTGGTGGGTGGAGCCTGACCTTGCAGAGATTGGTGAGACAAATCTCTGTTCCCTTGGATGTCACCGCATAATCATGAACTATACAATCATCTTTGATGATATGCAAAAGTAAGCTAGAATCTGACATTGTTGTGATACAGGCTTCTGATTTTGTCTGGGGAGTCGGGTGAGAAGAGGAATTATCCCCAAGTTATTCTGTGAGCCAGTCTCTAGAGAGTGTGGTGGAGAGTTCCAGATGTGCACCATGAAGAAGATGATGCCTGGGATACCTGGTTTGTGCCAGGGTCAAGTGCTGGGTAGTGGACTATCAGGAAAAAGAACCTATGAAGTTTGGACTCACCCACATATTTAAACATCTGTTATGACACAGGTGACTTTCTCCGTAATCTATTAATTGTGCCTTGATCTGACCTCTTTTTGTCTTGATTCAGGCTCAAATGTAGCCCAGGGTGTACTTAAATAATATTGGAAAGGTTGTCTTTGAACTCCTGATTCTCCTGTCTCTGCTACTTAAGTCCTAAGATTATAGACACGTACCACCATTCCTGGTCTTGAGCTGAGTTTTTGAAAGTGAGAATATACTCTTTAAAAACTGTGGTCAAGTGCAGCATGCCTTTAAGCCCAGGAGAGAAATGGTTGGGGTGGGGGAAGGAACTGCTGTTGGGATGCAGATGTACGATATGAGAGAATTTTTTTTAAGTGCAGTTCCATGTTGTAAAAATCTATCTTGTGGACAAGGGAAAAATGGCAGGGATTTTTGTTTTCTTCTTAATTTATGCTACACAAAGGACTAAAAACAAATCCTGACTTTCCAGCCATCCTCAGTCCCTCTCTCCCTCTCAGCCTCTGTCTGTCTCTCTGTGTGCTGACCATAAACCACTCAAGTAAGCATGTGTCTGAGGAATGGCTGTACACTGTCCTTTCCATGGACCATATCTCACAAAGCTGTTCTCCAGCCTAAAACCCATGTCATGAAATAGCAAGACCTATGCTAGGAGGAAGCTGGCTTGGGGGTCTTTTTCCACCAGCCCCCATGTCATTGTGCTTCTCTGAAACCTCTGATGGTCATCAAACAGTTGGAGGAGTGACTGTGGTCCCCGGGTAACAACAGGGTCTGTGTTCCATACAGCTGTACTCAAGGGCACTCACAAGGCATTTAAGGTACAGAACGGTACTTGGAAGAAATAAACTGTGATGCTTACAAGTCCTTCCTTCCGACACCTGTTCCTATTCAACTTTGAACCTCCTTGGTCCTGACCCACACAGGGAATGGAGAAAGCTGCACAGGCCTGCATCAGAAAAATGTGGTTAAGCTTACTTGGGGGAGATTTTCTCCTGCCAGCTCTACACAAAATGTCACTTCAAAGAACACACATGATGTCTAGATGTCTCAAGCATGCTAAATAGGGCCTTTGTCTTAGGGTTTCTATTCCTGCACAAATATCATGACCAAGAAGCAAGTTGGGGAGGAAAGGGTTTATTCAGCTTACACTTCCCACACTGCTGTTCATCACCAAAGGAAGTCAGAACTGGAACTCAAGCAGGGTCAAGAAGCAGAAGCTGATGCAGAGGCCATGGAGGGATGTTCCTTACTGGCTTGCTTTCCCTGGCTTGCTCAGCCTGCTCTCCTATAGAACCTAGGACTACTAGTCCAGGGATGGCACCACCCACAAGGGGCCCTCCCCTTTTGATCACTGATTGAGAAAATGCCCCACAGCTGGATCTCATGGAGGCACTTTCCCAACTGAAGTTCCTTTCTCTGTGATAACTCCAGCCTGTGTCAAGTTGACACACAAAACCAGCCACTACAACCTTGAATTTCCAAACAACAACAAAAATGACTAGAATCCATGACAAGGACTGCAAGACTTTTGAGAGAACCTTGGTTGTGGTTGCTACTGTCCGAAGCACTGGGAATGGAAGGATGTCTCTGAGTTGCTCAAATTTAATAATGTTCCAAGTCAACACAGTCTAGAGAATGAAGTTCTGGCAGAATGATGGTAGATCACAATGGTCTGTTTTCTGTCCCAGAAGTAATTAGAAGATAGGAGCTCAGAGATACCAAACACAGTAAGAACGAGGAGGTGAGAAGGGCATTTACCCTTGCCTAACCAGAATGCTTGTTATGGATTAATAAAATACAAGCTTAAGGAAACAGGGCGGATAAATGCCCTGATATTTTTTATTACATACTATTTGCATGTATCAGATTATTTCTCTGTGTGCTCGTTACTATGCATAATTAAAATAGCAGAAAACACTTTGATTTTTAAATTATATAAATCAAACGTTGCAAGCCCGTCTAGACTCATCCATGGAGCTTAAAATGATTTGACTAAGGGCTGCAGAGTTAGTTAAGCACTGGCCACTATGCAAGAGAACTTAAGTTTGGCTCCCAGCATTCATGGCAGGTGCCTCACAACTGCTAGTAACATTAGCTCAAGGGAATATGGCATTCTCTTCTGGTTTCCACAGGTACTCACATGCATGTGGAACACACACACACAGACACACACACACATGCTCGCAGAGATAATAAATAAGCAATACCTCAGAGAAAATGTCCTGGTAGCATATACAGCAAAGATGGGATGTGTTGGGAAGCCTACAGCCCACATATCTGAAGCATCCTACATGCTGAAGATGATCAGAACCATTCTTTGGCCTCTCCAAACTGGCCATTGTCTCCAGTACTGAAGCCAGGAAATTTCCCTCATCAAAAAATAAGCCCCTGTGCAGATTCTTCCCACAGCCACAGGGTGTGCTGTAGCCAGTCCTTTGCTATTTTATGGGATCTTCTTTCTTCTACTCTTCTCCACCCTTTCAACCTCCTAACACTAGATAAGATTAAAAAAAAAAAGGATGAAGAGGAAAGGAAAGAGATCCTTGTTTCTTTTTTTTATGATTTTAAATTTTATTTATTTTATTAATATGTATTTATTAATATGTTTATGCTTGTGTCTGTGAGTGATTTGTGCATAGGAGCACAGATGTCCATGGAGGTCAGAAGAGGAGGGTCAGAAAAGGGGCAATGTTATTGTTAGACTACTTCCTTCTGATTAGAGGTGTCGAGTTCCTTGAGGCAAGTTTGATCTTTACTATCAGGGTTATCTAGTTTCTTCTTCTCCTCCTTCTCCTTCTCCTTCTCCTTCTCCTTCTCCTTCTTCTTCTCCTTCTCCTCCTCCTTCTCCTCCTTCTCCTCCTCCTCCTCCTTCTTTCTTCTCCTTCTCCTCCTCTTCCTCCTTCTCCTCCTCCTCCTTCTCCTTCTTCCTCTTTCTCTTCTTCTCCTCCTCCTCCTTTTCCTCTTCTTCTTCTCCTCCTCCTTCTTCGTTCTTCTTTGCTCACAACTACTTAACAAAACAATGACAACCAACAGAAATCAACAGTGACCAACAACACCCAACAACTAACCAGCAACCCAGCAACCTCTTAGGGTTCTAGCATTTATATCCCCTCTGAAAAATTCCCAGAATTCCAAATGTTACACAGTCATAGAAACTATCTACAGCTGGCAAAATCAGGCCCCTGCTAGAGCAAAAGGCAAATCATAGTCAGCTGCTGTGTACAATCTGAAGCAGCCGCATATCCAACACCTGGCATTAAAATGAAAACATATTCTTATATCATTTTTATGTTTTATAAAGATTCCAAAATTCTAAAAATTCTATTCAAAATTCATATGGCTACACTGGGGGTGGGTGGTAGGGTCTATTGGAGAACGCGTTAAAATAGACATTGTTCTGGCTCACTCTGGATCCTGAGCCAACAGCTGAGTGACCACAAGGGATTTGACAGCTAATCACAACCAAGGATTGACAGTGGACCCCATAGAGCCACTGGGAGAAAGACATGCTTTAACTAGGAAGACTAAGTTACTTACCAGGTAAGTGGGGCAGAGCCCCACACAAGCTCCTAATGGTTCATCCATCAGCTGGGGCATTCAGGACGAGCAGGTGGCACCTCTAAGCTCTCAGATGAACTTCAGAGTAGACCTGGCTAAATGCTCTGGTGGTTTTATGGTGTCCAGCTACCATGTTTCATCTGTGGAGCAGATGTCTTAAGCAAAGGGTGAAGGGTGAGGACCATGCTGGTAGCTGTGGAGCAGGAGGAAGTGACCTCCTCACACAACCTCCAGGCCTTGAACCATGGTGACCAGACACTTCTAGACTTAGATATAAAGGTAATGGAGACCATGAGTTTATAAACAGTCCCCTAATAGGCTAAAGGAACACACCTCAAAATTGATCTTCAGGAAAAACAATGGTAATAATGTCATAAAATTTTGTGTAAGTTCATCACGGAGACAAGGTGTTTCTTTCTACCTCTGTCCTCTTTCTGTTCTTTGAATTGTGTCCTGCACACTTGACTTGAAAGAGAAGCATATTAAGGCTAGATTGTAAGGAAGCTTCAGAGATCAGGATGCAAAAACAAAATTTCTAGCTTACAAGAAGCCCACTGAGAAATGTCAGCAACTTAATTATATTTATTTCCAATAATATTTTGAAGACACTTTGTTAAATGAATCAGTTCCCAAGGTTCTCAGAAATACATGAGGTCTCATTGGGTGTCCCGTGCATTTTCCAATAGGTCCTAGGATGTCCTCATCTTTTCTGACAGCCATTTATTGAGGGCCTACTTTACATCAACAACTCCCCTTTGATGACCTTCTTTTCATTAACCAACCCTCATCCCCCACTGAGTCCAAGCAACCCAGCCAAATTCCTGAGTATGCTGATTCCTCAATGGAGAAAACAAACATATGCAACTTCTTTGAAATGAAGTCACACCCAAGGAAAGGGTCACAAAGAACACCCTGGACAAGCCCTGTCAAACTGTTGTTCATAAGCAGACACATCAGAAGGGCATACATAGTCCTGATAACTCAAGTTGATTTCATAAGAGTACATTTCAGTAGTGTCTATAAAGATATTATCTTACACAGTGCTTCAGATCATTATTTTACTTCAGTCACCATCTTCTGGTTGTCTCCATTCATAATGCAATGCCCACAGCCATGGGGATACTATTAAAAACAACACTTTCCTGAGCCTGCAAGTGACCTTGTTAAATAGTACAATTAATTCATCACGTTGCTCAGCATTTACTTAGACTGAGCAGCTAAAGAAACAGAAGTATGCACAGGCCCAGGCTGGCCGGAAGTCACTAAGAGCATTAATTATGTTACCTAACATTCATTTGCTGTACTTGGTTTTCCAGGAACTCCATAAAGTACAAATCCCAATTAATCTTGCCAGCCAGTGTAGAAAGGAGAGAGGGGAGAGTGTGGTTAGTCCTATCAGCTGGATTAAAGTTCTAGTTTGATTTCTACTTTTGAGGTAAAACACTGCAATCAAAAGCAACTTCAGGAGTAAAGGGTTCCTTTCGGCTTACACTTCCAAGTCTATCATGGATGGAAGTCAAGGTGAAAACTTAAGAAGGAACTGTAACAGAAACACTGCTGGCTCTCAGGCTCTTCTCTCTGGTTTATGCTCAGCTAACTTTTATGTACAGCTTGGGCCTGTCTGCCTAAAAGGATGGTGACACCCACGGTGGACTAGACCCTCCCTCGTCAATCAAGACAATTTCTCACAGATATGACCCCAGGTCAATCTGATTGAGGCAATTACTCAGTTGAAGTTACCTCTGCTCAGATGTCTAGGTTGTATCAAGTTGCTACTGAAAAGGTACTCAGGACAATTTGCCTGAGAGACATCTCTGCTTCCTGGATGCCCTGGTCCGCTCTGCCACAAGGGATGGTTGCTTCTGAAACTGTGGGCCAAAATAAATCTCCCTCCTTTTCAGTTATCCTCTTGGGTAGGTTTAAATCATAGTGACCCAGAAGCTACAGCTATAAAAACACTAAGTAAATCACCTCTGCTCACATGAAGACAAGAAAAGCAGCGTCAAACCCAGTAAGGCAACGGAGGCCCTGCTCCAGTCTAAATGACAATGCCTCCTTCCGTAGGAGGGAGGAGTCTAGATTGCCAGAGGATTCCTTAGATGACATTTCTCTAGACACTACATTTTCAAGTCACACTTCCTCATGGGTTATCATTTTGTCCCATCACCAAACTTGAAATGAGATAGCCCCTGTAATGTCCTAGCACTGCTTGATTTCAATAAACAGTGTAATTATATGTAGAGAAGAAAAAGGCATCTAGTGGACAATTGTTTAAAAAAAAAAACTTCAAAATAGTCTAAGTTTAGTGGAAACAGCTCAGTAGTGAATGATTCACACAGCACTCCTGAGGGCCCAGCTTCTGTACCCAACCAAAAGATCTTTAAAGTTACTGTGTTGAATAAATTTTAGTCTAAACTAAAGAATCAACTTTTAAAAAGAACAAAAAAACAAACAAAAAATAAAACGAAAACCCTATCAGTGTCCTGACAAAACTGTGAAGAATGAAGATTCCATGCCTTCAGGCTAGGCCTTTTATAGGCCTTTTTAGTCCAAAATATGGATGTAATAAAAAGCATAGTACAGAACTAAGATGAGCTACTTGAAATTGACTTTTTAGTGAAACTTTCAGAAACATAAAATTATAGGTGACTCATGGTCCCTGCCCTGTGACTAAGCGGAAGCGTTGGTCAGTAGCAGGCAGCAGACACTGGCAAGATTCCTGTGGTGATCATGGGTTTCAGGATCTACAGATATTCCTTCTCCTTGGAGTTAACATACGTTTGAAAGCTGGAGAAGGCTGTGGCTGTCAGAGGCTATTCTACAAGCCTCAAACAGAATTAATTTGTGTTCCAGGGGTTTGGGGGAATTTTTATGAAAATAAAGTGTAACCACAAAATTCCCCCATATCCTTGTGGCCATAAGGCTTCATTAGAAACCAAAGCAGGAGTTCCCTTCCAGAGTTCCACACAAAATGTCATGGTGAATGATGAGCTTTAATTTATCTCTAACTAGTGCTGGAGCAGCAAGCAGAAAGCACCCAGTTTCTATGGTCCTGTGAGCCAGCAGGGACTTGCACCTCTCTCCTCTCAGGTCCTCCAGCCTGCAAGGAGGGGCATTTTCAAGATCTGGTATGACATTGTTCCTCAAGGAGCCAACATCTCCTTCCCCCATAGAGCACAGGAGGAGGCTCGGCCAAGAGCCCTAGGGAAATGACTGCCATATGGTATATGACCCAGAGTCAACTCTAAGACCTACAGAAGAAAAAGCTGAGCTCATGGCATGGAGGTAAGGTGGGGACACACAGGAACATCCCTGGGACCCACTAGCTAGGCACTCTGGTCAAATTGGTGAACATCAGGTTCAATGAGAGCCCTGTCTCAAAAAAAAAAAAAAATAAGGTGGAGAATGATCAAGGAAGACTCCTTGTCTCCACACTCATGAGCACACACATAAAGAAGAAAACAACAAATCCATTTAACTCAGCATTTCAAATTCCTTGTTCTGCAGTAGTGAGATGCTTCACAGTGCCACACTCATACGGCTGTGACCTGGCTTTGTGTGTGTGTGTGTGTGTGTGTGGTCTCAGGTCACGCACCGATATCAAGTGCTTTCCAGCTCACTTGGTGCCATGTGAATTGTCCATGAGTCAAAATGCTTCCAAAATGCTCATCTGATACCTCCTGTCTACTTGGTAAAGTTACATTTGTTGCCACCAGAGAACCAGGATAAGCTTTGGCTGTTAAATCTTGGGGGCTACTTGCCTAGCCTACAAGCTACTTTCCCTTTCTTTTCTAAATAGGTCAGTATTTAGCAGCTTTATCCATAGTCTGTACCCATGTGCAGCTCAAGCAGGAAAGGTCTTTGTTATAGTCAGACTCTTGATGCTCAGACAGAACCTGATGGAAGCAACTTAAGTCAGGGGAGATTTGTTGGGGCTTTGGTTTTAGAGAGGTCTGTCTGTCATGGTGGAGCAGAGCTCATGATGGCAGCAGGAAGGGGAATGCTTGCTCTCGGCTGCTTCCTCCTTGACCTGCTCTTACTTCATCTGGATCCCCAGCCAACAGGATGGTATCATCCACACTCAGGGAGGGTCCTCCCCTTTACTTAATCCTCTCTTAGAAACCCTCTTACAGACACAACCTGAGTAAATCTAATTGAGCAGTGATCCATCACTGCTCTATGACCCTGAATGCAGAAGAAAACCCAGGAGGCCTTTTTCCCTTTGTAGGAAATACTCTACTCTGCTAGTTTCTTTTCTGTTGCTATTATAAAATGCCCTGACAAAACCAGTTTAAGAAAGAAAGAGTTTATCTGAGTTCACAGATTCAGGTTCCAGCCCATCACTGTGGGAACAACTCAGCAGCAGGAGCTTGAGACTGTTGGTTATACTACATTTATAGTTGAGAATCAGAGCGGAATGAATTTAGGAATGCATGCTTCCTTCTCTTTTACACAGTTCAAGATCCCCTGCCTAGAGGATGGTGCCGCCTACAGTGGCAGGTCCAACTTCAGTTGACATAATCAAGATAATCTTATATAAACATATCCACAGATCAACATGTTAGATGATCCCTCACTAAACTCTCCCCAGGTGACTCTAGAGTGTATCACGTTTGTATAAGATTATCTTCATAATGTCAAATAAGTTCAGACCAAAACTCAGATATTCAAAAGTCAAACATTGTCAACATTTGTCTTAACAGTTGGTGGAAATAGAATACTATACCAGATGTCCCTCAATGGAGAAATGGATACAGAAAATGTGGAATATTTACACTATGGAGTACTACTTAGCTATTAAAAATAATGAATTCATGAAATTCTTAGGCAAATGGGTGGAACTGGAAAATATCATCCTAAGTGAGGTATCCCAATGACAAAAGAACACACATGGTATGCATTTATTGATGAGTGGATTTTAGCCCAGAATCTCGGAATACCCAAGACACAATGCACATATCAAATGATGTCCAAGAAGAAGGAAGGAGAGGTCCCTGGTCTTAGAAAGGCTCAGTGCAGCAGTGTAGGGGAATACCAGGATAGGGAAGCGGGAGGGGGCTGATTGGGGAACAGGGGGTAGGGAAGAGAGCTTATGGGACTTTCAGGGAGGGGGGAACCACAAAAGGGAAAATCATTTGAAATGTAAATAAAAATAATAATAATAATAATAATAAGGAGCACTAAAAAAAAAGAAGAATACTATACCACATCCTCAAAGAAAAGGAAGGGAAACAAAAGATTAATATCACATTAGATTGGTTACTTTTCTCATCCTTGTGACCAAACATGTGAAGCAACTTAAGGGAAGATGGATTTATTTGGACTCATGGTTTGAAAGACTCTCCTCTCAAAGTTTCCCCAGCCTGGAAAAGAAGCATCACCAACTACACACATGAGGCATGGGAACTGTTTCTGTTTAAACCTTGACATACTGCCTAGATCTGGATCACTATGAGGAGGAATAGTTGGTGTGTTATGCATTGCTGTAGTGTAATAAATTCATGAAGGCGAAAACAATGAAAGCCTAAAGGAAGAATGCCCAAGGGAAAGTCTCCATTGTTAGAGTCTGTGAATTTTCCAGATAGAGAGTTTACTTCCTTTTCATTATGTAGAGCCATGATTATGTAATGCAGAAATAAACATTTGATAGGACAGCAGGAGACAACAGGAGAAGGGTGACAAACATATTTTCACTCTTACAAACTCCAAAGTAAAATGGAAGTTTCATAAGAAATACCCATAACTGAATGTAACAATTTAAAATAAAAACCTACCAAAGTTAGCTTGGAAGAGAGATGGGGAAACCAAGTCAATGTATGGAAAATTGTTGAAAAATCTATCAACCAAAGATGGGCGAAGTAAGGAATGAGCTAGAAAGAAACAAAAACATTTCCCACACCATAGAGTGAATGGCTACCACATCAGAATTGGAAATCCAAATTTGCTGTGATTCTTAAGAAATTGACATAAGAATCCTAAACTTTCTAAAACTTGGAAAGCAAAACTATAAATATATATTCAAAAGAAAAATATTTTACGTGCAATGTCGAATTTTACTTTTATCCCTTTTTTAAAGCTGAAAACTAGATCCAGGGCCTTGACCCTCTCTACCCTGAGCTAAATCCCCAAAACCACCATGATGAAATGTTAGATGCCAATTACAAAATCTTTCCTGAACAAAATCTAATAACCTTATAACTTTTGGCAATCCAATTGAATTTTGACCAATCCAGTGGTGCTCTAAAACAAAAACAAAAGAAATCAAATACTTCCCAGACACCTCCAAAGCTGATTTGGAGTGAGGTGTTTGAGCACCAACCGACCCAGTTCTTTGCCCCAGCCTCCATGGCTTCTTTTTGGAAGTCCCAAGATTGTTTCCATCTCTCACTAGAGAGCTTCTGGTCAAGTGTCCCCCTCCTTCTGCTGTCCCACTCCTCAGGGAAGCACCTCTACTTTCCTGGCCTGGGTGGATGGTAATGAGTTAGTCACTGGAATCTAACCCAGAGTGACTGAATCTAACCCTCGTTATTTTCTGCTACATTTAGTCACGTTCTGAAAATGTGGTAAGAAATAATAAAATATTATGAGAAATCATGCTCACTCAACATTTATTGCACTGTGTGGTGTAGTTGTTCTGTTTCCATTGGTAGTTCTTATTCTTAATTTATTTTTAAAAAATTTGTGTGTGAGTAGGTGGTATAAAGGGCTGTGTTTGTGTGTGTGTGTGAGTGTGTGTGTGTGTGTGTGAAGGATGATGAAGTATTCAGCAGGATGATGAAGTAGGGGGAATATAGGGGTTAGGTGAGAATATAGGTGAGTTAGGTGAGTGTGGCTAGGCGGCGTGGGGGAAGGTGTCCAGGCGGGCCCTTGCCTGGGCACCTCTGCCCCTGAGTGACTACACACACACAGACATGGTATAGAATAGAGTTTATTCAGAATAGGGGATGGGAGTTAGTGGTAGAGAGAGAGAGAGAGAGAGAGAGAGAGAGAGAGAGAGAGAGAGAGTGAGTGGAGGCAGTGGAGGCCGGCCATGACCACATGGAGGCTGGGGGGGGGGGAAGAGCTCCAGGGGCAGAGAGGTGAGTGTATGTGGGAGAGCGGTGAGCAAAGAGAGAGAGAGGAGGGGCAAGTAGCCCCTCTTATAGTGGGCCAGATCTCTGGGGCGGGGCATACCTGGCTATTGCCAGGTAGGTGTGGGGTGGAGCTTACACAAAACCCCAACAGTGTGTGTGCGCACATGCGCGTGCGCACGCGCGCATATATGCACAAATAAGCTCACCTCACAGCATGTGTGAAGACCAGAAACTGACATTCAGATGGTTTTCCTTAATCATCTCTCTACCTTATCCACCTAAGACTGGTCTCTTACTGAACCTGAAGCTGAAACTTCTGCCATTCCAACTATACTCATTGGTCAGTGAGCCCCTGAGATTCTCCTGCCCCCCACCCCAGCTCTGGAGTTAAAGGCACAAAAACCATCATGGCCAGCTTTCCTAATTCAAGTCTTTATGCTACACAGAAGTACTTTGCTCACTAAGCTGTCTTCCCAGACCCCACAGTTTATCTCTTACTGTGTCAGATTGGTAAACGTTATCATAGGAATGTAAGTATAGAAGAAAACAGTGTATATGGGCTCCAAGCTAATAGAAGTTTCACAAACTCACCAGAGGTCTTAGCACATACCCCATGGGGGAATAGAAGAGACTGCTCATCCATTGTCTAATAGCAACTCCAAAGTATCTGTTAAATAAGGGAGTACGTTAATAAACAAAGGTTTGTTGGTGGGAAGGATGGGAGCTGTGGAATAAAGCAGGATTTAGCACAGGACAATGTCTGGTCCAGAGTGGTGGGCAATATGGTTCCAGGTGAATCAGAGCAAGCTTTGGACACCTGGAAAGTAGCCCAGAGAGGCACCTTGCCAACTTTACAGTTTTGACTGGAGCCCACCCTAGTTGTAACCCTAACCAAATCTAAAGAAACTGACTCCAACTCATAAATAAATCTAATTACATCCCCCAAAGAGAGAAGATGTAAAAGGGATGAGAGTGAAATTGTTTGGGTGAGATTTTATACTCGAGTGCCTTAAACGGGTTTAGTCATAGAAATGGCATCAAAACTCAGAATTCATGCCAAAGATCAAGTCAAGGTACCTGATCTGGGGGCTATAACACTTCTAGAGACAGGTTACTATAACTGACAGATCAGTGACCTCATACAAAAATGATTCCTTACCCCTCACTGTCTTCTCAGTGGCATGTGCATGGTGTTAACAGTCTTCTTGAGATGATTTCACAGTTTAGGTACAAGACAAGGGTGCCCTATCACACAAGTTTAAGAATAAAAAGCGAAGGCCAAATTCTCCCATTCAAATAACCGAAACTATGAATTCTTGTATAACGATCAGCCCAGAAGGACTTCCATAAAGAGATGAACTTCAGGGAAATTTAGAACACGAGCATGTGGCAGACTCTAAAGGCAAAAACCTACAGACACATGGCAGGAAGGCCAAGGCAGAACAAAGACCTGTGTATTTAGAGCTGCCTGGGGCCTTAAGCAGAGCAGGGAGAAAGAGCAGGCCCTTAGGATTATAAAATTATTTCTGGCGTGCCCCTTGCGAGATAGTAAATGAACCCATGCCCCTTTCTCCTTTTTAAAAATAAAATGGGAAGATCAAGCAGAGAGCATTTAATTTAGAACAGGCTGTACAAGGCTGTGCCTGCCCATCATTCGTTTCTCTCCAAAGTGCTTGCCTCCAAAACAATGACACCCAAGGCTTTGGGATCAAAATGCCAATATTCCACAAATAAAAAGGCATCCAACCAGCCACGAAGGCATATTGAGACATTTAAAAATGCTTCTCTTCTCACACACGCAAGTTACTTTAACAGAATTGGGTGGCTGGCTGTTACTGTTTGTCCAAATAGCAAAGGTAAGACTACAATATAGAAACAAGCGATGTTCCTAAGACTAAGTACAGGGCAGAGATCTATTTGATGATCACCTAGTGTGGCTTTCAGCCAGGCATCAAGCGGCAGTACCTATCTAAATACCCAATGACATAGCTAAACAGTTGTGTTTTTCTGAACCTTTTAAGGGGCATGAGTGTGCATACCCTTACATGCACACCCTTCTGGTCATGTCCAGCCAAAGTTAACATCAAGATGTACAATCTAGATAAATCCAAGGCTTGAAAGACTAGTAAGCCATCCTCCCAGACAAGTTTGTCGGTTCCTACATTGGCGTGCAGCAACACAATGAAAAAGTCTTAAGGTTTCCTACTAAGTGCCACACTAAAGGTGTTCCTGGGGGTGGATGGTGGCATGGCCGGGTTGTTATAATTGTTTATGCCATAGAAGTATGCAGACCACCCACAGAGACCTTTTGTGCAGGTCACACATCTGACAATACCTCCCTTTTAGGGCCAGGCATTTATCTTGCTTGTTGCAGTTGTCTAATGGAGAGAGACATCAAAATGCAGGGGTTTGTTTGTTTGTTTGTTTGTTGTTTGTTTTTGGTTTACATGGAGTCCAGTCCATAAAACCCAAGGCTTCACTTCTGGATTTGAAACTCGTTTTAATTGTCTTTCAGCTTTCAGCTTTTCCAGCCCACTAGTCCATCGGGCTGAGCTGAGATGGATGCCATCACCTCATGTGGCTTCCCCCTTTGTTCTCCTCACACATCCTAACTAGCGTCTAAAAGTGTCAACTCACCACTTGCTCCCAGACCAAGAATGGCAGAGCCGCGTCCCACCCTCCTCCTCTGTGGCTCAGACTCCCAAGCTGGCTTGGCCCGAGCTCCTGCAGAGGGTTTGTTAAGAGTAGCTCTGTTCTGTATTAAAATTGAAAAATGTGCATCTACTTATGTAAATGCTAAGGTGAGATAGCTATGTATGAAGCCAATGAAAGAATAAATCCAGAAAAGTTACCATAGCAATTCTGTCCTCTACAGTCAGGTTCTGACTTTAGAGTCTCAGCAGAAATACCCATCACTTGCCTCTCAGGCCAACCTTGCCCTCAGGAAAAAAATTGCCAATACTGTCTCAATTAGGGTTTGCATTACTGTGAAGAGATACCATGACCAAGGCAACTCTTATAAGGACAACATTTAATTGGGGCTGGCTTAACAGGTTCAGAGGTTAGTTCATTATCATCATGGTAGGAAGCATGGCAGCATCCAGGCAGGAATGGTTCTGGAGGAGTTCAGAGTTCTGTATCTTATTTAGAAGGCAACTAGGAGAAGACTGGCTTCCACGTGGCTAGGAAGAGGGTCTCAAAGCTCACCCCCACTGTGACACACTTCCTCCAACAAGGACAAATCTACTCCAGTAAGGCCACACCTCCTAAGAGTACCACTCCCTGAGCCAAGCATGCATAAAACCACCACACATATCTTTTGGGATTTTCTTGTCTTAAAAAAAAAAGATGAATTAATATACTTAGACCTAAGTTGAGGAAATGATTGGCAGCTCTGGCTGTTGTTATGACTTCAAAGAAAGCTGTATTAGCATTGCCTGTTGCCAGTCAGCAGCTGCAGGTTAAGTTGAAGCCTGGGTGTCTTAGTTAGGGTTTCCATTGCTGCATTGAAACACCATGATCATAAGCAAGTTGAGGAGGAAAAGGTTATATTTGGCTTACACTTCCACATCATAGTCCATCAGTGAGGGAAGTCAGGACAAGAACTCTAGCAGGGCAGGAACCCGAAGCCAGGAACTGATGCAGAGGTAATGGAGGATGCTGCTTCCTGTCTTGCCCCTCGTGGCTTGCTCAGTCTGCTTTCTCATAGTCACAGGACCACCTCCCCAGGGGTGGCACCACTCACAATGCGCTGGCCCCTTCCACACCAGCCACTAATTAAATTAAGAAAATGCTGTATAGGCTTGCCTACAGTCCAATCTTCTTGTGGCATTTTCTCAACTGAGGTTCTCTCCTCTTGGATGACTTTAGTTCGTGTCACCCCTGGTTGGGCACAAATGTGGAGGGAGGAATGAAGCCAGCCCAATGGCTTCTGCTGGTGTCTTGCACAACAACTGCATACAGACTGCTGTTTCATGAGTGGGCTGTGAAGACTCCTTAGGAAATGTTTCTGATGTTCTGTTCACAAGCAGAGAGAGATGAGGCCTTTCAGGGATGCCTGTGGTGGAGCCCTAGAGCCTCTGGGAATGATAGCACATCTCAGCTTTTGCTTTACTTCATACCTTTGTCATGAAGGCTGGGGGCCTGATTTAGTTTCTCTGAAAGTTGACAGTAAACTAGAAAACAAATGTGAAAGAGATGTTAAATACTAAAAAAGCCTGAGTCCCGGCTTCCTCTCTCAGCCCAGGCTACAATGACGCTCAGAATAACTCCGTAAATATGTACGTGTTTCAAACTGGTACTGCCTCCCAAATCGTCACGAATCCCTCCTTCTATGTTTTTCTAAGTTTGCTCTAAGAGAAAGAGCACAAAATTACAAATTCAAATTTAAAATTAAGACCTTCAATGGACCTAAGCCCTTAATGTCCCTACACATTAAGTGACATTTGTCCCACCACATATCCAAATGTTGACTTGTCTTTTTCCCAGTAGATGGAAAGATCCCTGGGAACAGCATCGCCTCTTTTATACTCTTCAGAAGCTTGAAGGTGGCTATATGGCCTATAGGCAGCCCAGTGAGGAGTCATTCTTATTTTATCACCTCCATGATTCCTCTCCCTGACACCCCACCTAACAATTCAAGCCCAATTAACCATTCCCTCCAGCAAGTATTCTGAAGCATCTCGGTTTGGAATACTGTGCCAGGGGTGGATCATACAAAAAGTATATCAGAAAGGCCCTAGCTCTCAAGGAGCATCCCTAGCAAGTAGAAATAAGACATAAAGATTGAATGACAACACTCCAAGAAAGCACATAGTAGGCTCACGAGGAAGCACATAGTAGGCTCACAAAGTTGATATGGGGGATGAATGCTATTTTGCCTTACAGATGGCACTAAGCAGGCCTTCATAAACAAGGATGTGAAGAGTATTTCAAACAATGTGAGACAAGGAGGGTGTATGTATGCGAGCCTGGCAGATTGCTACTGGTGGACAGGAACTGAAGCATTTGATTGTGGAAAGGGATAGGGGCTTAGTATAGCCAGAGTAACCCAGAGGTGGCCTAAAAAGGACCTTTCAAGATTAATGGAAAATCAGGCTATCAACAAGCAGAAAAAAATCTGTACGAAGAATCTCATTAACCAAAGTGCACACATTAATTCATCAATTAATAAACCAACCAGCGTTTGCTGTGTGTGCAAGGTAATGCTATGTTGACCTGTTTTCCCCTGTTGAAACAAAATACGTGAGAAAAAAATTATCTATAAGGATGTGGCATTGTCTGGGGTTCCATATTCCACTGACGGCCACGCCCCAGTCCTCTAACTCTTCCCACTAGGTCCTACATGACAAAGGCTCCGCCTCCTTCCAGTAGCTACATTGAGTAAAGAGCCTTTAACACATGAGCTTTGGGGGACATTTAAGATCCAAACTGTAATGCCTGCTTTCCCCTGGACACAGAGGAAATGAGTCATGTGAATTCTACAGACCTTGTGGGTTAATTGGGAGAAAACTAGTTCCAGAAGTCGACACGAAAGCCTGCACTCTGGCTTGTGGGGCACAGACTGTAGGTGCAAAGTAGCTCAAAGGCTACTTGCCAGAAGGATAGAGTCATGGAGGAGAGGAACCTGAGTTTGGCCTTGATTGAAAACACACCAGTCTGAGTGAGCATCCCCAGAAACCACATAAAAAGCCAGGCATGAAAGCCTGCAGTGTAATCCCAAGGATGGCAAGGTCAGAATGAAGGCAGGAGCATTCCTAGACTCCCACTGCCTCTAGTCTATCGTACTTGACGAAATTCCTAGCCAAAGAAAAATCCTGTCTCAAACAAAAAATGGAAAAAACCTGAAGAATGATACCTGAGGTTGTCCTCTAACCTACATGTATAACACACACAATATGCGCACGTGTACACACACATGCACACGTACATATATACACGTGGTGCATGCATGCATATACAAACACATACATATATCCTTACACACATATACTAAGGGAAACTCCTGAAATTTGATGTTTCTATAGCAAAAAACATATCAATGATGTCCTTATTATATAACATAGGAAACGGACCTAGGGAGAGGGCAGGGACTGAGAGGAGGAGAGATTCTCATGATGTTAGATTTCTTGGTTTTCAGGCAGCCACAGCAGGATGAGCCTTTGCCCAGGCTGCACGTTTGTTCGGCTGGGCTGACTTAGAAGAGATCTGTCCACAGACTGTTGCTGTGTAACTCCATGGTGGGTGCAGGCGCCAGTGTGCTCCAAAGGAATCCTTAAGGAAGTCGGTGTAAGAAATTCACTTGCAGGTACCTAAATACTTCAGGGAACCCAGCCTCAAATCATCTGGGTCTCACTGAGCACCTGAAACTAGACCTTAATGGAATAAACCACACCACATACAGAAACCCAGAGGAGAAACCCCGTCCCTTTGCAAGTGCCTTGTGTTTTAGGTTTTCAGGGGTGATGGGACTGGTAGTGTGTGTGTTCTGGTCTGGACTGAATTTTCCTTTAAAGAATTCAATTTGCTTTCCCAAGCAGGTGAGGAGGAGGAATGTGATGGGGAACGATCGAATTTCATCCCAAACATCCAGCAGCAATGGAATCTGCCATCACATTAATCCTCATCGTCAGACAAATTTTTCTTAAAGTCAGCAGGTGGCCAAAGAGTGGGCCAAAGGTGACAACTGATGGGATCTGCTCTTTTCTTTTCCAGAGCCTGTTACAAAACCCACTGTCCTTGGACAAGCAATACAGGGAGATGCCTTTGCTGCAATGAATAGATTTCAGGAGCTCGGTGTTTGTTTGTTTATTTATTTATTTATTTAATAATCTACCATGTTGTCTCTGATTAACATGCAAAAAGCTTTCAGCTGCCCTCGGGCTGGGCGGCAAGAGACTTTGGGAAGCCATGACCATGGCCACGGGATGGATCAGGGAAGTGGTTTTGTTACCAGCCAAATGGACCTCGAGCAAGATGATCACAGCCACTGAGCTTCGGCTCCCTGCTTATAATTTAAGCCCCAAATTACCCAAGAGACAGGCTCTCTCTGTACCTTCATGAGCTGCTGGAAATAACAGGATTGAAGGCAAGAAGGATGCTTGAGACTCCTGATGCCCATCCTCTTAGAGGATTCTTGCCTAAGGTCCCTCATGGGCCTCAGCTTCTGATTCTAATTTGTACAAGATCACTGTTGTGTCAATCAACACAAGGTGTGTCCAGTCACATTGCTCAACAGCACAAAGGCTGGAATCAGGTGCCCTGGAGTGGAACCAGATGCCACCACTCCCTCTATCTGGACCACTGAGAGACTTAGAGTCTGCCACCACCACCACCACACACACACACACATATGCGTACACACACACATACAAACATACATACACACACATACACACCACACATACAAACACATCACACATACACATACATACACACACACATACAAATACACCACACACATACACACACATACACACCACACACACATACACACCGCACACACATACACACCACACACACATCACACACACACATACACACACACACATACAAACACACCACACACATACACACACATACACACCACACACACATACACACCACACACACATACACACCACACACACATATACACACACGCATACATATACACACCACACACATACACACACACACACACACAAACACCAAGGGGCTGAAATTGGACAGCACAAAGTGCATATCTTCAACCAAGAACTGGCGTTCAGGGATGAATAAAAAAAGCTTCCCAGAAGAGTCACCTCAACTGCAGCCTGTGCTTCCAGCGCTGTGCCTCCAGACCAAGGATTTGGAAAAATCACAGATTTAAGTCTGCCCGTGGCACCCGGAGTCTTCAAGCGGAAGAAACTGACCTTTCTCTCTGACCTTGCAACACATTTGACCAATGACAGTGATCATTCTGGAACATCTGTGACAAATACCATTTATTTTTAAACATTCCATGGGTATTTGAAGAGCTCTTAAAGGAAACCCAGAGAGTTTTTACCATATCGAATTTCTCTTCTTAAAGTTCTGTACAGTACAGAGACAAATATGGGCTCCGATAAGATCTGAGCAGGAACATCTGAGACCCTTTCATGTTAACTCAGCTCACAAACCCTTCCAGCAAAGCTTCCAGCACCCAGCAACGCACAGTGACAGCCCCAGGAGCCTGTGGAAGAAGTCAACGTGGGTAGACAGCACACAGATGAGGTCACTGAAGTCAGGCGTTTAGTTTTAAAACTCATGCAACAGGGCTGTTTTTAATTCATAATACCTTTTTATTTTGATAGATGCAAATGTTTTAAATTATCTGCCTGGGGTTCTCCTGTGTGTTCCCACATGGGGCAGACAGAGACACCAGGGAACGTGCTATATGGAGCTATAGCTATATGTATTTTATTATATGGAGCTATAGCTATATGCATTTTATGGCATGCCATACTGAACGATCCAGCTGGGTGGAGTCAGGAGCAAGTCACCAGAAAATTAGGGCCTGAGTCCCTGATTCCTGGGATACCTGACTCCCACACCCACGTCAGAACAGTTCCGAGGGCTTCAGGAGAAAGGGTGCTGGTCCAGTATCTTTTGTGGAGAGCAAAGAGCGAAGGGTACGGCAGTGACACTTAGTTATCTGATGCTTTGACAGCTCTCTCTTGGCCTTCAGTTCAAAAATGCAGATGCAACAGATCGGTTGGTAAAATTCTTGTCTTAGAAGAATTAATATCTAAGATTGAGCCTACAGAATCCACATAAAACTACTCAGGCATGGTCTTATGGATTTCTAATCCCAGTAGTGAGGAGGTAAAGATAGATGGACTTCCTGGGCTCACTAGCCAACCAGCCTAGCCTACTTGGCAAGTTGCAGGCCAGTGAGAGACTCTACCTAAGGAAAACAAACAAGCAAACGAACAAACAAAACAAAAACCAAGGCAGTCAGCGCCTCCTGAGGAATGATTGAGGTTGTCTTCTGCCTGTACAAACCCACGTGCATATGTGCACCAGCAAAAACACACACACATAACACACACACACACAAATTGGAATCCCCCAAATTCAGATTCACTGAAGTATATTCTGCTAAGGGGCCATCCAGCGTGCCAGCTGTTGCTGGTCCACAAGTATGGCTAACAGTGAAATTAGAGCATGCATCATTTTTACTTAGCTGGGAATGGTGTGTGAGCGATGAGGTGACTTACCGCACTCAGAGAAATTGCTGGCGGCCACGTGCGCTCGTTCCACACATGCTTTCAGATTCTTACATTTTATAAATACATTCTTTTGCACATGATAGATTTCTCCAACCTAAGACTCACAAGAAAGGAAATCTGGAAGGGCAAACTCACCAGCCCTCCTCCTTCCAGTCCTTTCTCCTCCCCATCCTCTCTTCGCTTTCCTCCCAGCTCCCTCTTTTCTTCTCTCTCCTCTCTTTTCCTTCACCCTCTTCATGTGCTCCTCTTCCTTCTATCCATCACTCCAGTGGAAAGTCACTAGGAGTTCACTGTGCACAGACCCTGTGCTGCTTCCTGGGCATCTAAGAGGCATCCAAGAGGCACAGTGGCCGTCCTGACTGGAAAGACGGGCATGCTGGCAGCCTGGTATGATGACTGCAAGAATGACAACTCTGAGAGAAACTCCAACCCAGACGGTGACAATTAGGTCAGGTCCTCTGAGGAAATGTACCAACCTTTAGCTCGGGGGGGGGGGGGGGCATCCTTCTACTCGTTGTCTGTGTTCCCAGAATCCTCCAGACTCAGTGGTCCTAGAATAGTGCCAGACCTCACCTTAAGGGTCTCTAATACACATATCTACACCTTACCTTGTCCCCACAGCTAGCTAGGGACATGAAGGGAACAATGTCTGAATCTGAAAAGCCTGTCTCTCACTCTTCCTTTCTGTACTGCTGTGATAATCCTTCCTTCAAACGCTGTCCTGGTGTATCTCCACCTTCACCTCTCTGAGATGGGAGCAAGGAAACTAGTTCCCCAAAAGCAAAACTATTTTAAAACAATTCCCTTCTCCTGTAGAACACAACCAGTCATATTTGTATAGATGATTAAGGAATTTCTTGCCAAAGCAAAAGGTACGGGCTGATGCTCATCTGTGGTAAGATGTCCTGAGAAGACATAGGAAGAAACTGTCACCAATGTCAGTGTTTATCAAGAGCCCCCCATCGCTGTGCCTGCCATGGTCAGGATGAACCTGGGTGTCAGGAGGCACGTCTGCCCTTAACAAGGCTATCAGTGGTGGAAGATGGAGCCTGTGTGGTCATGTAAGAGGCCTTAATGGGGTTGAGCTGTTGGAGAATCCGACGGCTACAAAGAGGGAGGCAACAGGGGCCATCCCAGTGAGGCACACTGCAGTGGGGGCTGGGATTAGCACAAATTCACATTTAGAAAGCCATCCCTGAGGTCAAGGCCTGTCCTCAAGAGGGATCAGTCAGCTGCCAGAATTGTAGCGAGCTGCCCCAAGGAAATTTTTAAATAGGTTGGAATTTTTATTCGCATGACATAACCATCTCCCAATGTGTTTGCCCCCTTACCCCTAGAGCCCTCAAAACAATCCTGTCCCCCTGTAAGCACGCAGCACCAGTGTGGATATAAGGGAGCCCACACTCCAGGAGCCCTGCCAGGAATCTCATCTGTTTGGACCTCAGCATTAGGCTGTAAATTTTCTTCTTCTTCTTCTTCTTCTTCTTCTTCTTCTTCTTCTTCTTCTTCTTCTTCTTCTTCTTCTTCTTCTTCTTCTTCTTCTTCTCCTCTTCCTCCTCCTCCTCCTCCTCCTCCTCTTCCTCCTCCTCCTCTTCCTCCTCCTCCTCCTTCTCTCTCTCTGTGTCTCTCTCTCCCCTCCTTCCTTCTGTCTTTCTTTCTTTCTTTTTCTTTTCTTTCCTCTTTCTCTCTCCCTTTTTCTTTCTTCTTTCTTTCTTCCTTTCTTTCCTTCTCCCTTCCTTCCTTTCTTCCTTCCTTTCTTTCTTTTGTCCATGTGTAGCCCCCAAGTCCAAAACTGTAACTGAAACCACATTCAGTTGGCTTGAACCCTGAGCATGCTGCATTCCCCTTAAAACCCTGTGACTAACTTAGCTAATAGTGTCAAAAGTGTAGGGCAGGCATGGGAAATCTTCAAGCCTGAGTGAGTTCCCCAGACCACAGAGGATGTCCTTGTTGCAGAGCTGTTAAGAAGACAACTGAATGCAAGATCAAAATCGCAAAGACACTTGAAGATGAGCACTCTGTTACCTAGGGGAGCGGCTGGTTATTCTCAGCCCGTCTGTGAGAAGGTGCCGCTGTAGTCACCAAACACTTGGGAAGACAATTATAGATCCTGTAAAGAATTAATGCAGATTTTTACAAGTGTTACCCTGAAGGTGACGATAGAGAAAGAAAGTCAAAAAATAAAAGTATACATGGTTGTGGTGTTTTCTTTTCTGTATTTTTTTTTTTGGCAATAATGACAATAACAACTAATATTCATGAAACACAAAGGACATGTCAAACAATTTGAATGACCATCTCCTCTTATTTCTAGAAATAATGGGAATTATAGGGAAATCCTTTAGTGACTGTGAATCAGCCCTGATGCCTGTGAGGCCTGCAGTATTCATTCCTCTGAGCCAGGAAAGGAACAGCATGGGCTCTCAAGAAGAGGTTTGTTTTTGTGAAACCTGACCTTGGATTTGATAGAGCTGGTTAAGAATATTAAACCGTTTGCCTTTAGGCCATATTGTTGAACTTGCTTAATGCATTTTTCACAAAGTGCACAGTTCCCCTGCACATAGGAATATATAAGTTACTATTACTGTTTGGGTCCTAAGGTACTTTCAATTTGTTTCCAGGGTGGCATCATTAGGTGACAGACCCTTAAGATTGAAAAGTCTGGTGGAAGGCCGCAAGTCACTGAAGGTGTGGCCTTTCAGGGGACTTCAGGCCCCTAAACTCTTTCTCTTTTTTCTTTTGGTTCCCCAGAAAAGAAACAAATGGTTCTCCTGGCCACATTCTCACACCTTCATATGCTGCCCTCAGAAAGACTCAAAGCAACAGGCTAAAGTCACAGCTTCAAACTCCAAAACCATGTTATATAATAAATCTTTTATCTCAGAAGCTGGTGGTCACTGATATTTGTTATACTGATGGGAAACAGCTTACTGTTGCTTTAATTTCTGCTGCTATGATGCAACACCCTGACAAAAAGAAATTTAGAGGAGAAGGGGGTTATTCCATCTTAGAATTTCAGAATACATAGCCCATTGCTGTGGAGAAATCAAGGCAGGAACTTCCAACAGTGCCATGTCCTTGTGTGGCCCCAGGGACTGGCTTGGGTCAATGGAGAAATGAATAAAGGACAGACACACACAGGAAAGCAGGGGTCAGGTGGACTGGGTCTCTGGGGAGAAACCACAGCCACCCAGAAGCTTAGCATGTTTATTATATAGAGTTAAACAGTGAGGTAGGGTTATTGCATACAGCTAAACAAGAAGATGTGGTTATTATGTACAGATAAACAAGCAGGCAGGTTTATGGTATACAGCTGGTTCAAGGAAACAGGTTTAGCTAATCTCAGTAAGAGCAGTCTCTGTAAGGGAGCAGTCTTCAGGCCATAAATATCCAGGGGAAGAAAGCCATGTTGGATATTTTATGCATATACTGTCAGTATTTAGATGCAGATCAAGAGGAAGGTCTTTGCCACTTTCCCATAGTCTGAGGCTTTGAGATCCTTGACCTGGCCGTGCCAGTATCAACTGCTCTCATTCATTGAGGATGTCACTCACCCAGCGCTCCCTCCACTCCCTACAAAACAGCTAGTCATTTACTATCAAGAACTGAGGAAAAAAGAATACATACATGTTCAATTGATTCCTTTCTTGTATTCAACTTGATTTCTCCATGCTTATACAGTTCTGGGAACTCCAGCCCACCCCACCCCCACACCTAAAGCAAGGTGCAAACCAAAGTAGGTTGTGTCTACCCATAACAAGTAACTTGATGAAGACAATCCCCCTGAGACATGCTGAGCACAGACCAAACCATTGTAGACAAGCCTTCCTTGAGACTCTCTTCCCAGAGGATTCTGGGTTGACAGTCAACTTGACAGCCGAAACTGACCATCACACTAAGAAGAGCAAAGTAAACATCACATTAACTAAAAGATGAGCAAGGGGATGCGAAGGTTCATAGAAAATCCTCAGGAAAGTGTGATTCTCTCTCACCAGTGCCTCCATGTTTCAGAGTATTTTCACATCAATAGGAGACAGCATCTCAAACACCAAATAATACAGCTTTCCATCCTTTCTGTTTAATAGAGATTTACAATGCCATAAAAAGAATTCCCAGAGTCTATTACTTATATATGCAAAGTCCTCTAAAATAATGTACTCAATCTGACAATTAAGTACAGCAATTACAATGAATTATAGAAAGACTGGTCCAAATTAGGAAAAAGGTTGAACTACATGGTGTGTCCTTAAAAAGTATATACAATTTGAGTGTTGATGAGAAATCTACAAATATTGGCTGCCCTCAATTTAAACAAGCTGTGGTCCAAAAATGCATCTGTAAATTGTTGTTGGGAATTTAGAACATATTTTCCCACAAACGTAAAGTTATAAGTCATGGTTAGTGCTGGTTGTGTGACAAGTTTAAAAGGTATGTGGCCAAAATCTTGGTCTTTAATTGGTGGCTTCCCTGACAGGCCAAGGTTCTCCCTGTTGGGGGTAAAAGGTGGGGAGGGCAGATGTGTCCTGTTTATGTTTGCACTTAAGACCCTGGAACTGTTGGTTTAGAATGAATGGTTGTGGCCAGGAGGGCCTTAGCTAACAAAGCCTATCTACTCCTGTCCAGGTCTTAGCAGTATGCTATTTCTAGTCATGGGTAGACTGTTGTTCTAATAATCTCTTTGAGATGTCACAACAAAGCACTACAGGCAGAATATAGCAAAAGCCATCTAGTATCTCAGTTCTGGACCCTGGAAGCTCAGGATCAATATATTGCCAGGCAGGTTTCTTAAGACTTCTCCTCACCACCTGTCAGCCCCTCAGAGGAAAACTCCTTCTGTACCTGCCTGATTCCAACTTTCCATGGTTAGAAGGGTACATGCCAATTAGGATCAAAGCCACCTAAGAAACCACAGTTAATCTTCATTCAGTTCTTAAAGAGCCTGTCACCACATAAGGTCACATTCTGAAGCCCTGGGGGTTAGGAATTGAACACTGGGGATTAGGGAATTTTGGTAGGTGGATGGAAGTTAGAGATTACAATTTAAACCGTCACAAAGCTCATTCCTCTATTGTTTAAAATTTTGTAAATTTATTTTATTTTGCATGTATGAGTGTTTTGCCTGCATCTACATCTGTGCAACATGTGTTTGCCTGGTGTTTGTGGAGGTCAGAAGAGGGCATCAAATCCAATGAACCAAATGATTGTGCACTACTATGTGAATGGTGAGAACCAAACCTTGGTCATTTCTCTTTTGAACCGTGGGGCAAAGGAAAGAAAACATCACAGATCTCAGGACTGAGAGAGGAACTGAACAGTGCTGCCCAAATCTAGAGCCAAGAGGGAGTTCCCCTACTGGCAGACAGCCTGGCTGCCCACTCATTCCAGCTGTACCAAGAAAAAGGTATCTACAGAGCACTAGAATCCAAATAAGCACAAAGACCACTCCTACCCCACCCTCACACAACAGAATGCCAGAGACCCACAGTGACCCTCTGACCGTGAGCTCCTCCTCCCAGCACCCCCACCAATAGGCTTTTAGTCCCAACACTGGGAGCAGGTAGAGAACTAACGTTGGAACCAAGGTGCTAATATAAGTAGGTTTGGTGAATCTATGAGAGTTATTTTTCCAAGTTTTACAGCAAATCCTCCCATTAAGAAAGAACACTTTAGGTAAGGGGCCTTTGATCCTAGCACATGGGAGGCAGAGGCAGACAGATTTCTGAGTTCAAGGACAGCCTAGTCTATAGAGTGAGTTCCAGGACCACCAGGGCTACACAGAGAAGTGGGGGTGCTTTGGTTCCTCTGAGAAAGGGAATAAAATACTCACAGGAGCAAGAAAGGAGTTGAAGTGTAGAGCAGAGACTGAAGGAAAGGCCACACAGAGACTGCCCTACCTGGGGATTCAGCCTATAAACAGTCACCAAGCCCAATACTATTATGGATTACAAGAAGTGCATACCAAAAGGAGCATGCCATGGTTTTCTCTGGAGGGGCCCTGCAAGAGCCTTACACATACAGAGGCAGATGCTAGCAGCCAACCTTTGGACTGGGGGTGGGGTCCCCAGTGGAGGAGTTGGAGGGTAGACTGGAGGAGCTGAAGGGGTTTACAGCCCCATGAGAAGAACAACAATGTCGGCCACCCAGACGCCCCAGGTTTCCCAGGGACTAAACCATCAACCAAGGGGTACACAGGGTTCCAGCCCAAAATGTGGCAGAGGAAGGTCTTGTCGGGCAACAGTGGGAGGAGTGGTCCTTGGTCTGGTGAATGGTGAAGGCTCAATAGATGCCCCAACAAAGGGAAATGGGAGGGGGAGAGGTGGGAGTGGATCGGATAGAGGGGCATATGCGTGGAGGCAGTGGCTGGGAGGAGGGGTTTGGGGTTTTCTGGGAGGGGGAAAACTGGGAAAGGTTTTAGCATTTGAAATGTAACTGAAGATTATATTCAATAAAAAATTTAAAAAAAAAAGAAAAGCAAAACAAAGCAAAACAAAAAAGAAAGAAAGAACACTTTCTGTAGTTCTACCAATGGTGAGCAGATTAGTTCCTATAGTATGATCCCCAAGCAGTCCCTCTTTGGGGCAGGCTGCCCCTTTCTATATGTTTAGAAAGAATATTCCATAAATGTGCCTCCCACACCCCAAAGGAAAGCAGTATGCTAGGCTGTGGACCACAGTAATGCAGATACTCAGTGTAAGAGTTAATCTTCTGGCTAGGGACTAATTTGGTATGTAAAATGCTTGCCTTATAAGCATAAGGACCTGACTTTGATCCTGAAACACACATTAAAAATTAAAGATCCAGGCATGATGGAATGTATTTGTAATTCCAGCACTGGGGAGGTAGAGACAAATAGATCCCTAGGACTTGTTGGTCAGCTAGCCTGGCCTACCAGGCAAATTCCAGACCAATAAGAGACACAGCTTCAAGAAAACAGTGGACAGTACCTGCAGAGAACACTGAAGTTTGTTCTATAAGATCCATATGCACATTTGAATCCTCACACACACACACACACACACACACACAAGAATTAGCACCTTTGACCACAGTCTAATCTCTAAGCAGAGACTGCCCCTCACAGTTGCCTTGCAAGATGAGAAGCTGAACACAGAAAGAATAAATACTTGCTCAAAAGGCATTGGTATGAGTTGAGCTTAGGTCACCTAGTCCCACCCCTCAACCCCACTCCACTATGTCTTTGGTTTACTATTGAAGCAGAAGGGTTATAGTCAGCTATATGGGAAGAAATATAATTTTGTCTATATCAGTTTTGTAAGTAATGGTGATGAATTAATCAATAGTCACTGGAAAATAGCCACAGGGAAAGTATTATGCACTGTGCTATATGGGAAGATAGAGAATACATTGAACATCTTCTCTTGAAAAGAAGTAATATCTGGGTGATGTGATTTAGGTCTCCTCTGGGCTCTTGTTCTACACAAGTCTCTGCTGGTCCATGGGGCACCAATTTGCAGGTAGAATTAGGCATCGTTTTGCCATAATGTGGACTCAGGGGGCTTTGTCCAAAACAGAGAGGATTTGGACAAGTTCCCTCGACACTGATGCTGTAATGATGCTCACAGCTACACCACCTCTTCAGGCAGCTCCACTCCCACCCATCTATAGCACAGCCATGGTTTTTCCTATTCCTTCCATGAAATTCAAGTTCCCTCTACCTGGCATTCTCCATGAGTCTCCTAAGACTCCTTTGCTCAGGAATGTTGCTCCAAAGGCTTTTCTGGGGCTTCGTGACTTGGACCAAGGACTCAGCAAATCAGCTGCCAAATCTGTTTACAGGCATACATCTAAAAGGCTCCCAAAATTATATGTTCCTCTCAGAGCTCCACCCTCAGCTGTTTCTTCATCCTCTATTTTCTCTCTCTTCTCCTTTCCTTGATTTTTCTTTCTCAACTTTCTTCTTCCTTCCTCCTTGACTCCTTTCTTTCCTTCTCCCTCTCTTTTTCCTTCTTCCACTTCCTTCATCCCTCCTTACATCTCTCCCTCATGTCCCCTTTCATTTCTTCCTTCCTCTCCCTTTTCCTCTTTCTCTCCCTCTTTTTCTTTTCTCCTTTCCTCCTTTCACTATCCATCCCTCCTTTCTTTCTCCCTTTGCCCTCCTCACTTCGCTACATAGCAGTCTCTGAATACAACTTCATGGCACTCCATGCACTGAAGTCACACTATGCCCTCACAGCATTCTGGGCACCAAAGGCATGATATGCCCTACACAGAAGCAAGTATTTCCTTTGCTTAATTGTTCATCTTGATTCATGTGCCCTGAATCTATACTCTTTTTCTTCCAACTTGTTCCAACCCTCACTCTCCAAGCAAAGCCCAGACTTACATCTCTATCACAGAGCACAGATAGTCTCAGTACAAATACCACAGCTGACATCACCACAGCATGTTCTGATCCTCTCCTCACATATAGAGATTATATGGAGTCTAGCATGTCTTAGAGAGGTCACTAGTATCTGGGCACACCAGTTATCAACCTCCAGATCAATCGAGAGCCTCTGACAAACACAGAATGTTAAAC
Source organism: Apodemus sylvaticus (assembly GCF_947179515.1). NCBI lineage: Eukaryota > Metazoa > Chordata > Mammalia > Rodentia > Muridae > Apodemus > Apodemus sylvaticus. The sequence continues at coordinate 69,204,543 of NC_067479.1, forward strand.
ACTGAGATGAAGAGTAACTGCTAGGTCTGCACTGATGTCATTCACTGAATGGCAGAAGGACAAGCAAATCAAAGCTGTAGGGTAACTGTCCAACCAATTCCACCATTTCCAGAAGAGGCAGAAAACATCAGAAGGAAGACAAGAGCAGCCACAGCCTGGACTCTGGCTCCAGAAACTGGAAGAACAATTCCCTCCTTAACATCATTTCCAATTGTCCAAGGCCAGTTATGGAAGAAAACAGCTGAGACTGGGCCTCTACCAAGGGCAAAATGGCAAATCTCAAACCTGGACCAGTATTGTATTTTGTGAAAAGAGTGGAAACCAAAGCTAAAGAAGAAGAGGAGAAGGAGGCAGAGGAGGAAGAAAAAAAGGCAGAGGAAGAAGAGGATGAAGAAGAGGAGGAAGAAAGAAAGAAGATAGTGAGGCTTCATGAAGATTGCAGAAATGTTGTGTTGGTGCCTAAGACAGATGCAGTCCAGAAAAAGAAGAAACCTTTAGATATCTTTCAGCTCCCCTCCTTAGATCTTAAAACATGCCTGATATGATAACACTGTGGTATGTGAGGCACAAGGAAAAACAGGTCACAAGCAGAGACCAAAGAGGACAGTGCTGAAAGGAACCAATAGCCAGAGTCAGGTAGACCAGAAGGCCCAGAGTACTGTGGGAGCATGGAAGGACATGGAAAGTAATGAATGCTTTAGACTCAGATAAAGGGCCCATCTCTTCAGAGCTAGCATGGGAAGGAGCTTAGTGTTGAAGCCATGAAGGCTGCACCTTGACAACTCTGTGACATGCAGTTTGAGCATCCCTAACCCCAATATTTGAAATCCAGGACTCTCTGCACACTAGGATAGTTCCTCAGAGAAAACTCCACTCCATCACACCTACTCCATGCACAAAAAAATTACTAAAATTGCTATTTAAAAATCAACTTTGAATATAGGTAAAATACATATGAAGTAGAAATGGATTTTGTGTTTAAACTTGGGATCAATGTCAACATGTTATATAGTTACATGTGAATCAAAAGAAAAAAATCCCATATCTGAAACACTTCTAATCTGAAGCATTCTAGAAACAATGTGGTTGTAATGAAGTACTGTGCGTCTTAAACCTCAGCCTTCTCAGCTGTGAAGTGGGCCTCATTCACAGTTGTCAAGACCAATGAATGAGAGCACCAGGGGACAAACTCTTACCTCAGTGCTGTGTAACCACAAGATGCTGGCCATCTTGTCATGCCAGCCCTATGTCAGCCATTCTTTCTAATGCTTTTCCACATTGTCATGTGAAAAAAAATGTTTAAAGCTATCACTGGCCTCACAGAGACAGCAGCCCAGATCCCAAATATCATCAGACAGTTAAAGAAACCCTAGAAATTGTCATCTCTGCACTCCCCTTTGAGAGACAAAAATAAGCCCCAGATGGGTCAGATGTTTCCAGTTGTGTGCACTCTTGCTGGCAGCCTCAGGCTTTCAATCACCATTTCTAAGGCAGAAGTCCTAAGTCTTAAGACTGGCTCTTCTGTTGAGAGCATGATGCTGATTACTACTTACTATAGACCTTGGGGCAGGGAGATCTAGAGAATCACTCAGATCCTCATAACAGAACCCGCCTGGAGGTGTTACAAGAACAAAAGTTCAAGTTCCTCCATTGTTCAGGAGAATCTCTGTACCTAAGCATCTGCTTTCTACTCCACTGCACACAACTCACATGTGCTTTCAGGTGTTGCCTTGCAAACACCCTCTCTGAAGTCTTGCTTACAGAAGCATCTTGTGTAATGAGTCATTTCATCACTGCACATGCAGGTTACTCTTCTTGCTATGAATAAAGCACCTTAAGGAGATAAAGCTAAATTTTAGCTCACATTGTAGGAGGACACAGTCCATCATAATCAGGATGGTATGACAGAGCTCACAGTGGCAGGGGCATGTGCTTGGACTCCTTGCATCTTGACTAACTAGGGAGAAGAGAGCTAGGAAGAATGCTAAAACTCAGCTGGCTTCCTCCTTTGCTCTCTATGTTCAGTTAATACCGCAGTCCATGGGTGCTGCCACACCTCTCATTTTTCCTCAGTTAGCTCTCACCGTAAATGCCCACATAGGCACATATAGCAGTGTGTCTCCTAGGTGATTTCAAATCCAGATAAGTTTGCAATGAAGAATAACTATGACATTATACAAATGAATATCATTTCTCCCAAGTCAAGTTATAGCAGCATTATCCTAATCCAGAACAAAAGTCCTAAGCATGGGGAGAAACCTTTAGCGTGCTTTCATTCTGAATATGTGTAAAATCTTATAAGACAATGTATCTCTCACAAGATAACTTGAAGGCAAGCCTGACTAGCTTCCACACAGATAGCGGAAGACAGGGTGTGGACTTGGGGCACAGAGACTGATGAAGTCAGCTTTTGTTGCCACTTGCAGGCCCTCTGACCTATTTTTGTAACCTCGGGACATCAGTGTTTGATGAACTAGTCACTAAACTATAAACTTGTAGCCTTTTATCTTTACTTTGTATTATCCCATAATATTTGCTAAACTCTTTCAAGTTGCCTTGGGTTACACAATCTTATTTTCCTCCAATCCACAATAGCAGCATACTTTAAAGAACTCAAAATACTTTGAAATCATCTTTAAACAAATCCATAAGATTTCTCTAGAATGTTAACAAGCACTTAAGGTAAGGAATGCACTACAGAGAACAATTAATACGTTTGGAGCTAAATAAACAACACAGCACTGGAATCAAGACCAGGGCCCAGGCATTTCCTCCTGAACAGTAAAAGCCCAATTGTCTTCCCCCATGTGAAGCTCCAGGAATGGGCCTCTCTGGCACAGAAAGAAAGAAATTTACTTTTCCCTCCTCCTCTCAAATCCCAGCTTTCCAAGCCTTCACCTTCAAGATCAGAACAATTTAAATGTTTTACTTAAATGTCCAGGATTCATTCTGAGAAATGTTGCTTGGTTTCACTATGGAGAACATTCTAGAATGACCTTGTCCAGGCCTCCATAGTCCAGGTCTCCACCAAGATGCATTATAAAAATGAGATGTCTGAGGCTACTGCCTAAAGAACCTGGCACAGTGCTTCATTATTAACATCCTTGAAACTAACATAATGATAATAAATGTAGATAACTCACTATACATGGCTGAAAAGGAATGTAACTGCATTAACTTCATCATTTATCGTGCTGCTAGATATGCATTGTAGATAACTTTGTTGCCAAGTTGTCACATGACCGAAAGTGAAGTGGGTGTGCTTATACCCATGTCACCAGACCAAAGAGTAATGTTTGTGCTCTGATGTCACTAAGTCACAGGGACATTTCATCATGATTAGAATCTTATGGAATCCTGTCATACAAATCTATCATTGATCTAATGTCACATGAAGCACATGAGTGTATTGGAGTCCATGGTTGAAGAACTGTAAACTCAGGTAGTAATTGCCTTGGTAGCAGAACAGTCACTTTTCAATCTCAGTGTAATGTTGTCTGCCAGGGTTGTCTTCCATTCCTCTTTCCTTCATAACAAGATATGTGCCAGGGCATCCACCTGACCCTGTCTCACAAGGGATGTCTGCACACTTGGCAATTTTTATTCTTATAGATGGAAATTTACTCACAAATGACCAAGCATTCTCTGCATACTAGCCCTGCTCTGAGACCACACACACATTAGTTGTGAAAGTCTGAGTAGATAGGGACTGTGGTCACGGTTATATATACATGAAAACTTGTGACCTATAGACTCTTGTAGCTCCAAAAAATTCACTCTCATGCAATTTATGTGGTGGGTTACAGCAGAAGTCCTAGAAGAGAAGGTACCTTTGATGCCTTGACATAGCCAATTCTCAAATTCCACAAGAATATCCCTATTTGACAACTTTTTGAGATCCCATGATGTCAAAGAGACATTTGAACATAACATTGACTGGCGTTCCCTATCACTGTTAGACTAGAATATTTGGAGCCCTGGGACACCAGCTGGTACATTTGCCATGAGTCTCTACTAGTCACAGTGTTGTGAGATGATCCCCAGAGTTCTACTTCATTCCTAATCAGAGACATAAAGCCTACCAGGTGTGTGCTGTTTTCTTTTGCTCCTGCCTGCTCCTCGCTTTTCAAATGTCTGCTTGGAAATGGTTTCTGGAGTTTACCCAAGCCAGTTAGGGTGGGTTGTCATCATAAAATACAGAGTAAATAATTTCATTTAAAGTCCTAAAAGGAAAAGAGAATCTACCATGGACTTCCATTGATGATATTTCAAGTTCATCATTAGGAGTGTTGTTCTTTAGAAAAGTGTGGGGGAGTGCTGAAAATATGATACTTCAAAAATATCCAAGCATCTTTCTTTGCAGAAAAGTATAACTTAATAATCAAATGCATTCATGCCCAGACTTTTTTTTAAAAAACTGGAATTTAAAAAGAAATATTTAGGACGTGCACACATGCAGGGACTGGGCTCAACACCTTGGTGTTGCTTCTCATTCTGTTTCCCCTTTATCCTAGAAACGAAGGTGATCTGTCAGATTTTATTTCAATGTACGTGAAATAAGTCTTCCGCATCATGTACTTCTCTTGTTTCTGTGTCAAAAGAAACTTGAGAAAGGAAGAGTTTATTTTGATTCTCATGGTTTGCGGGGATATAGTCAATGTATCCTGGCAAGGAAGTCATGGTGTAAGGCATGAGCCACATGTCACATTGTGTCCATAGTCAAGAAGCAGTCTCTCAGATGACTTCCCTCATTTGCTCTTTTTTTATTCAGCCCATGGGATGACACCATGTGCATTTAAGGTAGATGTTCCCTCCCCAGTTAATCCTCTCTGGAAACACCTTCGCAGACTCACCAGGAAGTGTGTGACCATAGGTGAGTCTAAATTCTATAAATGTAACAGTCAAGCTTTGCTAGCACACCTTCCAGAAAAAGTTAGGAATCTAAATGTCGTCACATAGCTTCACAGCCCTCACCAGTTCAGTCTGAGGTAAAAAGCATTCAGCATTCAATCACATCCCTTCCAAACCTATCATTCTCTTTGTGGACTCTTGTGGTCTATGTTGGGGTTTTGTCTAAGCTCCACCCCACACCTACCTGGAAATAGCCAGGTATGCCCCGCCCCAGAGATCTGGCCCACTATAAGAGGGGTTACTTGACCCTCCTCTCTCTCTTTGCTCTCTGCTCTCCCACACTCTCTCACCTCTCTGTCCCTGGGGCTCTTCCCCCCTCCACGAGGTCATAGCCGGCCTCTCTCTCTCTCTCTCTCTCTCTCTCTCTCTCTCTCTCTCTCCCTCTCTCTACCACTAACTCCCATCCCCTACTCTGAATAAACTCTATCCTATACCATGTCTGTGTATGTGTGGTCCCTCAGGGGCAGAGGTGCTCAAGCAAGGGCCCACCTGGACACCTTCCCCCACGCCACCTAGCCACACTCACCTAACCCCCTATATTCTCCCCTTTTAAGTTCTTTCACTTGGTGCATTGGCCGGGAATCGAACCCAGGTCACCCGTGTGGGAGGCGAGAATTCTACCATTGAACTCTGGGTTTCAATTGTACATCTTAAGAAAATTTTCCTTTCTCCCAAATATACTTAGTCTTATTCACTAACTATACTAATGTGTTCCAACATCTTGTTAAGTCCAGGCCCTTGCCATATCCAGGACAGCTCCAGAGAAGCAACCTTCAGATGCTCCAATCTCCTCTCAGCTTCTCCAGATGCAGACAGCTTCTACTGGACCTGTTCTCCTGACCTATCTTCAAATGGCTCTACAAACCCTGGACAGCAAAGAAGCATCCAGTCCTCCTGAGACTGGACAATCACCCCCCATACCCCTTTCTCTAGGTTCCCCAGAGACACGCCGCCCCAATGTCAGCATGAAGCAGCCAGATCTCAACAACGACCCTATTCCTGCTTCACTGTATTCGCCGTCACTTCTTTTCTTTTTTCTTTTTCTTTTATTAATTAGCCAAACATTGGGAAATGTTGGGGTTTTGTCTAAGCTCCACCCCACACCTACCTGGCAATAGCCAGGTATGCCCTGCCCCAGAGATCTGGCCCACTATAAGAGGGGCTACTTGCTCCTCTCCCTCTTTGCTCTCTGCTCTCACACACTCTCTCACCTCTCTGCCCCTGGGGCTCTTCCCCATTCCACATGGTCATGGCTGGCCTCCACTCTCTCTATTCTCTCTCTCTCTCTCTCTCTCCCTCTCTCTCTCTCTCTCTCTCTCTCTCTCTCTCTCTCTCCCTCTCTTTTTCTCTCTCCCTCTCTCTCTCTCTCTCCCTCTCTCTCTTTCTCTCTCTCTCTACCTCTCTCTCTACCTCTCTCTACCACTAACTCCCATCCCCTACTCTGAATAAACTCTATTCTATACCAAGTCTGTGTGTGTGTGGTCCCTCAGGGGCAGAGGTGCCCAGGCAAGGGCCCGCCTGGACACCTTCCCCCACGCCGCCTAGCCACACTCACCTAACCCCCTATACTCTCCCCTTTTAAGTCCTTTCAGTCTACAATCTAGATCCATGTAAACACAAGTCAAGTGCCTTTTTAGCCCACTGTTCAATTATTTACTGTACATTTCCTTGTAATATTTTGTTACTGTGCTAGGTAGATGTGCTGGCTGGTTTTGTATGTCAACATGACACAAGTCTGAGTTATCACAGAGAATGTAGCCTCCATTAAGGAAATGCCTTCATGAGATCCACCTGTAAGACATTTTCTCAATTAGTGATCAAGGTGGGAGGGCCCAGTCTATTCCTGGGCTGGTAGTCTTGGGTTCTATAAAAGAGCAAGCTTAGCAAGCCAGGGGAAGCAAGCCAGTAAGTAGCATGCCTCCATGGCCTCTGCCTCAGCTCCTGCTTCCTGACCTGCTTGAGTTCCAGTCTTGAGTTCCTTTGGTGATAAACAGCAATGTGGAAGTGTACACTGAATAAATCCTTTCTACCCAAACCTGCTTCTTGGTCATGATGTTTGTGCAGGAAGAGAAACCCTAAGACAGCAGAGTATATATATGAAGGTCTAAGATTAAGTTTCACTATCTTATTATCTGGCTGGGACACAGTATGTCACTTAGCTGTTTTCCTTGGTTCTACATCTGTAGACCCCACCAACCACAGATCAAAAATAGTGGTGGGGGGCGGTTGCATCTGTTCTGAACACATTCAGACTTTGTTTTCTTGTCACTATGCCCTGTACAGTCCAAGCAACTATTTACACAATAATGGCATTGCATTAGGTACTACAGCTTATCTAGAGATGATTTAAAATACACAGGAGGCTGTGTGTGTGTTACATACAAATACACCATTAAATGAGGGCCTGAAGCAACTGTGAATTTCCACAGGGATTCCTAAAACCAACTGCCTGAGGAAACTGAGGGATGACTAGATTATGAAAATAATCAATAATCTCAGATGTTGAAGGAATTCAGAGAAGGCAAAGAACAGCATAGGAAAATAAGGAAAAACTTCCACAAAGGAGGGAGCAGACATTAGCCAAACTTAATAGACCAAAAGCGCCAGTAAGAGGGGAGGAAAGGTCACCCACAAGGTGGAATGGTACTGAGACTCGGAGATGAGCAGAGAGCAGCTCAGCCCAGCTGAGTGTGAGGCACTGCAGGAAGAAAGAGTCTAAGGGCAGCACAGAAGGTCTTGTCAGAAGTGCCAAGGGGGCTAGCTGTCTGGAGCAAGCGTACTTACTGTATTTCTTACCCATGATAAAATACCATGACAAACACAATGTAAAGAGGAGTTTGCTTTGGGGTGCACTTCAAGGTGTTGTCCATCATGGTGGGAAGCGAACATAAACAAATGGCGACTGCCCTCAACATGCATGGCCATCCAGTCAGAAGCAGAAACTACTGAATACTGTCTTCAACTCACTTTCACAGCCCATAGAACTGTGTCTCTCACCATTAAGGAGGGTCTACCCACTTCAATTAATTCAATCTAAGTAATTCATCGCAGGCATGCCCAGAGGCTAACCTAATCTATATAATCCCTCATACTCATGCTCAGAAACCTGTCTCCTAGGTGATTCTAGATCTTGTTGAGTTGACACTCAATGTCAAACTTCACAGGTATATCACCCAGCCCCAGGGTCTCCAGAAGACTAACCTCACTTCAGGTTAACCAACTGTGAGCCTTACAATTCCTGGCAACCATCCCTTATGGCCAACCAGAGGCAATTCAGAAGTCCCTTCTGCTCTCAGATTGGATCATTCTGAGCATGATTCAGCCACTCAGAAAACATTATTCTTACAGAAGTCATCTTACAACTTAAAACAACATATAACTTAGAACCAAATGGAGCAACACACAGGAAGAGTTCCCACAATATATATATCACACTTCTTATATAGCCACATGAATCACAGAGCAGAGAGTCACTGGAACTCTGAATGTCCTGAGTCTTTATTAGTCTGATTGACGAAATGGCTAACCATGCGGGTGAACTCAGTCTCCAGCTCCCCCTCTGCCTTCAGTGGTTGGGGAGTCAGATTGAAAGCCCCTCAGTCAAATCTTAGCCACGCAGCCATATGATGTCATTAATGAGCCCATTCTGAAATCACCCCAGAACCACCACAGGCCACCTCATTAACATAAACCTTGGAATTCCTAAGTAGCCCACCAGGAGAAACAGGAGCATTTATTGTCCAGGAAATCCTAGAACTTAAGGGCACCTTGCTAAAGAATATGGCTAGCTAAATTTTCTCCCATTCATCCATATTAATTGGAAGTTATTCAGAATGGAGAAGCTAATGACACTGGAAGCACCATAGAAACATTTAGATATAAACATACTTTTTCTAGCCAAACATAACAGGGGAAAATAAAAATTCCCTAGGAATATAACTGGAAATCCATGAAAGTTACAATTAAAGGTCATAAAGTATCAAGGACATAGGATGAAAACAAAAAAGTCTTAGATAATTGCCAATAAAAATAATAACTAGTATGGGCTTATAAGATGGTGGGAGTTGAGAGCAGAAAGTACAGAAAATAAACAGTAAAGCTCACTGTCCTATAAAGAACACTGTGTGAGAACAAAGAGAAAAACTGCTTCAGGACACAGGTTTTATAGCTTCAAAGAGGCAGCTCCACACTTTGACCATTGTAAGGTGAATTTGTCAGCTTTGAGTTACTAACAAAACATCTTGAGGCAATTAACTTTACAAAGGGAAAACTTCATTTTGCTGATAGTTCGGAATTTCAAGCCACCAGCAAATATCCCACCGGTGATGGTTGGCAACTGTTGTAATTCTCACCTGGCTAACCAGGTAGAAATGCACAAAGACCTTCTCATAGATCACTGGTGCACAGCCAACAAACAATCCATGGACCCTGGAGAGCCTCTTCCTTTTAAAGATGCCACTGTCACCCAGTAGCACCACCCTGGGACTGAGCTTAATGTGTGCATCCTTGGGGAATGTCCCCCCAAAACATGGTAGGAACCATAAAAGTGTGTATACAGATACTTCACACCAGAAAGCTTAGTGGTACAGCACCTCCGCAAAGCCTTTAATTGCCAGGCTTATCTTGAGACTTGTTAAAGAAAATTATCTCAAGAAATAGGGAATCTAGCAAATCATATTCTTAACTTAAACCTAGTTCTACTGTTCCTAGCCACTGAAGCATGACTATGTTTGAAGACTTGGCAAAGAGAAGGCAGGACTGTGATCATGGTTAGTTATTAAGATACCATCAACAGACCACTGCATGGAGAACCTAGAAATGAATACAGGGTGTCTTTGGTTTCTGACTTAGCCTAGATGGAAAATGTTAAGAAGACAGATTGAAGAGAAAGCTTGAGGTAGGATTTAATTCACTCCCATGAACGTAACAGGAAGCAAGTAAGAAGACAGCAGTGACAGAATCTTTGACTGCCACACATTTTAAATCACTTAAATGGAAACAACTTAGATGTAAGATATTGCCTTTCAACAGGAATAAGGCAATCTGATGTTTAATGATTTGCATTAATATTTGTGTTTGAGGGTGTGATGGTTTGAATAGGAATGGCCCTCACAGGCTCATATATTTGAAGGCTTAGTCATTAAGGAATAGTGTACTTGACAAGCATTGGGAAGTGTGGTCTTGTTGGAGGAAGTGTGTCACTGGGGGATGCGCTTTGGGTTTTCAAATACTCAAACCATGCCCGGTGTCTTACTCTCCCTGATGCCTGCCAATTTGGACAGAGAACTTTCAGCTACCTCTCCAGGATCATGTCTGCCTGAAAACTGCTATCCTTCCCGCCATGACAATAATGGACTAAACCTCCGAATGTAAGCCAGACCCAAATAAGTGCTTTCTTTTCTATGTATGCCATGACCATGGTGACTCTTTACAGAAATAGAACTCTAAGGCAGAGGGCATGGCGTTTACCCATATTCCTCACTTAATCCTCACAGTGACCCAAAGAAACACATCCAGACCCAAGTCTCACAAACAAGGAAAGCCAAAGAGTCTGACCCAACGTTCCCGTAACAGTTATATGTCAAAAACAGACTTAAAACCCAGGTTCAAGGAGACCTGTGACCAAGAGGCTCCTTGGTTAGACCTCATCTGCATCAGAGAGCAGTGTGCAACTTTATTAAATGATTTAATCTAGAATCTTAGGAGAAAGGAATTAGCCAAAACTTAAATTTCTCTAAGCTAACATTCTTTCTATTCTCAATTTCAAACAAAAATAAACTATGTTTTTTTATTGGTAGTGTCAAAGAAGAAGAATGCTTAAAAGATGACAGAAATAGCCCAAAGGGGGGCTGATTAATATTCCTGAGAGCAAAGTAAATTCACCTATAAGAGAAATCTTGAAAAAATTTTGAGGGGAGAGGTTAAGAATCAATTCCCAGCACCCAGCTCTGCCACTTATGTATGTATGACTCCAGCTCTAGGGGATCTGCTGCCCTCTTCTGGCCACCATTGGTTCCTACATGTGGAGTACACACCTACCAGATACACCCAAACATATACATAATTAAAAATAAAAATTTTTAATTTTTTGAAAGTGCCTACAATTGCAGCAAAGATGGCATTGCAGTTTTTGTTGGAGTAATCTGGGAAAGCAGGTATAGGGAATTTTCTGAAAATCACCAAAGCTTCTCTGATCACACAGGAATAGAACCTGTCCATACTTTTAGAAAAAATTTGAATGCTGTATTAGAAAACCTAAATGGTCATTTTTAAAAAATTCCCAATGAGCATTCTTCCCCAATCTTTGTACCCTCAATACGTGTGCTATCAAAAAGTCACTGTCCCCCCTCCCCAATTAACCTACTGCTCAATGTTCCATTTTACAGTCTCAATCTGTCATAAGACTATCTAGGCTGACAAAAAAATGTAATGGACAGAAGCTTGAGTAGAAAACACTAGCCTATAGAGTAGTATCTTTCTCTTTTTTCCCCTCATATTCTAATGGCTAGTTTTACATCAACTTGACAGAAGCTAGAGTCATTTGGGAAAGGAAACTCCAATTGAAAAGCTGCTTCCATAAGACTTGCCTGTGGGCCCAGATCATCATGGATAGTATCCCCTCCCCCACCCTGGCCTGGTGATCCTAGGAATGCTTAGAAAGCAGGCTGAACAATGAGCAGAAAGCAGCACTCTCTGAGAGCCTCTGCATCGCTCTCAGTTCCCTGCCCTGTTTGACTTCCTGCCTGTCTTTCCTCAGTGAAGAACTGGAATGTAGAATTATAAAGCTGAAATAGACCCTTTCCTCCACAAGCTGTTGTCAGTCATGGCTTTTAATCACAAGAACCGTGACTTTAGCTAAGATAGGTAGCTACAAACTCAACATGCAGCTCCCGAGTCTACAGCTCCGTGCCAGGAACATCCCTGGGTGCCATGGGTTTGGAAGTGTGTACAGTCTGTGCCCCCACACTTAGGAGTTTTAGTAAATCCCTCACAGGATCTGATCTATCCTCCCCTGCTTTCCCCGCCCCTGCCACCCGCCCCTAACAGGTGTCCTACAAATGGCATCCTACCCTAGTGAAACTAGGGGTCCACTCTCTGCAGCTGGAAGTAAAGACAGATGTTATTCAGATAATATATATATATATATATATATCATAGTTACAAAAGCTTTATAAAGGAAAGTTGCAGCCAGGCAATGGTGCGGCCTGAATCATCCTAGAGACTTAGGAGGTTAAGACAGGGGTTCAGACCCTCCTAAGCAACCTAGTGAGCAACCTTTCTCAAAAATAAAGTAAAAAGAGAGCTAGGACTGTAGCTCAGTGGAAGAGTACTTGCTTGGAATGAATGGAGCCCTAGGGTCAAGCACAAAGAGACCAGAAAGGAAGAGAAAAGAAGAGGGGGGCAGGGGAGGGGAGGGTAAACGAGGGGAGGGAAGAGGAGGGGAGGGAAAGATGGAGCTGGAGAAGGGAAAAGAAAAGGAAGAAGTGTTGAGTCTCTTCTAGGACAACTAATAGATCTGGCTTCCATGTGGAGTTGTTTGCAAGGATGAGAGGGTGAAGGAGATACAGATCATCTGCAGGAGTCCAATAGAGAGAAATACAGAAGAAGAACTTGGCAGGGGCCACAGGAACTAACACAGCCCATGTAAGGGCCCTCAAGGGTGGTGACTGACAAGAGGGGCTGGTGTTAGAAAGGCAAGAAGTCTGTGCACAGCTTCACAGGCCAGTGAGATAGGTGCTCTTGGATGGGTATCACACTATTTGATTGACTGGGATGGAGGGGTTCTCAGGGGACTTAGGAGGAGCCACTGGAAGAACAGCAAGATGAGTCCAGTGGGAACGCGTGCCCCTGCCTGGTTGCCGCAGTTCTTACTGTCCTTTTTAGTCAATAAAGCCACACACACAGACCTACCCAGAAGGACATTGAAAATCATATCCCAGCCTGCCACCCATCCCTTCCAGCAGACATGTCAGTCCCCACACATTGCTTAACAACGTGCTACCAAGCAGACTGGAGAGGGCAGTAAACCCAAAGCATGGAGGACAGTGATCTGTCAAGGCTCTACTGACCACTCCGTGTGCAAAGAATCAGGACCAAAACCAAGCAGACGTCCATCACAGTCAGAGTCTAAGTGAAGTGTGCACATCAAACGTGTCTGTTCTATGCAACCACACTAATCAATGCTAACATACAACATAAAATTCCAAGAAGATCAATGACATCTGTGATTGAAGTCTTAGCCCTTGCATATCTTGATAGTGAGACTTGTCAAAGAACTTCAACCTGCCTGACCCAGGGTTGACCAGGGCTTCATGACACTACTGTATAGAGCAATGTCTCTCAAGCCTACATCATGTCCACAATTCTCCATGGACTAGACTCCCTTACAGCCAGAGTGGATAGAAGATGGTCCTTATGTAAGAATAGCATATGAACAAGATACTGACCTTCATACTGGTCCACACACCTACTTTTCTCCCTCTAAATCTGACTGTTGTTTCTTACTGGCTTCCAGGCTCTTGACTTGACTTCCTGTCAAGATCCCACCAACTATCCAGTGGCTGAAGAGGCCTCACCTAAGAAGAAAATCTGTCCATACACAAGCCAGAATCATCTCCCATTAAGTGTGTGTTCAAGCAGCCCAAGGCCAGCATCTTGGGTGGACTCTGTCATTATCGCTGGGGACCAGGACACATGCAGATTCCAAGGCTACCTCCAGCCTTACAGACAGGACCACAAAGCAGAAAGCCCAGAAAAAGGTGCATTTAACACCTTTTTCTCTTTTAAACTAGACACTAAAACACCCTTACCGCAGTCATGGACGGTCTAGTGGCTGCTTTATGTGCTTTTGTCTGCATGTGTTTTGAAGTAGAGAAGATTTTAATTGAACTGGCCTGGCACAGATGAAAGCCCGACTATGTCTCTCTGTGGAGTCAGCCATCCAGCTCCTTCCATCTTCTGTACAGTACGTGATATTCTTCCTTTGAGGAAAGTAAAATGGAGCTGGTCACCTGCTTGTGCCATTCTAATGGACTCTGGAACGTGCTTTGTGGACAAGCTGTATGAATCATCGTAGGCAGAGCTAAAGATTCAATTCTGGCATTTTAATGCACAGGCTCAGCCATACCTGGGATCTCACTGAAGATGTTGTTATGAGAATCCCTTACATGAAAAAAGACTAATGGTGCATTAAGAGGCAAAGAAGGCAGAAAGGGGATGGGAACGAAATCAAAGGGCTGTTCTGTTGAAATCTGCCTTTTATATTTTCTAACTTAATGATAGAGCTTTGTCCAACTCTGCTCTGTAACTGCCTTGGAAATGCTTGCTTTTGTGACCAAATACTAAAATCTTGTAATATTTTCACCCAATCTCAAATGTATGTATTCTTCTTGCCCTTTCTGAGAAAAGATAGAAATAAGGGTTGGAAGAAAACGATCCTAGGAAACCATTTTCCACCACTATCAATAAACATGTGGGGCTGGTACTCCAGAATGGAAGTCAGTTCACTTAGCTTACAGTTAGCACGATGTATTGGATGTATTGTGATGTGAGATGGGCAGCATCTGCCCTGAAGAATGAGACCTTGTGTTCCCATGGAGACAAATGGTTCAGGGCAGAGGGTCCTCTCAGTGGTAGAGGCAAGGCCCTAATGCCTCAGTTTTACCAGTGTGGTTAGCTGTGGGAGGCAAGGTGGAGGAATCACTGGTCACAGACACACAAAGGCACACTCAGGATTTATCGGCTGCCTTTGTGGGGAGCCTTAGCCATATGTTTTCCTGAGCCTTTGTTTTTCCGTGTCTCCCCAGACATTCTCCATACGCCTGCAAGAAGCAGAAGTGGAGCAGAAAGGGTCTGGGAATGCAGACATGGGTCCTGGATTCCCAGGGCGAGGGCATGAGGCAGGGGAGTTGTTTTCTTCCACAGAGCCCTGTCCTGGGCAGAAGGAAGTCGTCACTAAGCTCCTGCTCCGGGTGATGTTTCCCTGACAGCGCTCTTCTCCTCACCTGTCTAAACTAAGTAGAGAGGCTCCAATATCCACCGCGTGCTGATCTTTTCAGCAGATACTCAAAGGATAAAGCCAGAGTAATTTATTATTCTTCTTTTAATCCCACAGAGTGCACTGAGAACTTCCAAACAGTAAGACATTCTTCTGAGAAAAGAGCCCCTTATCAGCTTGGCCCTGTCCAAAATAACGATGACTTCACACTGGCCGGGGCATCAGGATGTATTTGTCCCCTGTCAATAACTAATGCTTGGGATTGCATTTCACTTCTGCAGAGGGTGAGTCTGGACAGCATGATAAGCTGCCCTTCTTAAAAGTGCCCCCAAAAGCCCACCTCCCTGTTTAATTATGCCCCCTACCTCTCCCTGAAGAGGAGACAGCCAGCCTCCCTTCACTTCTCTTGGCCCAGCATTCAGGAGAAGCAATTGAGAAAAAAAAAGACAGACAGGCACTTTATTTCTTTAGAAGTTGGTTCTTTTATAAGGTATAATATCTAGGTAGCTGTCACAAACCTCATGAGCAAAAACTTTAAGTTACTCTCAAGCTGAATTTGAAGTACAATTTTTAGCTAGAGCCATGATAATGTGTCTGTTCCAGACACAATTAGAGCTGGCCGTTGCCAGAATCAGCTCACAGAAACCCTAAGGATTTGTCATGATACAGACTGGACACCAAGGCAAACCAGCAATTTAACACGTGCCTGTTTTCCTGTCTAAGTACTTTGGGGTTGTTAAATGCCGTGAAGTATTCAGGAAGTCTTTTCTCACTAAGTAAATGACCTAGGAGTTCACAGCATCAGCATTTATATGTACATACACAAACTCATGTGAACACACACATACACACAAGTGCACACATGCACACAAGCATACACACAAACACATAAGCACACACACAAGAACACAAGCACATTTGCAGCACACACACATACATACACACTACCTACACACAAGTGTGATAATTATATTTGCTTATCTAAACTGTGTTTAAATATATCTTCATGCAGTATATGCTAAGAGAACACGAAACTTGACTTTCTTGTCATTATGCTCCTTGAAAATATTGGGTTCATATTTACTGTGTTTACTTCCAATTATAGTTCTTGATTTCTGAATATACTCACTAAGCAGTGTCTACTTAGACTACTGTGTTCCAGGAACTCCAAGAAACGTCAAATATAGTGCCATTATAGAGCACCATTCAAGACAACAACTGTTTTCATCTTATAAATGAACACCTAGGGTGTTTTCTCATCATCTCTTTTAAAAGAGGGTATTAAAGGTTAGTAGAAAGGTTTAGTAGTTCCCGACTTTGGGGCTAGAGCAATGCTTCAGCTATTAAGAGTACTAGCTTCTCTTCCAGAAGGCCTGGCTTTGATTCCCAGCACCCACATGGTGGTTCACAACCCTCTGTAACTCCAACCTCATGGGATCTGATGTCCTCTTCTGGCCTCTGGAGGTATTGCACTCATGTGCTACGCAGACAAACATGCAGGTCAAACATCTGAACACATAAAATAATAAAATATAATACTTTTTAATTAAAAAGAAAAGAATTCCCAACTTCATATATAACCTAAGTTTTTACTGCTACCACATTACAAAGTGAATCATGGTCTCTAAATCGTTCCATCCTCCTCTGTAATCATGTGGCACCTAATGACCATCATATATCACAAAGGTCCCATTGACTTGGAGTGGAGCTCAAAAGTCCCTGTGACCCAGTGACATCACACGGTGCCAGCAAACCTACTGTGCTGCAAACCTACTGTGCTACAAACCACATGAAACTACAACACGTGCTATCCTACACATCCCCACTGGAATGTTGTGCCAAACACCTTAGTCTGTGCTTTTTCCAGGCTGTGTATAGGCCCATCACTCTCGTAGCCTATGTTCCTTCTACTTACAAACATGCCATTTAGTCATGAAATAGCCACAAGTGGGTCTGTCTGGTGGGCCCCAAAAGCCACTGGCTATGGGAAAAGACAGTACCATGCACACTGCAGAGGAACAGAGGTGGACAGGGGCAGGTGACAATGACAGTCCTGACATTCTTCTTGTCTTTACACCCCAGGTATCTCTCCCTCTCACTTCTTATACTTTGCTCTGGAAGGGGTTAGCACATGAAGATTTCTTAAATAAATATTCACTCAATGATTAGAGGAAGATCATTGCAGTCCATTAGCAACCACTTTGCCAGACTTGGGCAACTAGGAAGGCTCCTGGAGAAAGCCATGAGGTGACGACATGTAAGATGGGTCTGAAATAAGTGACTGTGGAGGAGAACCATCACATGCAGACAGAGAGGCAACACAGAGAAATAGAGAACTGCAGAGTTCAGAACCCCTTCCACTGGGGTGGGGCCAGGGGAAGACAGAGCCCCCACTCAGAGCACAGCCACACGGCCTTACCAGCTAATGGGACTGCTCCATCTTCTCTTCATTCCCAAGGAACACCATGAAACAAAGTCCTTCTGGACACAGAACATGGAGGACTTTGTCAACTGTCCTAACATCTGTGCGCAATCCTTCAGTGATCTGCCACGAGGCAAGCTCACACAGAACAAGCAAGGGTCTTTGGCCTGATGACATTTTATTATTCCAGAAAAACGTACTTACCTCTCCTCTGCCCACCTTCTCCTTAGTTCTACGCAACCCATGTTCTCAGGCTGAAAGCATCCACAGAGGCCTGGCCCCAGAGGGAACTCCCTGCTTGGTTGCTTGATGCTCTTGATTGCCCAGCCTGGGGACAGAATGTCAGCCTCTGGACCCACTCGATTTTAGGACTCTTGGAACCCAGAAAACACACTTCGGTACTGCATTAGTCATGGAAGAGTCATAGGCAGTGGGGCATAAACTGGGGACAAAGATGCCTGAGGCAGCCTAAAGCATTCCTCCAGAAACTTCCACTTGGGAAACAGGAATTCCTAACTTTACCACAGAGAAGAATTTCAAAGTGAGTCAGTATTAAGAAAAGACCTTAACAAAAATGGAGGCAGTGTGGTTAACAGAAGTGTTCAGGGAAAGAGTGCGATACACCCACATGTGGGTGTGGGCTCTCCACAGACTCGTACTAAAGTTTCTTATCAAACGCTGTGCATAGGCCTTTTGAAGCTTTTGAAATTATATTGCGCAAAAGGTATCTAAAGAAAGGCCCTCTCTCTGCCTGCTTCTTTTGCCCCTTTTGATGTGGTATTAGAGAGTGGACTGTGGAGGTACCTGGATAAAATTACAGTCTGATCAAATAAAACCATGAGGGCCAGGGAGTGGTCTCAGCAGGCAAAAGTGCTTGTCACCAAGTTTCACAGTCTGAGTTTGGAACCCACATGGTAGAAGGAGAGAACTGATTCCCACCGTTTCGCCTCTGACCTACACACACAGACCACAGAAACACGGACACACACTGTGGTATGCACATACAGGAGCACACATGTGCATTAACTAGAGATAAATATTTTTACAAACATGGGTCACAAGGGTTGTATAAGAGGTTAGAAACATGTATGTGATTTTAAATGATATTTCTTGTGAGAGTTCTAGAAAATTATAGGTTTACAGCTGAGAAAGGAGAAAGGCTTATGATTTAAGCATAGCCTGTGTCTAGGTTAACAATTATTATTATTTGAAATAGTTCTATATCTAAGAATCACCCACTGTGTCTATGTAGGCAACCTTCACAGCAAATATTGTTAACTGTGTTCTTGACTCTGCCTGCAAGGGACTTCAAGGAGACTCCAGGATGAAGGGTCTTTTTCCCTTATCACATTCTCTGCTTTTTTTTCTTTCTACCTTGCCTCAGGATGAATAGAGAAAGCCACCCTTCCTTGCCCCATGTCCAGTGGAAGGACATCCAGGAAAGGACAGAACTGGACTGTCCAGCTTCTT
Source organism: Apodemus sylvaticus (assembly GCF_947179515.1). NCBI lineage: Eukaryota > Metazoa > Chordata > Mammalia > Rodentia > Muridae > Apodemus > Apodemus sylvaticus. The sequence continues at coordinate 69,223,343 of NC_067479.1, forward strand.
ATGCCCTGCCCAAGAGGAGAGTTGGGCTCATTTACCCTTCTGCCTCCTAATCATTACTAGCTTTTTGCCCATCCCACTGCAACCCACAGGATTGAGTGACACGGTAGGCAGGTCATTTTCAGGGGCCTTGAATCCATTTGCTCAGCATGCACCATTGCAAGGGTCTGCCCAGAAACTCAGCACCACAAAAACCAATAAAGTCTGTGCCATCAAAAGCAAATCAAAACATATGCCATCCAGCAACAGAACCAGCAGAGTGTCAGCCTGACCACGTAAGCAAGCATTTAGCAGAAGCACCAGCAGAGAGAGACACTTGAGAAAGATCCAGGAAGAGTAAATCTATGAGACCCTTGCTGCTGCCAGAGCAACTCTCACCCCTACCGTCATTGCTGCCCCCTCCAAACATGGCATGGGAGGCCCACAGCTGTGGAGCACCAGCCCAGCCTGGGTGGTCACAAATGCCAAAATGTGCAGCCCAGAGGCAGCAGGACAGTACAGGTACCATCCAGCTGCCAGCTGCAAGACTGTGCCAAGCTGATGATGTCACCATCTGATGCATGCCAATTTTCTTATGCCATGGTCATGTTTAAGAGATGCCAGCCTTGTGTCTGAAGAATGATAAAGTCTCCAGGATATGGAAGATACTTATTCAGGGGTGCCCCCCCAGGGGGGTGATGGGAACAGACATCACAGAGGAAGAAGAAACACAGAAAGGGATATAGAGAAGCTCACAGATATCATCAGGAGCTCCTGCAGAAAAGATGTGGAAATGGGCCTGAAACCAACTCAGGACTCCCCACCAATGCTCAAGACCCTTCTTTTACAGCCAACCTTGCTGTGCCACCCATGCCCAGCCCCAGGACATCTCCCATTCCATAGACCAGGCTTCCTCAGAAGCCTGGCACCTCATGTCCTTGGAACCACAGCTCTGTTGTCCTATGGTAGAAGGTTGAGAGTGTGTGGACACATGAGTTTCCGGTAGCTCGTTTCAGGGATTGGCTATCCCAGCAAACATGGCTATCGTGTAAGGGACTGCTCCAAGAAGACATGGATACTGTATAAAGGACAGGTGCAAGCAGATATGGCTGTCCTGGAACCTACAGTTCAGGTTTGTGTAGTTTGTCTTAAGGCTATCTTTTAACTCTTTTCCCTCAAGCTCAGGCTAATCCATCCAGAAGAACTGCTATCACGTGTGAACAACTGTGGACGATGGGCTTCCTCGTTCCGGACTCTTACAAGAGAATTGTAAACTACAGCATCACCCAAAAGACAGCATTCTTAGGAAACATGAAAGCAGCTTTGACTGTACAAAGTTCTGTAAGAACTGGATCCACCAGGCAGGATAATGTCACATGCAGGAGTATCCGGTAAGACCTGTCCACACAGAAACCTCTGAGCATGGAAGACGGGAGTAAGCAAACAATTTCAAAAGTTATTTGGGAGGAGAGAGGAAGGCATCTGTGTCACAGGGCTGGGGTGTATATTCCAGTGGGGAGACCTTCAAATGCAAAAGCAGCGAACTAAACTCTAGCCTTTGTGAGTTACTCGTCACTAAGCTGGGATGAGGAACCCCAGTCAAAGAGCATGCCCGCTTTCTTTCCCAGAAGTCCTATATTTAATCTATGAAGTCACTTTAGCTTTCTGTTTCTGCTGAATCCCTGAACTGAGCAAGCCGGGGGAGGATGGAAGTCCCTGGGAAGGAGGGGAGGAAGGTGACTCTTCTGCGGGTGGTTTCTTTATGGCTGGTTTCCTGTTTGTTTCTCAAAGCCTAAGCTAATGAGTAAGGCTGAAAAAAACAGGCAGGCCCTGTGGGAAAGTCTAGGAGGGATAGGAAAGCCAGTGCTGGGATGACCCAAGAGGAATAACCAAGTTGGCCTGAGCCCCAGAAAATTCAGTATCTGGTTGTCCCAACAAAGCCCTGGTCAAAGGTGTTTTCAGAGCAGCAATCTAAGCCCCAGGATGGCAGCAACAACAGTCACACACTCAGGCACCATGCTTGCCCTAGCCTTGACCTTGCTGCATCTTCCTGCAAGCAAATCAGTGTCACGTTTGGGACCGTCCGCACTGCAGATGCCACGTCAGCGGGAGGAGTGGGTGTGGACACTGTCCTTGCAAAGGCCTGGCAAGTCAGGGACGTGGCTGCTGTGGCAACCAGCAGCCTTGATCTTCACTTTGTAAAAATCAGAATGATTCTTGGCAACATGAGTGTCTTTATGAATACAAGGTAAAGACTTAGAGCGACCTACAAAGTCACTGTTGTTCAATCACAGTAAACACAAGAATAATTGGAACGTTCGCAGAGCACTCATCCAGGTCCACACAGTGTGGTTTTAAAAACAGTCCCATGGATCTGGAGCCTGGTCTTTGACTGGTGAACATTCCTTCAAGTATTTCTTTACTTGTGAAATCACATTCTTGTTCGCACTGGAGCATTGATGTGGGGGCATTTTATAGAGCATTGCAGAAAACATGAGAAACAGGTGAGAGAAACTGTCGGAGGGGCCCGATGCCATTGTCTTTGAGAGAGGTCAGATTTTCCATGCACTGAGGGCTGACGAGTCATGCCTGTTGCATTCTATCCCAGGGTGACGTGTTTCTAATGTTACACCCTGGGAGGTGTCCTGCAACCCAACACCAGACTCTCGTATGCACTCCAGACAGGACTTGCAGCGTGAACTTCAGAAGTCCTGAGTTGACTTACTGAGCTTCCCAAAGAATGCTAGGGCAACTTTACTTCTTCCCAGATGGGCAGAGGGGCAAGAGCTGACTTCCTAAGGTTCCTCTCATGGAATCTAATGTTTTACGATCTTAGAAAAAAAACAGCAAAACACAATGATACACAAATCATTACAGGTTTTGTTGGTGGTAGTGGTGGTTTGGGGGTTTTCTTTGTTGTTGTTGTTTAGTTGGTTGGTTGGTTGGTTGGTTGGTGTTGTTTTTGTTTTTTGACAGGGTCTCATTAGGTGGCTCTGGCTTTCCTGGAATGCACTATGCAGACCAGGCTAGCCTTCAATGCACCAAGATCTCCTGCCCTCTTGCCCCTGCCCAAGTGCTGGAATTAAAGGTTTGAGCAACCACACCCAGCTTCCCTTTTCTCATTTTTTTAGTAAGTATTCTTATGTGTTTACAGGATGGGACTGTATGCACAGGAAACGAAACTAATTTGAGGAAGGCTCCAAAAGCTAGTGCTAAGGCACTGTGTGCAGACTAATCAGCAAAAAGGCGGGTGGCTTCCAGGAACAGAGCAGGAGCAGCAGCGGAGGCTGGAATTTACCAGAAAGCGTTCTCAATGCTTTCTGAGGGATCCAAACCCCAGCATCGGGCTGAGTTTGAATCACAAATCATAGAGCAGTAGCATGTCTCCATTTTCATACATCTCTCCAACCCATTCAGCCCTTAGACTTAGAAAAGGTCCAGAGTCAGCAGCCTGTATCTTGTTAATCAGTAGAAAAGCCCACTGGAAAGAGGCACTAGGTTGTAAACAAGGGTTTGAAGATTCTATCTAACACACAAGAGTATATTCAAGGCCCAGGAGAATGGAGGAGTGACAGAATGAGTTGCTTGGGAGGAAAGGGCTTATTTGTGTAAATGAAAGATGAAAATATGGAAGTGCAGGAAGACAGGCTCACAGGGCAGCGGGAGCTGAAGCCCTCTATAGGTTCGAACAAAAGAGCTTCTCCTTGCTGTCTTCCCCCACAGCAAAGGCTGCCAATGGCTGTCCCAGGAGGTTCCTGGCCAGCAAAAGCTTGTGCCTCTCTACCTCCACTGTAATTAAGGAAAGTGTTTAGAAAGAGATGAGATTTAGCAAAAATGACTAGGGCTGAGTTCACAGAGTCATTGGCATCAGGAAAATTGATTCAAATGGTGAGTTTGAGCCAGAGGTGGGGAAATGAGCCAAGCATTGACTGCAGCAAAAGCATCTCACATCCCTAGAGAGATCACGTGCCAAGAACTTTCTGACTCTTCCTGTAGGTCTCTGGGGTCACCTGTCTCTGTTAAGGTTTCTCTCTCTTGCTTCCCAAATCTTCACTTTCTCCATAGAAAAATTTGGCAGAGCTAGGCTGCACAACAGCTCAGGTAATGTCCTGGGGGGTCTTGAGGTCATCATTCATTGTTCCTGTGACAATTATTGAATAATCACAATGAGCACAGGTAGATAGATCCCTAGGCTCTTCCATTCAGGATCACAAATGTTAACAGGTTCATTCAAGGAGAGTATTCCTGGTCGCTGTTGTTGTTGTTTAGATTTTGATTCACACAAATTCCACATGTGGAGAAGCTGAGGTTGCTCTTTATCCATTTCCAAGGGAACAAACACATTCATAATAGCCACTTCTTTTCAGGATCTGGCTATTCTAATGGTGGTGAACTGGTACTTTAACAAGATCTGCAGGTGGTCATGTGCCCATAGAACTGAAGACTCAGTGGCTTTTGCTGGTGGTTCTCAGATACTGCCATGCATCAGTATTGCCCCAAACAATGAACCAGATATGAATTTCGCCCCAGGAATTCAGAGTATCTGGGATGGGGCCTGGAAGTCTGAATGTCTGAGTTTCTCTGAGTTTCTCCCATTTCAAGTTTGGCAACTGCTGGTACACACACACACACACACACACACACACACACATTGTGACAGAGTCTCACTTAAACCTATGGATGAAGATAAATTATTAATCTGCTGCCCCAGCCCTTGTGTTTAAGCCACATCAGGTCACAGGACACCATTGCCACCATGGGTCCTGTCTTAGCTGTTGACTTAACTTTCTCCCACCAGGATGAAATTAAGATTAGCTAAGGTAAAACATTCCTTAAAAATCACATTGAATCACTTAAAATTTCCTAAAATGTAGAAACAAAAAGACAATTTATGAATAATATGTGGGTGTCTAAGTCAAGAAGCAAGTAGATCTCTGTGGCCTGGTCTATATAGTAATACTCTGTCTCAGATGGATGGGTGGATGAACAGACAGGCAGAAAAAAGATAGACTGGCAGGCAGGCAGGCAGTTTAACCAAGAAAGATACTTTAGGCAGGAATGCCTGTCTGTTTCCTCTCTTGATCTTTAGCTCCCTCTCTTACAGTTATTTATTTGTTTGTTTGTTTGTTTATTGAAAAGTTTACAGCCAGAGTGTGCATGTGGGTGTCAAAGGACCACCCATTAGTGTTAGTTCTCTCTGTTTACCATACCAGGGACCAAACTCAAACATCAGACATGACAGCAAGAACCTTTGCCCACTTAACCATCGCATAGGCCCCTCCTTTCTTTTTGTCATCTTTGTGATATGATCTCCCAATGTAGCCCAGGTTGCCTCAAGGTCCTGCCTCCCAAATGCTGGATTGCAGGGGATTACCATGGGTCCACTCTGTGCCTCATCTTAACCTGACCTGGGCTGGGACAAACTCGGCAAGCAAGGCAGAGGACCTGTCTTCAGGAACATCATTCTATTGTGTGTTCACGGGGCATACCCATCAGACCTGCCTTTCATCTCTCCATTCTTGCTTTAAAAGCTCGGGTTCCTGTACAGAGCCCGTGCCTGTGCTCAGTGTTAGGTCTATACTTGAGCAATTCTCTCACGTCACACCTAGAACATACACCAACTGAAAGTCACTCAGAATTTTTTTGAGACGTGCTTAGGAGCTGCTCACAAACAGACCTGGATATCACAGTCCCTGGTGAGGCTGCTAGCACAACAATATCATCCTTAGCTTCCTGGAACTCATTTCGTTTATTCAGCACGGACTCTAAAAAAGTGTTCACATCATAAACTAGTTGATTTTCAAGCTACTTCTGCCATCAGCAAACATGGGAGCTTTGGCCTCCTCCTCCTCTTTCTCTGTCCTTCCATAGGGCTCCATACAGACAGGTATGGAGTCTTCCGTGTGTTTAATCTTATTTTTACTATTGTTAGCATGACAAATCCAAACACATTTCTTCTTGAAGATTTCTAAGGTGCTACTGACTTCTTTCTTTATCTCTGATCAGAAAGTGTCAGTGAAGCTTCAGAAGCCTCAGTCGGCTTTAGAAATAAGGGCAGTAGGCTGGTTCCTGCCAATTTTTCTAGGTGCACTGTTCTTTCCGGCTCTGTGGCACCTTGTTTTGTTTTGTTTTGTGGCATTGCCCTGAGCTTCAGAGTCTCACCCTGGTAATCAATACTACAAACAAATTTCCAATGTTTATCCTTACCTGGTCAAGCTGACAGTCTTTATCCTGTGTCTAAAACAAACAAACAAACAACAAAACAAGTAAGCATCCCCCAGGACTATAACTCCAAGCTACTTCAAACACTAAATATCCAGGTGAAAGAAGATTTAATATGGCAAGGACACCCTGTGAGATGTGTCTGCCTCCTTCAGGTAGCCATGCAGCCTCACATATTCTGGAAACTTCCTTACAATCACATGAGTTGGCCTGAAACCTCAGAAATTAGTCTGAAACAGCCCTATAGAGAAACACCTGACTGGGTGTCACAGATCTAATGAAAGTCAGAGGTCAATGAGCTGTCTGCTCCTTTGTGCCTCTCCCTTCTTTGTGGGTGCTGTTTGGTTTCATGGAAACCAGTGTGCAGAGGCAAATACAGGCAGCTGTTCAGGTCCCCTCAGCCTCGACGCAAGCTCCTCTTGAGCTATATGAAGCCTGTGAGCAAGCCCCTTCCATTTCTGAAACCCTCCAGAAGCATTCCCTGAATTCCAGCAATGCTGGCGTCAAAAAATAGACTGTTTAGGACAGAAGCCTCCCAGCCTGCCACCACCAATGGTACAGAATCCTTTCAACTTGCTGGGATTAATTAGACTTCTTGAGTCAGGGTAGCCCTGAAAAGCTGACAATTAAAATATAAAGCCTCAAAAAGAAAAGAAAGAAAGAAAGAAAGAAAGAAAGAAAGAAAGAAAGAAAGAAAGAAAGAAAGAAAGAAAGAAAGAAAGAAAGAAAGAAAGAAAGGAAGAGAGGAAGGAAGGAAGAAAGAAAGAGAAGAAGGAAGAAAGAAGAAGGAAGGTGTACAGAGCCATATTGGGGCAGTCTTGCACTTGGTCAGAGTTTGACTTTGGTCAAGGTTAACTTCTCCCAGATAGCCAGGATCCTGCTCCACCTAGGGTGGAGTGCTCGAAGTAAAGGTTAAGTTCATTGTTCCTCCAGGTCTAGGAATTCCTGAATTAAGCAGGTGACCCACCCAGCTGCCGGAGCAGTCAAGAAGAGGACCTCCAAGAGAAGCTAGACAACTTCCACCGGAACTCAGCCTGGAGTCTGGGGGGAAGGGTTTGCCCAAACTGTTAAAAGGTCTGGCGCCATTAAAGTTTCTGGCTTTGATCAGTGAATATTGTCTTAGCCATACTTCTTTTCGCTCCTTCCCTTCCCTATTTATCCCTCAGTTTCTGTTCCAGAAACCCACTTCGTAATAGCTGCAGGCAGCTATGGAACCCAACAGGAAGGAAGGAAGGAAGGAAGGAAGGAAGGAAGGAAGGAAGGAAGGAAGGAAGGAAGAGGCAGAACCCGCTAGGATTCTGAGATGAGTTCAGGGGGAGGGGTGTTCAGGCTTTGTGTGCATGTGTGTGGCTAAGCACTTTCCCAGTAAAGCTGGCACCCATGAGGCACAGAGCACTAGAGCTGGGGTCTTTCAAACCGTGGCTGGTTGGCAGGATGCCAGTAACTAGTAAGTTTTCCCTTAGATGCAAATGACACTGGGCTGAACTTGACCTCACCAGGAGGGAGGTAAAGTGCCCCAAAGCTGAGCTGTCTGAGCTCTACCCGACAGTGCCCTACCTCCTCTGTGTCCCTCACCCTCTCCTAAAGCCACCTCCTTCATCCCTTCAGGACACTCCTGGGGAACAAGCAGCCCCAGACAGAGGTGCCGGGCTCCCAAGCCTCTGAGCCCTGGAGATGGGCTGAGGCCAGGGTGTCCCTGTCTTTCTGCAAACGGGATGCTGAGGATGGGAGGAGTGTGGAGCTCATCACAAACCAGGGCAAGAATAAGAAAATGGTTCCCAGCAAGCAATAAACCATTCCAAAATAATAACATCATCTCAGTGTGGGGAAGGTAAGGGATACAGGAAGAAGGATGCCATATTAAACTGCCTGGGAAGCCCAAGATGTCAGCGAAAGCAAAACAGTAATGGAAGAGAAAGAAGAGAGCAGAGGCGTCCCAGACAGCTCAGGAGATCAGCTTGTCCGTCATCCTTAGGTGCAGACTAGTGCTCCTGCTGCACCCTGCAGCAGTGACTTGCAGAACTCCGTGTTGCCATCAACAGTTCTTTAGCCATCACATCCCGGGGACTCTCTGCCCATCCCCTGGGTCTCTCCCTGCTTTGGGCCAGGTAGTTCTAAAACTCTGTTGTGAGCATGGATCCCAGCCTTCCAGAACAGTTTCTCAACAATGCAACTAAAAATGATGTCAGTGCAGCAGACTTCGAATTATATGAGACACAAGGCATGTGGGTGTATGCATGCACAGACATAAGTATGTGTATATATGTACTGGCACACACCTAGACGTGGTTTTGTATGTGTGTCCATATGTGTGGCTGTACATCTGTATATGGATATGTGTGTAGTATGTGCATACTTCTATACGTCCATATGCTTTCATATGCATACATGTCTGTGCCAGTAAGCTACGAGGAGGTACATGTACCTGGTTTACACACAGCAAATTCTCCTTTCTCCTCATACACACATTACATGCTCCAGTGTGATCTTTATGGAAGCCACAGGCACCTGCAAATGACTAGAGCACTTGCCAAGCCACCAGCCCAGCCCCACAGCTCAGAAACAAATACTCATGGTAAAGTCATTTGCTCCAGACTGCGTCTCTAATGGAAAAGCCAAACGTGCCTTGAGGTGGGCAGCCTGGGTGTATCCCCAGCCAGGAAATCGCATCAGATTGCTCCAAGGTTTCCTCAGCCTTCTCTCCAACTACTGACTGCATCACAGCCATCTGAAAATCAAATCCATGGGGTTCCTGGGTCTGTTTTGAATTTTTGTGTAATTGAAAAAATGAAATAAATTCTTTAAAATTTGATTCTAATTTGCCCTTGCTTTTTATGGATTTTGTAACTAATCAGCTGTGAGGGCACTTATTTCATTCTTCCCTTAAATCTGTGTAATATATATGTCCCTTATTTGTGAATAAAGGTGATTGATAGCTATTTGGATTTACAGAGATTGCTGCTATTTAAATTCATGTTATTTACTTTTTTTGTCTAAAATGAATGAGAAAAATAGAAACTATTTAGCTGGCCATCTAAACACACTGAGAAATGCTCCTGAGATTTATGTAGAGGCTTAGAAATAATTACAATGTATTTTTGCTTCCATTTGTCTAGGAATATTAGGATTTTTCTGGCCCTTTTGGAGAGTTGTAGAAGGCAAAAATTAAATAGAAGGAAAGTGTTTTCCATGGGCAAACCCACCAAACCGGAAGGCTAGCGTCTGTGGACCCAAGCGCAGGAGTGAAAGTGTGAAACTTAAACACGATCCAGAAAAGAAGCAGCCGCCCTTTTCAACCCCGTGGACACAAATGAGAAGAAAATGAAATTTTTTAAAAGTCACCATCAGGGCAACTGGGGTTTCCTCCATGACTGATTCTCAAATTTATCACACATGATATATGAGCACAGAAAGGTAGATCAAATACAGGAAATTATGGAGACTCAAGTGTTTCAGAGCAGAACTCACTCACACTGATTTCTAACAAGAGGCTCGAGGCAAGGCTGAAAGCCAGCGGCAGTGGCCTGCAGTCCACAGTTCAATGGCCTCCCTTCCATCATCATCCCACACTAGGCAGTCTTGGTTGGTTTCCTGGGTTCTGCTCTTTCTACTGATTCCTAGCTTTTTTCTTTTCTCCTTCAGCTTTGGGAACAGATCTAGAATTCTTAATGAGAAAACCCTTAGGCCTTCAGTATGCAAATCCAAGGCCAAGCATGGACACAGCAACAGGTTGCTCTTTTTGCCTCTTTCAGGCAACTCATTTTCCATTCACAACAAATAATTTATAGCTAGAACTTAATGCCTGCTCGACCATGCTCATTGAAAACACGTGTGAATCCTGTTGTGGCTTCAGAAACAATCAGAAGTCATTCTCCTTCCCATTTCAAAGACCTAAACAGTAGCTTACATGTTTAATGCATAACCAAAGTGTTTCGAAACATCTGGAGGGCTACACCTTTCTGTGTTTATAGACAAATTCTTTCTTGAATGGCAAACAGGAAAATCTGACATGGTCTCTTTCCTACACATCCAGCACCCTCCCTCACGGAACCAGTAGAATGAATTTTTTAGCCTGAGTTACTCACAGTTGCCTTGTTATTCAGGCCCAGAGATAAGCCAGGCGTACAATGTCATATCATGGCGGATAGGATCTGTTCCTCCTGAGGTTGTCTGCGAACTCTGCAGCAATTCTTTCCTTCACCATAAAGTCTCACCTCAGCACATACTTACTAATAGAGATGAAGCTCAAAGACAGAGCACCTGTCTGGACCGCAGGGAGCCCTGAGTTCAATTCCCACCGTGAGGAACGACTGTCTTAAAGCCATGCCAGAAATATTAACTTTGTTGGAGAAAATGCTTCCCAGAGTGAAAACTCTGCAAGGATGTACATTATAAAATATGGAGTCTCATAAATTATGTGTAGGTGGGGAGGTTGTCTATGTACGTAAACCAGCTTACACATTTGCATCTATTTTCCTACATTTCAACTTACAATCAAATCTTTCTTTAAATACTAAATGAGGTGCACAGAGAACCAGCAGCCACCATTATTAGAAGATTCTTGGCTATTGTTAATATAATTATAAATGATTTTAAACTATTTCTGTCAAGTTGCTTACATGTTTAATGCATAATAAATACTGTTGTGATCTCAGCATCTCCCCTAGACTGTGCTAGGTGCTTTTTTTTCTACTGCTCTCTTTCCCGGAGGCTGCTTACATGTCCTAGCTGCCAACAGCAGCGGTATGAGGCTGGAGAGATGCGATCTTGCAGAGCTGTTTGGCTTGCTCCTGATTTTTCCAAGCCTCACTCTTCCTGATGTTGCATGTGTTCAGCCTGTCACCTCTTTGTCCATCATTCTTTTACATGGAACAGGTTGAAAGCCAATCAGGACAAAGGTTCAGGACAGTCCTGAAGACACTAGCTCTAATACAAACTAATATCATTGGAAGGGTCCTTCTAATCAAACACTAGCAATCAACTTTAAGGCCTTAGTATGTTTCTGAGCTGCCAGGAAGAGCACACACTCCTCTAGCCTGGCCCTCCAGGTTCTCTCTGTCCACTGTCTCTCACTGGTCAAAATGCTAATGCCCTGAGGAGGAAGCCTCAAGAAGCCAGAGAAAAGATTTAATGTTAAAGATTAAGATGGTTAAAGAATGTTCATAAAAGCCCTTCAGCCTCTTTCTCCAACCCTACACCCTAAACACTACACCCTACAGCCTCAGCCCCTCCTCAAATCTCCACTAACATGCAGGCGAGTTTGCAACTCAATCAGCTACTGACAGCCTTCACAGGGGCACTTCTGTGGTGGGTGTCTGTGTGAGCAATTTTGCTCACCACTGTGACCAAATGTTAGACAGATTTTTGGGGGCTCACAGTTTGAAAGATTACAGTCCATACTGTCAGGGAAATTCACGGTGGTGGGTGAGTCTGTGGAAACTAGAGTGTGAGGCAGCTGCATGCTTATATTAAGTTGATTGGGAGCAGAGAGAGAGACAAAGAGCAGGACCAGGCTGTAGAACTTAAGGCCTACCCAACATTGGCCTACTTTCTCTAGATAGCTTCTGATAGCTGAGCATTCCCAGTTTCAACCTCCAGTGGATGGACATATCTCTACCACCCATGGGTGCTACAAAGTGGGCCCAGCTTTCCACATTTGCTTGTTGAACTACCACCATGATTACCAGCAGATTCTCAGCTATCGTGAATAATTGTAAATGTTTTTGAAATATTTCTATCAGGGGAGCTGAAGATTCCACAACTTCGCCAAGCAGTACCACTATCCAGGGACCAAGTATTCAGATCCATGAGTGTGTGGGGAACATTGCACATCCAAACCACAACAGCATCCCCGTCTCCATATGTCCCCAAATCATAGACACCCTCACTTCATACTTGAGACTCTAAATGCTGACACAAGAGACCCCGGGGTCACTTCTAAGTCTTCTTCACTCACAGGACCAGACGATGCGCAATAACATCTATCATCTGTCACCCACATCCATCTACATGATAAATCTAACATTTAGCTATTGTCGCTTGCAGCATTATCATCCAATTACTCTGCCCTCTCACCTGGATCTTAACAATCGCCCCTCGAAGGTCTCCAGGATGACTTCCAAGACTCCCATAGCTTCTACCTCTTGGAAGGAAAGGCTTGGGTCTTTCTGGCAATCTACCCCCTCTCAATGCTGCTCCACCAGAACCCCTCACCAACTTTATTTCCAACACACCTCACTCCTCTAAGTTGTTAAAAAGTACTGATTGGGGCTACGGTGTGGCCCAGTGGGAGTGTCTGCCTGCATTTGTAAAGTCATGGGTCCCACCCCGCTCTGAAAAACTAAAGCCTTCAGTGCATCCAGATCACTCCTCGAGGCCCGTGTCCTTGCTGTCCCCCTTGTTGGAAGTGCTTTTCTTTCAGAAACCCTCATGGCTGACTTCCTTTGACTCCCATCAAATGTTCCCAAACTGGAGACACCTATCCTGACTGTTCCACAAAAGGGACAGTCACCCCTTTTCTAATACTTTATATTCATTTTCCTTTCAATTTCTCTCCAAAATAATTGCTACCCTCTGAGTTAGAGCACAGGCTGCTTTTAACCCCTTTCCCCACAATGCCTGATGCTTTCCCAATGCCAAGCACCATGGCCGGCAATCCAAACTGAACAGAATCGACTATTTTCTTATCATTCTCTAAACAGTAGGGCACAAGAACTATTCACAAACTGTAGTACTCATTGCCCCACCATGCCACAGGGGCACATGTTCTACTATGTTCAGAGAGGCAGTATTTGTCCTAGCCAGAAGCTGGAAACAACCTAGATGTCCCACAATAGAAGAATGGATACAGAAAATGTGGTTCATTTATACAATGGAATACTACTCAGCTATTAAGAATGAGGACATCCTGAGTTTTGCAGGCAAAAGGATGAAACTATAAAATATCATCCTGAGTGAGGTAACTTAGACCCGAAAGGACATGCATGGTATGTACTCACTGATAAGTGGATGTTAGCCACAGAACTCAAAAAGATCAAAAGTGAGGATGCCTCAGTCCCGCTTGGAAGGGAGAAGAAAGCAATCACAAGTAAAAGGAAGGGAGGGAGGGTAGGAGGGGGGAGGGAAGGAAGGAGGGAGGGACCTGGGAGGGAAAGTGGATGGGGTGGGGGAGGGGGAGAGGAGAGGGGAACTAGAGCTGGTATTTGCTGAGGGAAAAGGACAGGCCCTGAAGGCCAGCAGAAAGAAGAGAAACAGGCAACCTCAGGAGATAAGGGGTTCTGGGGACCCTCCAGAATGAGCTAGAGACCTGGGAGGTGAGAGATTCTCAGGACACAAATGGAGGGACCTTAGATGAAATGCCAAACAGTAAAGAGCAGGAACTTGTAGAGCCCACCTCCTACAGGAAGATGGGGCATCAAATGAGGGAGAGGGGAGCCATCGCACCGTCACAACTCTGACCCACAATTGTTCCTGTCTGAAAGATTTACAGGGATGGAAATGGAGAGGAGCCTGAGCAAAAGAAGGTCCAGTGACAAACTCAAGGTGGGATCCAGCTCAAGGGGAGGTCCCAAGGCCTGAAACTGAGGCTATAGAGTACTCACAAAAAGGAACATGGCCGCACTCCAGAAGACCCAACAAGTAGCTGAAAGAGTCAGATGAAGAGTCAGATATTTGCACCCAACCAATGGACAGAAGCAGCTGACCCCTGTTGTTGAACTAGGGAAGGCTGAAAGAAGCTGAAGAGAAGGGTGACCCTGTAGGAGAACCAGCAGTCTCAACTAATCTGGACCCCTGAGATCCCTCAAACACTGGACCACCAAACAGGCAGCATATACCAGCTGATATGAGGCCCCTAGCACACATACAATAGAGTACTGCCGGGTCTGTGTTCATTCAGAGATTATGCACCTAACCCTCAAGAGACTGGAGGCCCCAGGGAGTTTAGAGGTTGGGGGGGGGGGGAGGAGACATGGGGGGGAAGGTATGGGATATGGGACAGTCAAAGGGTAGAGGGGGGAATAAAATATGGAATGTAAAAATAAATCAATACATCAAAAATAAAAATGAAATTTAAAAATAAAATTAAAATACCAACAAGTTAAACCAATTAATCAAGCCGCATTCCTTTGCATGTTATATTCATCTTTCACAAGCATCAAGCCTGCTTTAATGAGTTTAATCTTAAACCTATCACCTCTTTCTACATCATTTTCATTATATTTACATCTGACCAACCTAAACAAGTTTGGACAAAGATTCAGAAAGTCCCCAACTCCCAATTCCAGAATAAGACACCAGCTTCAATACCAACAACTGCCTTGTGTACTCTGAAAATAATCAAAAACATATCAATACAATTTTACACATACATTGAATTGCTGTCACTAATGTAAGACCAAAGATAGTTGGACATTGCTCTTTATATGTCCCTAGTCTGCCTCCTGTGTTCGCTGCATAAGGATTGTGAATTCATGTGTAGCTTGAAGGAGACCCAGCCTGGGAAAGTCTGCTAACAACCTCCTGATGAGAAAATAAAAACAAGGAATGAAGATTTAGAATTCCACATGTGGAATCCACCACAGATGTCTCCCTCTGCCTGTACCAACTTTCCAAGCCAGAGCTTGATATAAACTGTATTTGGTAATTATAAACATAATTAGCACAGGCTGACAAAGAATGTGTTTGGGTTTGCCCAGGAAGCTCCTTTCAATAACATTAATAAAGTCTGGGGACTCAGGTTGGAAGGGGGTGGTGTGAAGAAATGTTCTTGGGAGTAGCTAGTTTACCATAAACAAGAACATGCAACATCTGGTCCCTATCCTAATCTTTCAGCTGACCTGATGAAGAACATAGAACTGAAAATGGTATAGTCCACGTCAGGACTCCAGCAGACAGCATCTCATGCCTCAAAATGTCTAGCACAAATCATAGATGACAGAAGAATGATTATGAAGAAATTCAAGAACACATCAAGAAGATCACTCATCAGGATCAAGTTGGCTTCATTCTGGGAATGCAAGGATGGTTCAATATATACAAATCAACACTTGCAATGCATTACTGAAAGGGACTCAAGGACAGAAACTTCACGATCGTCTCCACAGATGCAGGAAAGGCTTTTGACAAAATCCAACACCTCTTCAATATAAGGCCCTGAGGAAGGTAGAAATATCAGGAATATATCTCAACAAACTGTATATACCAAACCTGTAGAACAACCTCATTACACAATTCAGCGAAAAGACAGTCTACATAATAAGGAAAATATTCACTAACACATACCCAATAATTAATATCTAGACTGTATGAAGAACTCAAGAAATGTAAACACTAAGAAATCAGGCAATACAAGAGATAGATAGATAGATAGATAGATAGATAGATAGATAGATAGATAGAACAAAGAAACATATCTCAAAAGGTGAAATATAAATATCCTTCAAACATGAAAAAAGATGTTTAACATCGTGAGCTATGTGAAAAATCCAAATTAAAACTACATGGAGAGTCAGTATCAACTCAGAACGACAGTAAGAAAATAAATGACAAATTCTAGGGAGGTTGAGGGAAGCAGAGAATCTGAGACACCACTGGGACCAACGTAGAACAGCTTAGCCACTATGGAAACCAAATGGAGGCTTCCAAAATAACTAAAACCACATTCCCCGACAATGTCTTAGTCAGGGTTTCTATTCCTGCACAAACATCATGACCAAGAATCAAGTTAGGGAAGAAAGGCTTTCTTCAGCTTTCACTCCCACACTGCTATTCATCACCAAAGGAAGTCAGGACTGGAACTCAAGCAGGTCAGGAAGCAGGAGCTGATGCAGAGACCATGGGGGGATGTTACTCATTGGCTTGCTCAGCCTGCTCTCTTATAGAATCCAGGACTACCAGCCTAGGGATGGCTCCACCCACAATGGGTTCTCCCACCCTTGACCACTAATTGAAACAAATGCCTTACAGCTGAATCTTCTGGAGACATTTCCTCAAGGGCGACTTTCTCTGTGATAACTCCAGCTTGTGTCAAGTTGACACACAAAACCAGCCAGGACAACACGAGCTACAGCACTCCCAGACATTTGCCCACAGGACCACAGGTCAATAAATATGACATCTTATATCAGTGCTTATGGAAGTACCATTTACGGTGGATAAATTGTGAGATTAACCAAGGTGGGCAGACAGAGGAATGAATGAAGAAAACGTGGTATATATGAACAGCAAAATTTTACTCAACCTTAAAGAAAAATGAAATTAATCACTTAAGAAATATGCAAGGAAGAATCTCATGTGTGTGAATTAAGTCAGACTCTGAACAGCAAGTATTCCATGTTTTCTCTCATTTGTAAATCCTAGATTTTATATAGATACAAAAATCACACCTATATGGTAATGACAGTAGGATTGAGGAGGAAGGAAGGAAGGAAGGGAGGGAGGGAGGGAGGGAGGGAGGGAGGGAGGGAGGGAGGAAGGAAGGGAGGGAAGGAGGAAGGAAGGGAGGGAGGGAGGGAGGGAGGAAGGGAGGGAGGGAGGGAGGGAGAGAGGGAAGGGAGAGAAGGAGGGAGGAAGGAATAATGGAAGACAAGGGCTGAGAAACGGGCACTCAGGAGCTGTGGGAGGACACAGTGTACCATCACGTAGTGTGTGTCATATGCAATGGCGTCACGGAGCCCAGTGCTCTGTAATAATTGAATGTCTATAGAACAGAGTAGTGTAAGATGGCTCATCAAAGGTGAGTGAGTCCACCCAGTGTCACATGCTGTTCTCCCTTCCTAGGCGCAGCCCTCTCTCATCTGTTCTCCGGCCTCTACACAATTCCATCTCATGGAGCAGTCTGGGTAATCTTTACAACTCTGAGCTGCCAGCAGCCAGCAGCGCGCACTTTCCGCCTCCCCCTTTGTCTCCTTCCAATCCTGGACAGTTATGTCTATGTCCACAATCTATGCCACTCAGACACCAAGCCTCACAAAGCTAATGAATATCTCTAGCTCTTTTCCTCTTTCACTCTCTCACACTCACTCTCTTTGCCTCCTCCTCCTCCTCTTCCTCCTCCTCCTCCTCCCCCTTCTACTGGCCCTCTCTCTCCCTCCTCTCTTAATCCCTTCCAAACACACATAGCATCATAAATTATTTGCTATCTGGATTATAGCTCAATAGGAGAGTATACCAAGAGGTCCTAGGTTCTGTCCCCAAGAAAACACACACACACACACACACACACACACACACACACACACACACACACGAAAGAAAAAGAAAGAGAAAAAAAAGGAGAGAAAAGAGACTAAGAGGAAGAAATCAGAGAAAGAGACAGACACAGACAGACAGACAGACAGACAGACAAGCAGAAATTACTCACTCAGTACAATCCTATAACCTTTCACAGACTCTGAGTCTGTGTCAATGGAATGCAGAAGGACGCTGTGCTCAGTGTATGAATGTCTATGTGTGATCATATGTATGTTCATGTGTATAATTATGTGCATGATCATGTTTGTTTTCAAATGTGTGTGTGTCTCTGTGTGTGTATGTGCCTGTGTGTCTGTGTATCTGTGTATTCATAAAAAACACACAGGACAACCTTGCTGATGTTGCTCAGGGGCGTTTACCTTGGTTTTGGAGACAGAGTCTCTCATTGACGTGGAACTAGGCCACCAGCAAGAAACCTCAAGAGATACACTTGCATCTGCCTGTCCAATGCTAGAATTAATTATGTGCCCAGGTTCTTTACTTGGGTGCTGGGGATTTGAACTCAGGTCATCATGCTTTCACAGCAATTGCTTTACTGACATAACTATCACTCACTCTAGCGCCAGGGTTGGTTGTTTTGTTTCGTTTTGTTTTGTACGAGCATTAAGTGGATGATCCAACAGCTATGCTCATAGATTTTATCTGCCTTCTGTTTTCCATGATGATAGAAAGAACGGGGATTTTTAAATTACACAATGCATATGACATCATAACTCTGGACAGCTTTGGAGGGGTATTTAGCTAATTTTCCTTTATTTCTCTGAAATCTGAAAACTACTGCAAACTCATGGGCTATTTCAGAGGATTTCATGGGCTTGACTGATCGTTCTCAGCTCACAAATCTCCACTGAACCTCTTCACATTTTCCCTTGCCCAGAAACACGTCTGCTCTTTTTATTCTTGATTTACAAGCCAAATTTGGCGTGCAGTTCACTTACATATGCTGATTCAGGCTTATTGAAGGCAGGTGCACACTTTAATATATGTGGGTACAGGGACCCCCTTTCAGCCAATAAAAGAATACTGGGCATGCTCTCGTGTGGAATATCTGCCCTCTTTTATTCATAGACCTGAAAATCTGGGGCATTTGTATTGCTTTCACATATTACCATGAACAAATTGGGATAGGCAGAAATAATGTCCGAGCCCTACAATGGCACCATATTAAGGAAATTTGAGCCAAACTCTGCCTGAAAGGGATCCCAGAGCTGAGGGCTATGCTGTCTTGGTGCTTTTGTATTAGCACTATGTAAATACAGTCACACTGCTCCACAGGGACAGGTAAATGCAATACCACATTTTCATCAAAGCAAGATGTGCGTACAGCCCTTCACTTGTACAAGAAAACGAAGCCTCTCCAACAGACACATCATTGTTTGTATTAGACAAAGCAATGAGCAAGCGGTGGGTATGAGAAGACCTCATTTAGTGACCTCGAAGTGCCTGCGTCATCACGGTGACTGATTCTGGATGTGGTCCAATACAGCTCTCAGGTGTAAGGTGGAAACAGTGGAAGGTGACAGATTCTGATAGTCACAGGTCAGAGCAGCAAGAACCTCATAAGTAGGTCTCCTTCATCCCCGGGGCAACCCAGTGGAGGAGAAGACAAGGGCACAGTGGATGTCCCCTGTGTCGTACTGCCATAGGCACACACCCTTGCAGTAGTGCCTGGGAGGGAAGCTGTTTCATGGCTTGCTAATACCCAAGGCAGATAGTATGAACCAATGCAAGTTGAATACAGGGTACACCTAGAGTGGACACATAGTTATCAAACATGTTATAGGGATGGAGAGATGGCTCAGTGGTTAAGTTGTTGCTTTTGCAAAAGACCTGCATTTGATACCCAGCATCCGTAAGATGGAATTCAACCATCCATAAACCCAGTTCCAGAGGATCCAATAGGCATATACATGGTATGCCTACACACATACAGGCAAAACATTCATAAACAGAGGGCAAAATAAATCTAAAATATGTTTTTAAAAACATATTTGTGACTGTAAAAAATGACTGAGTCAATTGCTATTAAATATAGAATCAAAAAGCAGATCTTGAAAAGATTTAAAGACAGTGAGAAGGCAAAGCCCTCACCCTATAGCTAGCAGGTACACACATGGAGTAGCAGTGCCTCACAAAACCCAGGCCGCTTTGATCCCAGACTTATGCTCTGTGCTCTTTAAATCACCAGATTCACAGCCCAGCCAAGTTCATTAGGTAATACCTGTGGTACTCCTTCCTCATCTATATCATCTCCATGAATAGAGTCATGCAGAGCAGAGGTCAAGACTGGAACCTTGCAATCCTGAGAGCAAGCCTGGGGTCTAGGGACAGGCAACAAATCTCAAGCAGTATTACGCTGTCATGAATGGATGTCTTCACTGAAACTGACTATAAGTTCCATTCCTGATATTTAATTCTTAGCCTTAAACTTCTGTTTTGATGCTGACAGAAAAAAAACAAACAAACAAACAACTGTCCCAGATTCAACATCTAGAGTACTGAATCCATTGCTTCCTCTGAAAATTCCTCCAACCCATTTTCCTCCTTCATATAGACATATCTACTCTCTAAGAGAATTCCCACATATGTTGGTCTCCCTCATACTCTACTTGCAAAGTAACCTTTAAGAAAAGGCAACTGCAGGATGCAAATGCTATGTGCTTCACATCGATAGCCCCAGCAAAGACCAGGGTTTTTTTTTTTGGGGGGGGTGCTCCTCAATAGGACTCTGGTTTGGTTCCCAGCATCCAGGGTGGGTAGCTCACAGCAAACCTGAGACTCATGCTCCAAGGGACCCATACCTTCCTCTAGACTCCACAGGTACCTGCACTCATGTACACAAATAGAGACACATAATTTTAAAAAAAATAAATCTTGTTTATAATCAGTCTGAGAAAGAGAGACTGCACCCCTATGAGTGGACATTAACCAAAGGATGATTTCCTTCCTAAAAAAATGTGGTGATCATCTTTAAGCAACCCTAGAAAACTCATGTTTGCAAAAATATACTCTAATTTTCCATTTCCTTCTCCGGGACATGGCAGCCTTATCTATATTTGATCTTCAATTCCTTTCTTTTGACTCCTCTCTATTCTACTCCCCCCCCCCATATGTGGAAGAATCATAGATCTTTTAATTTGTAAATTTTCCATCCAGTCCAGGACTCATATCTAAAAATGTGCAACAATCATATAATGAAAACAATCCAACAAAAATGGGGAAAGACACATGAAGAACCTTCGCCAAGGTAGATTGGGAATGCCTACCAAGCAGGTCCCAGGGCCATCAGCACCGGCCATCAGGCACATCAAAATTAGAGCTGTGGGACACAACTCCACACACATAAGACTCCTGATGGGACCAGCTTCTGAGAGCCTGGGAGCAGGTGGAGTATGCCAGCACGTCTGTGGGAGTCATGTGGACCAACCAACTGGAAACTTCCATAACCTTTTAGGTCTTGTTCAGTTGATTCTGGGAACTTCTTTAGAATATGTCCTTGCTTCACTGCAATACAACATTAGATTCATCTCCAGATAAAATGAGCATTATAAAACAAATCGTAGGCTGCCTGCCGATGCATCGAGCATGAATTTGCAGCGTGAGACTCACCTGAGTTTGCAGTCCTGATGTCTGCTGTCATCTCTGTAACCATGCTGACTGGGTAGCCCTTTCAAGGTACTTCTAAAACAATGATCTTCTTCCCCCTCCCCTGCCCCCCTCCCCCACAGCCCCTTCCCTGCTGGAGCCTTGTGCTCTGGGGTGGCTCTGATCCAGCAGGGCTTCTTTCTCCCCACCCCTCAAAGCCACAATCTGTCCTTTCATGTGCTATCACTAATCTGTGGAATCTAAAATTCAGCTCTGCTCCTCAAAGGGTGGTGAGTGTGGTGTCATCGGTGCCCTTTGTTGGGACCTATCACTTCACATCACTTCATTTCCATGAGAGAAAGATAGGGTATTATATTCCCTCACTTGGGGCCATGCACCAGGACAAGCCCAACACAGGGCCAATGTTTGCAGGTGGCTTTGTTCCTTCCACATGAGGGGTTTGACAGTGAAGTGAATGACGGTCCAGGCAGTAGATCGGTCTGAAACACCTCTGAGAAGCCCTGCACTTGAGTCACAGGTGCACAGTGTCCTGATCATGAATATGAGGTAGGATAAAGGTCATTTCAGTTAGAGACACCAACACACACTTGAGCACAGATTTTGCCCCCTGGGACATGTTTCCAAGGTTACCTATGTATTGTGACTAGATAGTTGCAGAGGAAAGTTTGCTGTGATCAAGTTTCCTTTGGGTTGATGAGACTTGGTACCCGTATCCATTGCTTTTCTTGTGGCTGTGATAAAATGCCTGGCCAAGCAACTTAAGAGAAGAAGGCTTTATTTTGGATTCGGATTCTGGGTATTCAATACGTCATGCCCGGGAAGGTCTAGTGGCAGAGGAAGGAGGTGGTGTCACCCATGGCCAGGAAGCAGAAAGAGAGGGGTGCTGGTGTTCAGGTCACTCTCTCCTGTCCATCCAATCCAGGACCCCAGTCTGCGGAATTGTATTAGCCACATCTATGATGGCTTTTGCCATCTCAAGTAACCTAATGTAGAAAATCCTTCTGATTTTCACCAGAAGAAATTCAGATGGCTGAGAAGCACCTTAAGAAATGCTCAACATCATTAGTCATTAGGGGAATGCAAATCAAAACAACCCTGAGATTTCACCTCACACTAGTCAGAATGGCTAAGGTTAAAAACTCAGGAGACAGCAGGTGTTGGCGAGGATGTGGAGAAAGAGGAACACTCCTCCACTGCTGGTGGGGTTGTAAGATGGTACAACCACTGTGGAAATCAGTCTGGCTGTTCCTCAGAAAACTGGACACTTCCGGAGGACCTTACTATACCTCTCCTGGGCATATACCCAAAGGATTCCCTGGCATGCAATAAAGACACATGCTCAACTATGTTCATAGCAGCCTTATTTATAATAGTCAGAAGCTGGAAAGGACCCAGATGTCCCTGGATGGAGGAATGGATACAGAAAATGTGGTATATTTACACAATGGAATACTACTCAGCAATTAAAAACAATGAATTCACGAATTTTTTTTTATTTATTTTTTATTTTTTTTATTCGATATAATTTATTTACATTTCAAATGATTTCCCCTTTTCTAGCCCCCCCACTCCCCGAAAGTCCCGTAAGCCCCCTTCTCTTCCCCTGTCCTCCCACCCACCCCTTCCCACTTCCCCATTCTGGTTTTGCCGAATACTGTTTCACTGAGTCTTTCCAGAACCAGGGGCCACTCCTCCTTTCTTCTTGTACCTCATTTGATGTGTGGATTATGTTTTGGGTATTCCAGTTTTCTAGGTTAATATCCACTTATTAGTGAGTGCATACCATGATTCACCTTTTGAGTCTGGGTTACCTCACTTAGTATGATGTTCTCTAGCTCCATCCATTTGCGTAAGAATTTCATGAATTCATTGTTTCTAATGGCTGAAGAGTACTCCATTGTGTAGATATACCACATTTTTTGCATCCACTCTTCTGTTGAGGGATACCTGGATTCTTTCCAGCATCTGGCAATTATAAATAGGGCTGCTATGAACATAGTAGAGCATGTATCCTTATTACATGGTGGGGAATCCTCTGGGTATATGCCCAGGAGTGGTATAGCAGGATCTTCTGGAAGTGAGGTGCCCAGTTTTCGGAGGAACCGCCAGACTGATTTCCAGAGTGGTTGTACCAATTTGCAACCCCACCAGCAGTGGAGAAGTGTTCCCCTTTCTCCACACCCTCGCCAACACCTGCTGTCTCCTGAATTTTTAATCTTAGCCATTCTGACTGGTGTAAGATGAAATCTCAGGGTTGTTTTGATTTGCATTTCCCTAATGACTAATGAAGTTGAGCATTTTTTAAGATGCTTCTCCGCCATCCGAAGTTCTTCAGGTGAGAATTCTTTGTTTAACTCTGTACCCCATTTTTTAATAGGGTTGTTCGGTTTTCTGGAGTCTAACTTCTTGAGTTCTTTATATATATTGGATATTAGCCCTCTATCTGATGTAGGATTGCTGAAGATCTTTTCCCAATTTGTTGGTTGCCGATCTGTCTTCTTGATGGTGTCCTTTGCCTTACAGAAACTTTGTAATTTTATGAGGTCCCATTTGTCAATTCTTGCTCTTAGAGCATACGCTATTGGTGTTCTGTTCAGAAACTTTCTCCCTGTACCGATGTCCTCAAGGGTCTTCCCCAGTTTCTTTTCTATTAGCTTAAGAGTGTCTGGCTTTATCTGGAGGTCCTTGATCCATTTGGATTTGAGCTTAGTACAAGGAGACAAGGATGGATCAATTCGCATTCTTCTGCATGCTGGCCTCCAGTTGAACCAGCACCATTTGTTGAAAAGGCTATCTTTTTTCCATTGGATGTTTTCAGCCTCTTTGTCGAGGATCAAGTGGCCATAGGTGTGTGGGTTCATTTCTGGATCTTCAATCCTGTTCCATTGATCCTCCTGCCTGTCACTGTACCAATACCATGCAGTTTTTAACACTATTGCCCTGTAGTATTGCTTGATGTCAGGAATACTGATTCCCCCAGATTTTCTTTTGTTGCTGAGAATAGTTTTAGCTATCCTGGGTTTTTTGTTGTTCCAGATGAATTTGATAATTGCTCTTTCTAACTCTGTGAAGAATTGAGTTGGGATTTTGATGGGTATTGCATTGAATCTGTATATTGCTTTTGGCAAAATGGCCATTTTAACTATATTGATTCTACCGATCCATGAGCATGGGAGGTTTTCCCATTTTTTAAGGTCTTCTTCCATTTCCTTCTTCAGAGTCTTGAAGTTCTTGTCATACAGATCTTTCACATGTTTGGTAAGAGTCACCCCAAGATACTTTATACTGTTTGTGGCTATTGTGAAGGGGGTCATTTCCCTAATTTCTTTCTCAGCCTGCTTATCCTTTGAGTATAGGAAGGCCACTGATTTGCTTGAGTTGATTTTATAACCTGCCACTTTGCTGAAGTTGTTTATCAGCTGTAGGAGCTCTCTAGTGGAGTTTTTTGGGTCACTTAGGTAGACTATCATGTCGTCTGCAAATAATGATAGTTTGACTTCTTCCTTTCCAATTTGTATCCCTTTGACCTCCTTATGTTGTCGAATTGCCCGAGCTAGTACCTCAAGTACAATATTGAAAAGATAAGGAGAGGGCAGCCTTGTCTGGTCCCTGATTTCAGTGGGATTGCTTCAAGTTTCTCTCCATTTAGTTTGATGCTGGCTACCGGTTTGCTGTATATTGCTTTTACTATGTTTAGGTATGGGCCTTGAATTCCTGTTCTCTCCAAGACTTTAAGCATGAAAGGATGCTGAATTTTGTCAAATGCTTTTTCAGCATCCAATGAAATGACCATGTGGTTTTGTTCTTTGAGTTTGTTTATGTAGTGGATTGTATTGATGGATTTCCGTATATTGAACCAACCCTGCATTCCCGGGATAAAGCCTACTTGATCATGGTGGATGATCGTTTTGATGTGTTCTTGGATTTGGTTGGCAAGAATTTTATTGAGTATTTTTGCATCGATGTTCATAAGGGAAATTGGTCTGAAGTTCTCTTTCTTTGTTGGATCTTTGTGTGGCTTTGGTATCAGCGTAATTGTGGCTTCGTAGAAGGAATTGGGTAGTGTTCCTTCTGTTTCTATTTTGTGGAATAGTTTGAAGAGTATTGGTGTTAACTCTTCTTTGAAGGTCTGGTAGAATTCTGCACTGAAACCATCTGGTCCTGTGCTTTTTTTGGTTGGAAGTCTTTCTATGACTCCTTCTATTTCTTTAGGCATTATGGGACTGTTTAGATGGTCTAGTTGGTCGTGATTTAATTTTGGTATTTGGTATCTGTCAAGGAAATTGTCCATTTCCTCCAGATTCTCCAGTTGTGTTGAGTACAGGCTCTTGTAGTAGGATCTGATGATTTTTTGGATTTCCTCAGTTTCCATTGTTATATCTCCCTTTTCATTTCTAAGTTTGTTAATTTGGATACTTTCTCTGTGCCCTTTGGTCAGTCTGGCTAAGGGTTTATCTATCTTGTTGATTTTCTCAAAGAACCAGCTCCTGGTTTTGTTGATTTTTTGTATGGTTCTCTTTGTTTCTACTTGATTGATTTCAGCCCTGAGTTTGATGATTTCCTGCCTTCTACTCCTCCTGGGTGAAATAGCTTCTTTTTGTTCTAGGGCTTTCAGGTGTGTCATTAAGCTGGTAATGTATGCTCTCTCCATTTTCTTTTTGGAAGCACTCAGTGCTATGAGTTTTCCTCTTAGCACTGCTTTCATTGTGTCCCATAGATTTGGGTATGTTGTGTTTTCATTTTCATTGTGTTCTAAAAAGTCTTTAATTTCTTTCTTTATTTCTTCCTTGACCAAGGTATCATTGAGTAGAGTATTGTTCAGTTTCCACGTGTATGTGGGTTTTCTGTTGTTTCTGTTGCTATTGAAGACCACTTTTACTCCATAGTGATCAGATAGGAGGCATGGGATTAGTTCTATCTTCTTATATTTGTTGAGGTCTGTCTTGTGACCAATTATATGGTTGATTTTGGAGAAGGTACCATGAGGTGCTGAGAAAAAGGTATATTCTTTTGTTTTAGGATAGAATGTTCTATATATATCTGTTAAATCTAATTGGTCCAAAGCTTCAATTAGTTTCATTGTGTCCCTGTTTAGTTTCTGTTTTCCTGATCGGTCCATTGAGGAAAGTGCAGTGTTGAAGTCACCCACAATTATTGTGTTAGGTGCAATGTGTGCTTTGAGTTTTAATAAAGTTTGTTTTACGAAAGAGGGTGCCCTTGCATTTGGAGCATAGATCTTCAGGATTGAGAGTTCTTCTTGTTGTATTTTTCCTTTGACCAGCAAGAAGTGTCCCTCAGATTCTCTTTTGATGACTTTGGGTTGAAAGTCAATTTTATCTGATATTAAAATGGCTACTCCAGCTTGTTTCCTGAGACCATTTGCTTGTAAAATTGTCTTCCAGGCTTTTACTCTAAGGTAGTGTTTGTCTTTGACCCTGAGGTGTGTTTCCTGTAAGCAACAAAATGTAGGGTCCTGTTTACGTACCCAGTCAGTTAGTCTGTGTCTTTTTATTGGGGCATTAAGTCCATTGATGTTAAGAGATATTAAGTAATAGTGATTGTTACTTCCTATCATTTTTGACGTTATTTTTTAAATTTGATTGCTTAACTTCTTTTGGGTTTGATGAAAGGTTACTATCTTGCTTTTTCCAGGGTGAAGTTTCCCTCCTTGTATTGGTGTTGTCCTCCTATTATCCTTTGTAGGGCTGGGTTTGTGGATAGATATTGGGTAAACTTGGTTTTGTCATGAAATATCTTAGTTTCTCCATCTATGGTGATTGAGAGTTTTGCTGGATATAGTAGTTTTGGTTGGCATTTGTGTTCTCTTAGAGTCTGTATGAGATCTGCCCAGGACCTTCTAGCCTTCATAGTCTCAGGTGAAAAGTCTGCTGTGATTCTGATAGGTCTTCCTTTATATGTTACTTGGCCTTTTTCTCTTACTGCCTTTAATATTCTTTCTTTGTTTAGAACATTTGGTGTTTTGATTATTATGTGACGGGAAGTATTTCTGTTCTGGTCCAGTCTGTTTGGAGTTCTGTAGGCTTCTTGTATATTCATGGGCATCTCTCTCTTTAGGTTAGGGAAGTTTTCTTCCATAATTTTATTGAAGATATTTGCTGGCCCTTTAAGTTGTAAATCTTCACTCTCATCTAGGCCTATAATCCTTAGGTTTGGTCTTCTCATTGTGTCCTGGATTTCCTGGATATTTTGGGTTACAAGCTTTTTGCATTTTGCATTTTCTTTAACTGTTGAGTCCATGGTTTCTATGGAATCTTCAGCATCTGAGATTCTTTCTTCTATCTCTTGTATTCTGTTGTTGATATTTGCATCTCTGTCCCCTGATTTCTTCCCAAGGCTTTCTATCTCCAAAGTTGTCTCCCTTTGAGTTTTCTTAGTTGTTTCTACTTCTGATTTTAGATCCTGGATGGTTTTGCTTAGCTCCTTCACTTGCTTGTTTGTGCTTTCCTGTAATTCTTTAAGAGATTTTTGTGTTTCCTCTTTCATGACCTCAGCCTGTTGACCAAAGTTCTCCTGTATTTCTTTAAGTGTTTTTTGCGTTTCCTCCTTGTTGGCTTTTGTATTCTCCTGGATTTCTTTCAATGATTTTTGTGTTTCCCTTGCAAGGGCTTCTAACTTTTGATCCATTTTCTCCTGAATTTCTTTAAGTATGTCCTTCATGTGTTCCTGTACCAGCATCATGACCAGTGATTTTAAATCCAAATCTTGTTTTACTGGTGTGATGGGGTATCCAGGACATGCTGGTAGAGGAGAATTGGGCTCAGATGTTGCCATATTGCCTTGATTTCTGTTAGTGACGTTCCTGCGTTTGCCTTTTGCCATCTAGTTCTCACTGGTGTTACTTGGTCTTGTCAGTGCTGGACTCACCAGTGCAAGCTGCCCCTTCCCAGGTGGCCTCTGGTGCACAGCTTACCCCCTGCACTGCCTGTAGACAGGGTGCTGCTGCCCAGGCTGATCAGATCCCAAAGCAGGCACCCGAAGGCTCCCGCTGGGGCCTGCTGGATTCACTGGAGCACACTGACTTCTCCCAGCTGGCCGCCCGGAAGCTCCGCTAGCCTCTTGCAGGACCTGGAGATGTGGTGTGGCCGCCCAGGCTGATCTGGATCCGGGAGCGGAGAGAGTTGAGCTGAGGGCTTCCGCCTGAGGCCTTGCCCCAGATTGTGTCTGTGGACCAGATGGAGCCCGTGTGCACCCCCAGGGAGCGCCGACGGTGTATGCTGCTGTGACCTCCCCTGTGTTC
Organism: Apodemus sylvaticus; assembly: GCF_947179515.1. Classification (NCBI taxonomy): domain Eukaryota; kingdom Metazoa; phylum Chordata; class Mammalia; order Rodentia; family Muridae; genus Apodemus; species Apodemus sylvaticus. The sequence goes on from NC_067479.1 coordinate 69,251,658, forward strand.
CGCTCACTCCGCTGGGCAGCCGATCCCCCAACTGGGCTGGCGCACACAAGGTTAGCCTGGCCACCCAGGCCCTGAGTCTAGGTAAAAGCCTGGGAGGCCAAGGTCCGAGCAAAGTTTCCCTAGGTCTATGACTGTTAATTGGGTCTGCCAGGTGACCCAGATGGCGGTCGAATTCACGAAATTTTTAGGCAAATGGTTGGATCTGGAAAATATCATCCTAAGTGAGGCAACCCAATCACAAAAGAATACATATGGAATGCAATCTCTGATAAGTGGATATTAATTAGCCCAGAAGCTCTGAATACCCAAGGCACAATTAGCATAACAAATGACTCCCATGAAGAAGTAAGGAGAGTGTCCTGATCCTGGAAAGGCTTGATCTAGCAGCATTGGAGGGGAATATAAGAACAGAGAAAAAGGAGGGAGGTGATTGGAGAATGGATGGAGAGAAGAAGGTTTATGGGACATATGGGGAGGGGGGAACTTGGAAAGGGGAAATCATTTGGAATGTAACAAAGAATATAGAAAATTTTAAAAAATGAAAAAAAAAGAAAGAAAATCCTTCTGAGACATAACCAGAGATTCATTTCCATGGTGATTCTAAGTCCCATCAAGTCAACAAACGAGATTTAGCACCACAGTCAATTGGTGACTGACACAGCACTAAAGATCAGTGGTGATCCACAGATCCAGGTTCCCAGAGCCAGTAACAAGAACAAGACCCTTGCATACCCTTAACCACAGGACCACTCCAGCCTGACACTGCTGCCTGTGGTCACCTAGAACCCCAAAGCTCTGAGGAGTGGGGTGTATATCACAGCATGGTCTCCCTGATCACAGTGCATCACTGAGGTGGAGCCCCTTCAACTGAGAGAAGACTGTTAAGCAGCACCAGACTCCAGGAGGGGGAAGGCTGAGAGTTCACCAGGAACACATAGACTAAGCCGTAGCAAGACAGAGCCATAGAGCCATGCGGGGTACCAGGCAGGGGGTACCAGGCAGGGAAGGCAGGGTCCTTCCCAGCAACTTCTCTAAGCACCGTGGCTTCTTATGATACCATCTTGTGTGTGTGTGTGTGTGTGTGTGTGTGTGTGTGTGTGTGTGTGTGTGACTTGTATGCAGTTACTCAAATGCATTGTCAGTGTCTTATCATACTTCTCCATACATCTTCCCAAGAGTACCTTTCAAATAAGAGGCTTATTCAGTGACCTTCTGCAAGGGAGAAAGCACAGAGATCTTGACTTGCTCTGACCACTGTAGGGACCAGAAAAGCTCAGCTCTCAAGAATGGTCCCATACATGTCAGGTGCTCAGAGTCAACACGAACATATTCAAGGATCTAGATCAGCAGTTCTCAGTCTGTGTGTCTTGACCACTTTGGGGGTCAAATCTTCCTTTCACAGGGGTCACCTGAGACCATCGGAAAACAAAGATGTTTACATTATGATTCATAACATTAGCAAAATTACAGTTAGGAAATTTTCTTAACCAGGGATTATTGGAGGATGGATCAGCCCATTGTAGGTGGGGGTACCCTCAACTGGTAGTCTTAGACAATAAAATAATTTTATGTTTGGGGGTCACCACAGTGGAACTATATTAAAGGGGCACATTAAGAAAGTTGAGAGCCACTGATCTACCAAAGCAGTTATGTTATACATAACCATTGGTCATGTTGGCTAACAGTTATGTTAGCTACTTCAACCAGAGCATATTTGAAGATAGGGTGCAAACAGCAGGTGCCTCTGAAAGGAAGGTGTGGTATTAAAGGGCATACCACATCACTGGGCACCAACCTAGTGCAGGGGCTTCAGGAAAGTGACAGGTCTGGTCTCAGTCCTGTTGCCAGAGGGGAAAAAGAACCTCATGTTCCACAACTTTCATTGCCTGAGTTCATCCTATTTTGTAGACAGAAGAAATATAACTTTGTTTTCCAGGTCAGGGTCCCACTTTACCCCTTGTGGACCGGTGGGCTTAGAGTGAATGACAGTCATGGTGCATTTTGTATGGAGGCCACGAGAGGGACAGTAACTGTGCAAGATGATAAGGACACAGGACTGCCCCCAATTCACCCCTGGGTATCACAAGTAGCTCAAGATGCTCACACCCTGTTAACACATCAAAGATAACGTAAAATGACTGATAACCTTGGGTCGTAATGCAAAGCTGAACCATCCAACAGGGAAAGAAAAGAGGTGGAGGAGAACAGAGGAGAGGGAAAAGGAGGAGAGAAAAAAGGAAAGGAGAGGAGAGGGTAGGGAAGGGAAGGGGAGGAGAGGGGAGGGGAGGGGATGGGGAGGGAAGGGGAGGAGAGGCAAGCTCAGCTCTCATGAATTGCTAGAAAACAAAGATAGGTAAGAATACACTATCCAAGGCACTAGGTGGGGCAAGAAAATTCAGAAGGTATCTTGGGAATCAATCTATGGCAGCTGAAGGAGACTCAACTCATCCCCTGGGAAAACCCAGGAGCCTCTGGCTCGCAGGTTCCCACATACTGAAACCATCCCCTAACTCAACAAAGAGAAGTGTAGAACCCATCACTATAGTCTCTGCTGGCTTCAGAATAAGGCCAGCCCTTCTTCTACAACCCTAGAGGAAGGCTCCGAACAAAGGCTGCCCCCCTCAAAGCTAAGAGGAGATGACAAAGGGTACTGGGTCACACCTTACCAAGAAGAGTCACCTCAAGCTCATTTGGCAGCGGGTTCAAGGGCAAACCCCTGTGGAGTAAAGGGTATGATCAAACCATGCAAGAAAGCACCTGAGATGCAGGAGCCCAAAATAGGGGCAGGTGTCAGGAGGAGAAAAGTAAGACCTCCCCTTACTGTATTAACAGCAGCAAAACTTCATCTGACAAAGTAACAGGGTGTAAATAGAGAGAAACAATTACGCCTGGACTCTGGAAGTGCAGGGAACAGCTCATTTTAGATCAAAGCATTTAAAGATAAACACACTATAGGGAAAGAGGGCACGGGATGAGGGGGAGGCAGAAAGCTGCCTTCCACCTCTCTCCCAGCCATCCTCCCAGGAGCCCTTGCTCTCTCATACCACAGTAATCAGTAAAGCCCTTTCCCTGCAGGGAGGATGGGGGAGCCAGCCAGCCGAGAAGTGTTTGGCTCTGTTTTTCTTCTATCCCAGATATCAGTGCTGAAGACCTCTCATGAGCTAGGTCCATCACAGGTCCCTGTAAGTCCTCATGGTAACCACGCATGCTCCCACTTTACTTGGGAAACTAAGGGTCTGATTGCTGGCAAGGTTTGCCCACGACCGCACACCTAGCAACCAAGAGAATTGGAGCCAAGAACAGTTTTGGCTAATTCTAAAACCACAGTTAGAAACAACAGTTCTTAAACTATTCGCCGCCTGATTGCTTAATGAGCTCACACAGGTATTGGTAAATCATAAACAGTAATGGGACATACGGGGGGGGGGGAGGAGTTTGAATGTGGGGGTGAATGTCCACCTCGTCTGAGAGGTAGAGGAAGGAGGGTCAGAAGTTCAAGGCCTGCTTTAGGTACCAAGTTTGAAGCCAGCCTAAGCTACAGGAGCCCCAGTCTCAAAAATACAAAATAAGTAAGCAGTGTTTGAGAGGTGGCTTAGGGGGAATGAGCTTTACTGTGCAAGAATGAAGACCTGTGTTCAACTAGAACCCACATACAAAGCTAAGTGCAAGGCCCGTATGCCTGTAACATGTTTGGGGGGGTGTCATCAACAAAAACACGGCTTGTCAGCCTACAGCCTAGGCAAAAAAAAAAACAAAAAAAAACAAAAAAAAAAACAATGTGCTCCAACAATACCCAATCTCAAGAGAACGAGGGAGAGAGTATTAGAGAGGTTACCAAATGTCCAACCTACACACACTGTTAGAAATAAGTGTTGAGTCCCAAATGAATCACATCATGCATCAGGTCTCCTGGGGGAGGTTTATTGGGAGGGGAAATTGAGGCAGCCTCTGGGAGAGGAAAAGAGAGGGGAGCAGGGAAAACAAAACTTTTACCACGTCTGCGGCGCTGCGTAAAGGGACATGTGACAGGGGCCATGACACATGTGCAAAGGGACAAACACAGGAGCTATACTGTTGCTTCTTGGGCCACTAGAGATGACGTGGCTCATCGCCGAGTCCCTCGAGAGCTGACTGTAATGATGCTTGGTCATAATGAAGTCACTTCTAGATGTCCATGGATGTGCCTGATTGCCAACACACTCATTCACTTAAACACACCTACACAAACACACAAGCTAAAGTCATCTGAGAGGAGGAACCCTCAATTAAGAAAATGCCTCCATAAGATAGGACTGCAGACTTTACTCGTAATAGCCAGAAACTGGAAACAACCCAGGTGTCCCTCAGCTGAAGAATGTATAAAGGAAATGTGGTTCATTTGCACAATGGAATACTATTCAGCTATTAAAGACAAGGACATCATGAATTTTGCAGGCAAAATGGATGGAACTAGAAAATATCATCCTGAGTGAGGTAACCTAGACCCAAAAGGACATGCATGACAGCATAACTGTCCTCTGAGAGGCCCCACCCAATACCTGATGGAAATAAATGCAAAAAGCCTACGTGAAACTTTACACAGAGCTCAGGGAGTCTTGTGAAAGAGTTGGGCAAAGGACCGAGAGACCCTAAGAGGATAGGGACTTCAGAGGAAGACCAACAGAGTCAAATAACCTAGACCCTTGGGGACTCCCAGAGACTAAACTACCAACCAAAGAGTGAACATTGGCTGGACATACCTCTCCCAGCTCTACACATATGTAGCAGATGTGCAGCTTGGTTTTCATGTGGGTTCCCCAACAACTGGAGCAGGGACTGTCTCTGAATCTGTTGCCTGCCTGTGGATCTCCTTCCCCTAGCTGGGCAGGCTTGTCTGGCCTCGAGACGATAGGAGAGGATGCACCTAGTCCTGCAGTGACCGGATGTGCCAGGGTGGGGAGGATATACAGTGGGACTCCAACTTCTCAGAGGAGAAGGGGAGTGGGGCAGTGGGGGAAGGAGCTTGTGGGGTGAGACTGGAAAGAAAGGAAGGGCTGATATCAGGATGTAAAGTGAATAGATAGATAGATAGATAGATAGATAGATAGATAGATAGATGATAGATAGATAGATAGATAGATAGATAGATGATAGATGGATGGATGATAGATAGATAGATAGATAGATAGATAGATAGATAGATAGATAGATAGATAGATAGATAGATAGATAGATAGATAGATAGATAGATAAGATAGGGTTGCAAGCAAATCTGTAGGGCATTTTCTTAACCAGTGATTATTGGAGGGTGTCCCAGCCCATTGTAGGTGGGGGTACCCTCAACTGGTAGTCCTAGATTCTATAAGAAAGCAGTCTGGGCAAGCCATGAAGAATAAGGAAGTAAGCAACAGCTTCTGTGGCTTCTGCATCTGCTCCTGCCTCGAGGTTTCTGCCTTGTTTGAGTTCCTGTCCTGACGTCCTTCCATGACAAAGAGTGATTGGGAAGTATAAACTGAATAAACCCTTTTCTCCCAAACTTGCTTTTTGGCCATAGTATTTCACTGCCACAATAGAAACCCCTAACTAAAACAACACTAATTTTTTTTTAATGTAAAGAAAGAAAAATAAATTCAAACAACAAAAATAAATTCAAGCCAACATTTTCCAAAGTATGACCTGAGGACCCTTCAGGTCCCTAAAATTCTTTCATGGGGATCTCTGGGGTTGAAATTGTGTTCATCTGTTTCTTCCACTTGTGTTTTCTCTCCGTGCCACTGTGGGCTCTCCACTGCATGGACCACACCAGCATCTACGGTCGGCTTCTGTGGCTCAATAATTGTGCTTTACATTTTTTCTCAATCTCATCTTCTTCGCAGTAAACAGGGACACACTTAACTCATATAAATGACGTCTAAAGGCACTGTGAATGCCTGAGGTGAGACTTAAATCAATTGGGTCAGAACCTAATGTTCAGATTTGTAGAGAGGTTTTCTATCATCACTTTATCATTAGATGATCACAGGAAAACGAGCAGAGCTATTTCATCTGAAGGAGGTGTGGCACCTTCCATAAAACAGACCGGGCGCAGCAGCATTCATAAGGAGTTTATAGTGTATATTTGAAATCTGGAGTCTTTTCAGGAATGCATCATGAAACCACCCACCATAAACCACAGCTCAGGACGCAGAGTGATAACGCAGCAGCCCCCTGCATTTGAAGCAGGTTACTGCAAACACAGGATTTCTGCAAGTATCACTTAGTAGTAGTAGTATTCGTATTAATTATTAATGTTATTCCAAAAGCACTGAGTTTTAAGAAATATTCATGGCTTTCAAATGCCCCATAACTAATAATTTGCCACCATCTTCACTACACAAAGATTTTGTGATACAAGCATTGTGCCAAAGGCCCAGGCACAAGGAGCAATTGACTTTGCCTAAAGTTTATCTATTGAGGTGTTAGCTTCTGCCTTAGCTAATCAATCGACCCCATTTTGTTTACAATCAGGAGACACAGAAACCAAGATGAACATCAAACCTCAGAAAACGTAAGAGTTCTGGTGAGCCTAGGAGTGTTAGGATTACAAATCCGGTGTACCTGTACAGCTTGGTGAAATGGGCCTGCCCAGCCACTGACTTTTGGAAGACATCATTATGCTCTGAAGAACATATGTAAATTCCTGTTGTCAGCAGCATATGCTGGAGCTGGAAAATTCTGGAAACTGTTGAAAAAGAACAAAATTAACTTAGAAAACAAAATAAAACAAAACCTTCCAACTTCCAAAGTGCTGATTCTCAGAGACCTTCGGTAGAGGTAGCTCTGATTTTGATTAATCGGCGCTAGAACACAGTGTGCTGGGACACAAACTGAGCAAGAGACACTGCATAACCAAGAATGCCCGAATCTTCTGCAACATCCTTGGAAAGTTGCAGTCTTTTCTTTTAGGAACCATATAAGGTATAATTCTTGGGGAAGACACCCACCAAACATTTCCTGCATACACACAAATACCACCTTCCCCAACACACACACACACACACACACACACACACACACACGAAGTTTTGTGTTTCCATGAGGAAAGACTTCCATTAAAATAACATTCCTGAACCCAAGAGGGTGAGTCAGCATGGAAAAGCACTTGTGAAAAAAGCTTGGAGACCTGCAGTCAGATCTTCAGCATCTCGTCAAAAGGTGGGGCTTAGGTAGGAGCACTGGGAAGGAGGGGCAGGAGTACCCGTGCTGACAGGGTGAAGGGTGGGAAAAACAGGTTTCCTGAACTCTCCGGACAGCCAACTAAGCCACAAAATGAAAAGCTCCGGGTTCACTGAGAGACCCTGTCGCAGAGAAATAGGGATGGCAGCAGTGGGGTTGAATACTCAACATCTTTTTCTGGCCTCCGTGAAGTGTTCAGGCATACACACATATGCACACAACACACACACACACACACAAACACACACACACACATCAGGCAACATGCAACAGATACATACACACCATATACCGTACCACACACTACACACACATGCCCATACCCGCACATACATACCTACACACAGGCATCCAAACACATACACACATACAAACATATACACACCATATGCAACAGACACACACATACCACACACATGCCCATACCCCCACATACATGCATACAAACACACACACAAACATAAACATCTACAGCACACCACACACCATACATCATACACCACATATCACAACACACACCACACACCATACACTATACCCCATAACACAGACATATAGACATACACACACATATACAGGTATACACACAAATAATTACAAACTGACTTTCCTTCTCTCCTTACTCTTTCCCATGGAAGAGAAGAACACCTAGGCCATAAGAGCTATAGAAAGACTTAGAACACAAGTCCTGTCCCCTGCTTGTCAGCTCCCCACTCCTGTCTCCTGGACTGGGCATCCTTGTGCATGAGGGCTTTGTTCTGCTGTCTTGTAGGCCTGGGGCCTGGGTGGCTGAGTGTGACTCAGGGTGAACTATGCCCCAACACCCTTATCAACAGAGCCAAACCCCCAACAATTGATGCAAGCTCATGTCAGAAGAGTGTATTTGTAGACATTCTAGTACCCAGCACACACACTGGAAACCCTTACGCACTAACTGGGGACTGTCATTTGAAAGGCACATAACACTCTTGGAGCCCACAACAGTAAGGGACAGTTTAGATCTTCAGCTGCAGAGCTTCGGCTGGGGTGGGACTCTGCCCTTTACAATGCTTTGGAGCTCGTGGTATTCCTTAAGAGGCTGGAATTCATGGATTATTGGTCACTTGGGGCATTAACTAAGAGGATGGAAAATTGGAACCTTAGAAATCTGCTTGGGGGCATTGGCACAGGCTGTAGGGAGCAAGGGTGGCTGAAACATGGATTTTCTTAGGAGAGAAGGGGGCTCTTTCTCTGCACAGGGCTTTAACCACCAGAATAGGAGACAATGTGTGGCTGTCTGCCTGTTTCTTAGGTAAGCCTGCAGAGTAGGAGGCTAGGACTTGAATCCTTTTTTGTGGGGGGCAGGGTAGCAGTGGTGGTAAAATGCCTTTCTCACGAGCATGAGGATGTGAGTTCAGATCCCTGGTGCTCATGGTGAAAAGCTAGAAGTGGTAAGACATCTGTAGCCCCAGCACTGTGGAGGTAAATAAAGCCTGCCAGGCAGCCAGCCTAGCCAGTTGGTGAGAGACCCCATCTAAATCAACCAACAAATCAACCCATAAATTTTAAAAAGCCATTGAGGAAGACAGCTGACCTCAAGACTCTCTGTGCCTACTACAGGTATATGTATGGTGTGCCTATAAACATGAGCATACACATGTACCAAATAAATGATTAAAATCAAAACGTAGACTACGGGGTGTGTGTGACATTTGGCTTTGTCTTGCTCTATACAGGTGGCCCCCTTGCCCAGCAACTGAATTCAAGCCGAAGGAAGAATGAGATGGACAAACTTAGCGCTGTTGCTCTCTGTTCATTGTCCTTAAAAAGTCAATCCACCCCCACTCTCTGTTACCTCAAATTAGCACAATATTTGGAAATTATATGAGAATCTGACTTCATGTTCCAGCAACAAGAACTGTGGCACTGTGGTGGAATTATACACTTTTATTTAAAATGACAGAAAACGATACCTCTTTGTTCCAAGTGTATAGAAATGTGCCTTGTCTCCAATCAGTTCTCTTAGTAAACTCCTAAAGGATGGTGCATTTTGAAAAGGAAAAATGACAATGATTGTGAGCAAAATTGATGGAACAAAAGAACTCGATACACAAACTCAAACGTGTTTTTAAAACCGGAATATTCTGTATCTAGGAGTTCTGTGCGCTTGGGTAATCAAAGAGAAACAAGAAGAGCTTGAAAAGCCGACTTTAGCTTCATTAACAGATCAGACTGGTTTCACAAAATAGAGGCAAAATAGAGAGAGAGAAGAAAGGCATCTGTGAAAGAAATGTTGAATGTTTTTAAAGCTGACCTGAGACTGAGAGATACAAGGAGAAAATTCACATCTTTATAGCAGATTTAAAAAGGAAAAAGAGACACATACAGGACTCACCAGTTGAAAAGAGGTACAATAGAAGATGACCAGGATTTATTTGTTCTGTTTGAAGCGATAAATGATAACCAAAGACCTTCAATGAGCAAGACAAGACAGGTTCTCCACAAGGAACTGCAGTAATTTTCCCACAGCATCCAGGGTCCCCCAAACTGGCCAGAACCATCTTTAAAACTCCACTGTCAAAAGGCCTATGGGGGCACCATGCCCTGAAAACAGAGTCATGTGGTAAAGCAGCCGATGGCCTACCACCCCTGCAAACAGTGAAAAGATGTCCCAGACCCTGGCAACCTGGAGCCTGAAAAGTATTTCACTCAGGTCCCTAGAGATTACGAGCTAGAGAAGAGCCAAAAGCTGCCATACAGCAACTGACTCCATTTGCAAAAGGAGAGTTCAAGACATAAAATACAATAATTACCAGTCGATAAATGTTATATAAATAAATGTTATACACACGCATAGTCTGGTGAGAAGGCAGTGCCTCGTGACACTGTGAACATCTCAGTTTCTGAGGTGGTACTACACTGCTCCGATTCCACCTAACTTCATTTCTTAGAGCCTGTCCCCAACATTAAGAAATGCTGGACTGTGAAATGAGACAACCGAAGTCACACAGGCTGATTTGTGTGCCGCCTGAAGGGACTCCAGGCATCTAACAGTGTCTGCTACCCTGACACTTTTTGAAACCCACACAGCAATATGCAGTAACACCTTGGTCCTGTTCAAGATGTACACTGTGAACCAACATTGCAGTAAAGCTGGAAACCTAGAAGACTTCCTCAGCTGTGACTACATGGTCACAGATTCTCTCACAAGGGTAGAGGAGTCTCCTGTGTTCAGCTCTAGGAGCAAAATTCCAAGATTATAAAATTCCAGACTATAATATTTACTTGGAGTTTGAACCAGCCTACCAACTGGTCTGGAATTTGTATATTCAGTAAATAACATAAAGATTAGTCCTAGTCCTGGAACTATGCACAAAAACAGTTATGAAACTACATGGTAGGAAGCAATATTTTATATATATATATATATATATATATATATATATAATTCAAACACTTGTTTAGACCCTGTTCCTCAGGACTCATGGACAGACAAAATTATATATGGTTAAGTGAACAATATTGGTGGTGAGGAAAAAGTTCTGGAGGAAGAGAAGGGGATTTCTTAATAGTTTTGATGGTAACCAAATAGATTTTTGGTAATGTTTTTCCAAGTTATAAATTCTAAGAGTCTTTTTTACACTTCTCCAAATAATGGACTTGAGTCAATCAAGTATGTACCTGTTCTGATATAAACCAAGGCATTCCAATGTCCTATGCCATTGTATTCAAAACAACAACAAAAATAAAACCAACCCAACAAACAAACAAAATAATGAGATTCAAATAAATGTTAGGATACTCTGATCCACTATAAAGAAACACATACACATAAGCATGCACACACACACATGCACACACAGACACACAGACGCAGAGACACACACACTCACATGCACATCTGCACTTAGCTCTATCATGATAGATATTTTAGTAAAGCATCTGTAAGGGCTGGAGGATTTGTTACCAAACACCAGCAAGCAGGCTAAACAGCATAGCTCTTTCCCAGTGTATTCATTACTACTAAAGAAGGGATTTAAGGGCATCCCAAAATCACAAGGGGTTCCAATTTAAAAGACCCCATTTTTTCCTGTGTACTTCCCACAGAGTATCAAATCTTAGGATTTGATTCTTTCTAGATATTTTCATTGGCTTAATCATTCTAGGGTTACATAGAGGAAAAAAGTTCCTGCAAACAGGTGCCCTATTTATGAAGATATTTATAGCTGCCATAAAATATAGGAAAATTAGTATTCCTCCTCCTCGTCGTCTCACAGCTCCTGCTAATAGGATGGAGTGGGAAGTAGAATATGAAAGGCAGGCCTTGTTGTGTTTACCTAGCCTGAATCCTCAAATGTGTGTGTGTGGGGGGGGGGGGGAAGGTGGTCATTTTTTTTCTCCTTTATTTTTGTTATGATTCTAAAAGGCTTCTCCAGGGATAATTCTGTCTCTGACTTTATGTGAGCCTTGAAAAAAGCCAAGAAAAATTATAAATTGTTGGAGTGAAGAAGTCTCTGGGCTTGTTATAGCCATGCACTCAGAGAGCAGATTTTTAAAAATGGTATATATCACATGCGCGTGTATACAAGTGCAAGCCAGAAAACAACCCTGATTGTCACCTTCAGGAACAGTTTTCACCTCCTTAGAAGTAAGGATTCTCACTGACCTGGGAGCTGAACTCACAACCTCATGCTTGTTAGGCGAGCGCTTTATAGACCAAGCCATCTCCCAGCCCTCATCCAAAATCTGAAATGTTGCTTTGAGAAAACCCTCGTGAAATTAATTCTTTGACTAACAATTATTTTCATTAAAATCATCTTTATCTTATAAATTAACAAGAACCTGATGGTATTTTATTCTACATCTATTGCAATGCGCATTTTAAAAATCCCTAAGATATTCTACATGCTACTAAAAAATATAGGTTTATCGGTCAGCTGAAAAGAAACTGCTCTGATAGGTCAAGAGCTGCAGTAAACCATGACCAGAATAACAGTGGAAGGCCCACCCCATACTAACCAACCACGGTGGAGGGCCAAATTTACAGTCTAGGCCTGTTTGTTTCCTTCTGTGGGTTGAGTCTTAAATACAAACAAAAATATTGATTGATTACCCATATAACACTTGGGCCACTGTTGCATCCTTGGGCATATAGTGTCACACTGTTCATTATTATAGTTCCCAGGGCTCAAAGTTATGTAAAGCTCTTAATAATGTTTCCCTAGCAACCTATAAGCACCTTCCAGTATTATGAATGCCAGCAAGCAGGAAGAAAGATTCCTGGACAGTACCAACTTTACTCTTTGTGTCCTATGACAAATACTTGTGCTATGCTCAGCGATAGAGCCTTACTGCCAAGTTCTTGTAGACAGCCAAGAACAGCAATAGCCTATATCGTAATGGGGGTGGGGGGAGGGCCGCTCCCAGCTACCTCTGACCAATGATTTGTGGGGAGGTACGCTACTTCTGACACAGAATGGTTTTTTTTTTTAACAACTTCTAGTGTGAACTTAATCCCCGGTGTAAGGCAAGTACAATCACTCACACACACACACACACACACACACACACACACACACACACACACTATAGTTCCCATACAACTATCCAAAGTGCAGAAAATCAATGTTAATGATGTGCTCAGTCACAAATGGAACATCTGGGTCACACCCCTTCCCAATCCTGAGGGACTGGTCATGAAAGGGGGGATGGAAAGAATGAGTCAGAAGTCAGCAGGGACTGGAGTTAAACTGTCGTCTATACAGGCAGAATTTCAATACCGAGGAACTCACTGCACCATTGTTTGTCTGCACAAAATGTGTATAAGATCGCGCTGGTTGCTGGGCGGTGGTGGCGCACGCCTTTAATCCCAGCACTTGGGAGGCAGAGGCAGGCAGATTTCTGAGTTCAAGGCCAGCCTGGTCTACAAAGTGAGTTCCAGGATAGCCAGAGCTATACAGAGAAACCCTGTCTCAAAAAAACAAAACAAAAATGATTGTGCTGGTCAACATTCAGTCAAGGAGGGGAGAGGGATCGATGGGCCCCTCCCCTAACTCTGGAGCTTTAAATACTCAGTGGCTTCCAGAGGAGGCAGAGTCTGTTTGCTTTAAGGGCGTGGCTGCAGGTAAGTTGACCACTTTGAGTGGATGGTCTCAAGCCCACACAAATATCAGCCACACAAACTGGAGTCCGAAAGGTTTTGCTTTTTTTGTTTTGTTTTTTGTTGTTTTGGGGGGGAAGTAAAAGAGATGAAGTTGGGAGGAGGGAAGGTAATGGGTTGATCTGGGAGGATTTAGGGGAAAGAGGAGGGAATTAATATGATCATAACATACAAATGCTTCTAAAAAATAATAAAAATATTGAAGAAAAGGGTGACAGGAAATAGGAGACTTATCTGAATCATCTTGATATGAAAGTGAAATTCTTAAAATTCTCTCTTCTCTTTTGGCATTCTGATCCAAATACCTTGCAGAACTGGAAACGTGTAGAAACCACGACGAGTTTCGACTAAGTGTGGTATGAACTGCCTCTGCAAAAGGATCCCTCCACTGCCAGGAACATCTGCACCACATCTGTATAGAAAGTCTGGGTACCCTGCACCATCACAATCTCTGAATTTCTGTGTAGAAAACCAGACAATTGATGTTGTACTTAGAGGAAGCACACACGGAGCCAGAGACTGGGACTGAAAGTGGTGTTCACCACAGAGGTCAAAGTTAGTTTTCAAAAAAGAAAGTGGTGAGACTGTAGGATGAGGAAAAGGTTTTCTGAGGTCTCTTGGCTAAAAATTCCATGGGAAATTCTGGCAAGTGCTTTTTCCTCTCTGTCCCCACCTCTCAACTCCTTCCCTTCAGTCTTCCCAGGAAGTCTAGCATGTCAGAGAGAAATCTGCATCCTGTCTAGAAAGCCCAAAGGCAGTCATCCCACACACAAATAATAGGAAATAAATATTAAAAAAGAGATGGTGAGAACTGACACCTTGGCTTTAGCCTGGGCTGGGAAACCTAGGAAGAGCCTTTGGAGCAAGCAAACACCAGCTGGGAAGCGAGGTTCAGGCGGGGGCCTGACCTTGAGTTCAGAGAGAGATGAGCGGGGCAAAGTATGTGTTCTGTTGTGTAACCTTAGTTTTTATGGCTATCTGCTGGTGGGCTGTTTTGCCTTGTTCTGGTCTATTTCAACATCCATTTATGCTGCACGACTAGCTCCTTCATAAACACATTTTTTACTCCACCTTGCCAAGCAGGAGTCCTCGGCCCTGGATCCACCCCAGTAATTGTAGGAGGTCTCTCCAATCAGATTTGGGGAGCGAAGGCATGCATTGGTGGCCCGTTCACTTGCACTTCTCTGCCGCACCCCCATAACTCTCATCCTTGACGCAGACCAGGGCCCCTAGCAACGGGAGCAACCTTGGCCCAGTCTTAACCACCAAATGCTCTGATCTCAGGGTGAAAGAATCCACCTTCTCTTTCAAAGTTTCAGACAAATGAACTCATTTTGCTTGAAAATCACAGCAGAGTTTCCCATCTATGATGGATTCATAGGGGGTTGAAGAACCTGTGAGAAGGGAATGTTGCACAGAGACAAAAGTCAGACAGAGGCCACCCACACAGGCGTGCAGAGTTGACAGCGCTGGCCTGGGAGCCCTGATGACAGAGCTGGGAGGCAGCCTGCTGGGGAGGTGGGGGGTGGGGGGTGAATCAAATGGTTCAGTGGTCATATCAAAGGGTGTGTGTGTGTGTGTGTGTGTGTGTGTGTGCGCTCAGATAGAAGCCAGCGGTAGAGTACATTGCATTTTTGAGGCAGGGTTTCTCACTACCCTGGCGCTCACCAAGTAGACTGGGCTGGCTGTCATTGAGCCCTGCAGATCTGCTGGTCTCCGCATCCCCAGGACTGGGATTACTAGTGTTCTTCCTATACCTGGGGTTCTTCACAGATGTGCTGGGAATCAAAACCCAGGTCCTCATGCTTGCACAGCAAGTACCTTGTTTGTTAAGCCAATTGCCCAAGCTGTTTTTTGTAAACAAACATGCTCATAATTTTCTTCAGAAAGCTATTTTAAGACTGGTTGTTGTGATGGCTGCATAACTATATATGTATATATAGTGTGTTGTATATATGCATATAGTAAATATAGTAAATGTGTTGAAAAACCACATTTTAATGGATCTACCGTATAGCATATTATTAGACCTCCATAACATAGTTATTTATACAAAAATGAACTGAATGCCCATGTTCTTCCAAAGCCTCAGATGGGTAAACAAATTTATGTCTGCATGGATCTCCTTGGAGACAAACACCCAGCAAAAGAGACTCTTTAAAGCTCCAGGATTCGAGGATCCAGCAGTGTGTAGGGCAAGGCACCAATTCTCACTTGTATTAGCTGCTTTAAGTCACCACAGTTTAAAATCCGTACAGAGAACAGAGAATTATTCAACAGCACTCAAATATATCATCCCATCATACATTCAACAAAGATTCCCACAACATTGTTACAGTGTCAGGGGATTTCAAAAGATGAAAAAGTGAGTTCGCCACAGACCCCATCTTTAAAGAGTTGACACTGGGTATGGAATCAGTACACAGTAGAGTGGATCCCAGAATTTAGACCCCTGCAATCTCGAGGACTGGACAGCTTCCTCGAGACATGCCTTGTACATAGCAGTATATGAATGCCATTCTGTCCAATCCCTCACTTTGGGGACTGGTTTTCTCACTAACCAGCTAAGGACATTGACGGTCACATGACTTGGCCAAGATGACCAAGGTGACTAGGAGACTAGAGGCAGTTCCCCATCTGCTGAGTGTCCAGGTCTTCTACTGTTCAAGTTACACTCCCAAGCCTATCAGAGGAGGTGGTATTTGGATAACATCTGTGTGTTTCAAGGAGCCTGGTCGAGTCATTTTGCCTTTGTTTTTGTTTTTGATCTTTTAAAATAACCAAATGTTGAACTTATAATCTCTCCCCTCAAGACAAAAGGTGACCTTGTGATTGCAGTTAATTCCTTCAATAAATTATTCTGATCTCATATACACACCACAGGTAATTAGATAGCTAAGCTTGTTAAGTACAAGCTAGTAGTAATTTTTTTTTTTCAAATTCAATGAGACACCAAGCAAAATAGATAACCATGAAGCACTGCCCTGGAGGTGTGAAGGCGTTAGGAAGGAAAAGGCTGTCCACACTCAAAGGCAGGCCCAGAAACTGGAGTCTTTTCTTCCACAGTTATGTGAGCGATCAGAGCCCTTAAGACAGAGGCATTAGAAAATGGTACGATGTGTACAGCTGCATTCAGAGAGAATGAATGTGATCACAAGATAAGACATCCATGTTGAAATCCCATTAAGGACCAGGCTTTTAAGGCGATGGATTGTGGAAGATGACTTAGTGGTTAAACTGCTTGTGGTGCAAGCACCAAGACCTGAGTCCAAATCACCAAAAGCCACACAAAGCCGAGCACACTGGCATGAGCCTGCTGCCCCAGTGCTCTTACAGTGATCTGGAGGTAAAGATGGAATCTCAGAGGCTCACAGGCCAGCTCGCATGGCCCACTCAACAGTCATGAGACAGACAAGTCTCAAACAAAACAGAGGGCAAGGAGTGCCGTCAAGTTTGCCTCTGACCTTAACAAGTATACCATACATGCATGTGCCTGCACTTACATATGAGCAAACACACACATACACAAACACAATTGTGTACATTTATGTTTTCACATTGCTACAAATGCATTGAGGTACAGTTCAGCAGTACAGCACAACTAGCTCATGAAATCCAGATCCCCAGAACCACACACACACACACACATACACAAAAATAATAAGTAAAGCAAACACTGGAATAAAGTTCTTTTGGCAGCACAGACCAACATTAAGGAAAAAATTAGTATTGGGAAAATATCACATTTTGTTTTGTTTTCCTTTGCTCTGCTTTTTCTATCTTAAGGCGTGAGTGGAGTTGGATGGCTTTGTATTTTGTTATTTTATCTTTATAACAACAAAATAAAGGAGCAAATAACTAGCATTGCCCCCTCATTTCAGAAGCCAGAGTATTTTGAAATACTAAATTAGTAGCTAGTAGTAAAACTTCAGCTAACTTACTAGCCATGCTGGACCTATCTCTACCACATCTTCCACTGGCATGTGTGTGTGTGTGTGTGTGTGTGTGTGTGTGTGTGTGTGTGTGTGTGTGTGTCTGTGTGTGTCTGTGTGTGTCTGTGTGTGTGTCTGTGTGTATGTGTGTAATTTTAAGGGGGCAAAAAGCAAAGAGTGGCTTTACTTACACAAAGTTGGGCTCAAAAGGTTACCTTTGAGCAATTTCTGTAGACAGCCACTTTCCTATTTTAGTTTAATTCCTGTGGTATAAATATTTTTGCAAATACTTCCTTTTAGAGACAAGCAACCATGAAACAACCTTCGTCAAGGACCGCAGAAGCAGCATTTTTGCCAAGTTGTCATGTGGTCTTGAGGACAAAACACTCTAATCTGGTAGCACAGTCATGTCTCATTTAAGAGGGACAGGTTATAAGAACTGCATCCCTTGAAGGCTTCATGAGTATGCTAACATCAGTGTTCTCACACAAAGCTGTATGCTCTAGCTCACCACACACCTAGGTTGTGTGCTTCAGCCCATCTTTCCTAGCGTATAAGCTGCCCAGCACTACTGAGCTGAATCCTGAGAGCCTGAAATACAATGGATGAAAATCTAGGAATTCTGTGCATCCCTAATCCCAATGGCACCACTGTCGTGCAGGAGGTCTGTAATTGACTGGAACTTCTATCTGCAGCAACACAACACACTTTACTGCATGCATGTATTCTCACACGATGCAGATCTGAAAGCTGCAATTTTATCTTGACTCTTGCTGGCCAGATAATTGCCTTCTGAAATAGCGTCCTTGGACCCAAGCCCCATTGATGGGCCCTCTTCATGGCCTCCGTTTCTCCCATCAACCCTGTGCTGTGGTATAGCATCCACTATACAGTCAGATCTCCCTCCCTGTGTGTCTCTATCCTCTTCCCATGGGTTGGAGACCATTTCACATCTGCTCCATCAGATGTCCCACAGTATCAAACAGTGACTAGGCGCTTGGCAAGGTGTTATGAATGCAGAAATGCTTTGATGCGAGGAGTTGATCTTTCCAATGCAGACAAGCAAAGTCTAGCAGATATGGAAAGAAGTAAGTGTGCATAAAGGCTCCAAACAGGAGCCGGTTCTTTAGCAAATGGGCCACAGGTTCCTTGAAAGGAGAGACCAAGGTTGCACATTGCACCCACTCCTTGGGGTTGTTCTTTGTGTAGTTGTGTGCCCACTAGAGATAAATGCTTATAAGCCACAATTGTTTTTCAATTGGAATGTGATTTTGTAGCTAATATCAAGTCCTGAGTTAAAGAATATTTGGACATTATTAATATAGATCCATGGATGACAGCACTGAAAGATGCTTTGAAGCTCAAGTGTCAGGAGATACTGTTGATGCTCCTGAAAACTCACACTCCTGGGAGGGCCTTACTTATTCTCTCAGAGTATTCCATTGACCGTCATTCCACTGTTATACAAACAAAAAACAAAAAAAAAATCAGCTAGAGGAAGGGGACAAGAAAGGGTCTTTATTCTACCAATTTTGGAGTTTGTTGACATGGCTTCAAAGTTTGCTTCCTATAAAACATAAAGAAAGAAGTTTGAAAACAACCCAAGAAATACATCATCTAAACAAACACAAGATAGATAAAAAGAGAAAAACCGATTCATGGACAAATCCAAAACTGTTTAATTTTTTCCCAATTTATCCAAATTCAAGAGCATGATCTAGGAGAAGTCTTCTAAATAGCAGGAGAGGGTTAGCGAGGAACCAGCTGCTAGAGGAATGAGCATTCCCCAGTAACTTCACTCTGGCCTCACAGCTTTAGAAGTAATTCCCAGAAGAGGTTCACATCACTGTCTCTTCTGTGGTGAATGCAACACTTTTGGCAAAAATGAAACACATAGCATCAGCTATTTTTGCCTTGAAAACATACTCAAATAATGTGGGGGCTTTCTTATTGAATCCAAATACGTGTTCCATCTTGGGACAGCTCCATAACTGAGTTAACTTTTTCGTCACAAACCTACAAAAGCTACTGAAACCTATTTTGGAGGAACATGAAAATAAGAACAATATCCCAGCAGATTTAAATAGTAACTCTGAAAATTCTGACTGCATTGTGTAGTCTGCAACTCTATAAATATGTTTACAAATCTACATTCTGATTTCAGCCGGTCGAACACGTTCTAACATGTTGGGTGTTATTTTAAAGCATGCTTTCCCATTGCCTCAGATTGTGTCCAAGGTGGAGAACTGAGCCTCTCCCTCTGTCATGCACATGGAATCCTGCTAACAGCAAATGATCACCTGCTCCAGGAGCAAAGCACTTACGTAAGGTAGCAACTTCTGAATGACTGTGTAATCTTTCTTTGTTTCAGCAATAGAGAATAGAAAAGACATTTGAGTCACAGTAGATTGAGTTTTATAACTTAACTACACTCTGCAAACTAACACCTTTTTTTAGAGATTTCTTTTTTTTTTCTTTTTTCTTTTCGATATATTTTTTATTTACATTTCAAATGATATCCCCTTTTCTGGCCCCCCACGCCCCGAAAGTCCCATAAGCCCCATTCCCTTCCCCTGTTCTCCCACCTACCCCTTCCCACTTCTCTTTTCTGGTTTTGCCCTATACTGCTATACTGAGTCTTTCCAGAACAAGGGGTCACTCCTCCGTTCTTCTTGTACCTCATTTGATGTGTGGATTATGTTTTGGGTATTCCAGTTTTCTAGGTTAATATCCACTTATCAGTGAGTGCATACCATGATTGATCTTTTGAGACTGGGTTAACTCACTTAGTATGATGTTCTCCAGCTCCATACATTTGCCTAAAAATTTCATGAATTCATTGTTTCTAATGGCTGAATAGTACTCCATTGTCTATATATAGCACATTTTGTGCATCCATTCTTCTGTTGAGGGATACCTGGGTTCTTTCCAGCTTCTGGCTATTATAAATAGGGCTGCTATGAACATAGTGGAGCATGTATCCTTATTACATGCTGGGAAATCCTCTGGGTATATGCCCAGAAGTGGTATAGCAAGATCTTCTGGAAGTGAGGTGCCCAGTTTTCTGAGGAACCACCAGACTGATTTCCAGAGTGGTTGTAACAATTTGCAACCCCACCAGCAATGGAGGAGTGTTCCTCTTTCTCCACATCCTCACCAACACATGCTGTCTCCCAAATTTTTAATCTTAGCCATTCTGGCTGGTGTAAGGTGAAATCTCAGGGTTGTTTTGATTTGCATTTCCCTAATGACTAATGAAGTTGAGCATTTTTTAAGATGCTTCTCCGGCATCCGAAGTTCTTCAGGTGAAAATTCTTTGTTGAACACTGTACCCCATTTTAATACGGTTATTTGGTTTTCTGGGGTCTAACTTCTTGAGTTCTTTGTATATATTGGATATTAGTCCTCTATCTGATGTAGGGTTGGTGAAGATCTTTTCCCAATTTTTTGGTGGCTGATTTGTCCTTTTGATGGTGTCCTTTGCCTTACAGAAACTTTGCAATTTTATGAGGTCCCATTTGTCAATTCTTGATCTTAGAGCATACACTATTGGTGATCTGTTCAGAAACTTTCTCCCTGTACCGATGCCCTCAAGGGTCTTCCCCAATTTCCTTTCTATTAGCTTCAGAGTGTCTGGCTTTATGTGTAGGTCCTTGCTCCATTTGGAATTGAGCTTAGTACAAGGAGACAAGGATGGATCAATTCGCATTCTTCTGCATGCTGACCTCCAGTTGAACCAGCAGCATTTGTTGAAAAGGCTATCTTTTTTCCATTGGATGTTTTCAGCCCCTTTGTCGAGGATCAAGTGGCCATAGGTGTGTGGGTTCATTTCTGGATCTTCAGTCCTGTTCCATTGATCCATCTGCCTGCCACTGTACCAATACCATGCAGTTTTTAACACTATTGCTCTGTACTATTACTTGAGGTCAGGGATACTGATTTGCCCAGAAGTTCTTTTGTTGTTGAGAATAGTTTTAGCTATCCTGGGTTTTTGTTATTCCAGATGAATTTGAGAATTGCTCTTTCTAACTCTATGAAGAATTGAGTTGGGATTTTGATGGGTGTTGCGTTGAATCTGTATATTGCTTTTGGCAAAATGGCCATTTTAACTGTATTAATCATGTCGATCCATGAGCATGGGAAGTTTTTCCATTTTTTGAGGTCTTCTTCCATTTCCTTCTTTAGAGTCTTAAAGTTCTTGTCATACAGATCTTTCACATGTTTGGTAAGAGTCACCCCAAGGTACTTTATACTGTTTGTGGCTATTTTGAAGGGTGTCATTTCCCTAATTTCTTTCTCAGCCTGCTTATCCTTTGAGTATAGGAAGGATACTGATTTGCTTGAGTTGATTTTATAACCTGCCACTTTGCTGAAGTTGTTTATCAGCTGTAGAACTTCTCTAGTGGAGGTTTTTGGGTCACTTAGGTAGACTATCATATCATCTGCAAATACTGATAGTTTGACTTCTTCCTTTCCAATTTGTATCCCTTTGACCTCCTTATGTTGTCTAATTGCCCAAGCTAGTACCTCAAGTACAATATTAAAAAGATAAGGAGAAAGGGGGCAGCCCTGTCTAGTCTCTGATTTTAGTGGGATTGCTTTAAGTTTCTCTCCATTTAGTTTGATGCTGGCTACCGGTTTGCTGTATATTGCTTTTACTATGTTTACATATGGGCCTTGAATTCCTGTTCTTTCCAAGACTTTAAGCATGAAAGGATGCTGAATTTTGTCAAATGCTTTTTCAGCATCCAATGAAATGACATGTGTTTTTTTTTTCTTTGAGTTTGCTTATGTAGTGGATTGCATTGATGGATTTCCGTATATTGAACCAACCCTGCATCCCTGGGATAAAGCCTTCCTGATCATGACGGATGATAATTTTGATGTGTTCTTGGAATCGGTTGGCAAGAATTTTATTGAGTATTTTTGCATCGATGTTCATAAGGGAAATTGGTCTGAAGTTCTCTTTATTTGTTGGATCTTTGTGTGGTTTTGGTTTCAGCATAATTGTGGCATCATAGAAGGAGTTGGGTAGTGTTCCTTCTGTTTCTATTTTGTGGAATAGTTTGAAGAGTATTCGTGTTAGGTCTTCTTTGAAGGTCTGATAGAATTCTGCACTGAAACCATCTGGTCCTGTGATTTTTTTTTTTTTGGTTGGAAGACTTTCTATGGCCCCTTCTATTTCTTTAGGGGTTATGGGACTGTTTAGATGATCTATTTTGGTCCTGATTTAATTTTGGTATTTGGTATCTGTCTAGGAAATTGTCCATTTCCTCCAGATTCTCCAGTTGTGTTGAGTATAGGCTTTTGTAGTAGGATCTGATGATTCTTTGGATTTCCTCAGTTTCTGTTATTATATCCCCCTTTTCATTTCTAATTTTTGTTAATTTGGATACTTTCTCTGTGCCCTTTGGTCAGTCTGGCTAAGGGTTTATCTATCTTGTTGATTTTCTCAAAGAACCAGCTCCTGGATTCGTTGATTCTTTGTATGGTTCTCTTTGTTTCCACTTGATTGATTTCAGCCCTGAGTTTGACGATTTCCTGTCTTCTACTCCTCCTGGGTGAATTGGCTTCTTTTTGTTCCAGGGCTTTCAGGTGTGTTGTTAAGCTGGTAGTGTATGCTCTCTCCATTTTCTTTTTGGAAGCACTTGGGGCTATGAGTTTTCCTCTTAGCACTGCTTTCATTGTGTCCCAAAGATTTGGGTTTGTTGTGCCTTCATTTTCATTAAATTTCTAAAAAGTCTCTGATTTCTTTCTTTATTTCTTCTTTGGCCAAGTTGTCATTGAGTAGAGTATTGTTCAGCCTCCATGCATATGTGGGCTTTCTGTTGTTTTTGTTGCTATTGAAAACCACTCTTACTCCATAATGATCTGATAGGACGCATGGGATTAGTTCTATCTTCTTATATTTGTTGAGGTCTGTCTTGTGACCAATTATATGGTCGATTTTGGAGAAGGTACCATGAGGTGCTGAAAAAAAGGTATATTCTTTTGCTTTAGGGTGAAATGTTCTATAAATATCAGTCAAATCCAATTGGTCCAAAGCTTCAATTAGTTTTACTGTGTCCCTCTTCAGTTTCTGTTTTCCTGATCTGTCCATTGAGGAGAGTGGAGTGTTGAAGTCACCCACAATTATTGTGTTAGGTGCAATGTGTGCTTTGAGCTTTAGTAAAGTTTCTTTTACAAATGAGGGTGCCCTTGCATTTGGCTCATAGGTGTTCAGGATTGAAAGTTCTTCTTGGTGGATTTTTCCTTTGACCAGCAAGAAGTGTCCTTCTGTGTCTCTTTTGATGACTTTAGGTTGAAAGTCAATTTTATCTGATATTAGAATGGCTACTCCAGCTTGTTTCCCCATACCATTGGCTTGTAAAATTGTCTTCCAGCCTTTTACTCTAAGGTAGTTTTTGTCTTTGACACTGAGGTATATCTCCTGTATACAGCAAAATGTAGGGTCCTGTTTCCTTATCCAGTCTGTTAGTCTATGTCTTTTTATTGGTGAATTGAGTCCATTGATGTTAAGAGATATTAAGGAATAGAGATTATTACTTCCTGTCATTTTTGATGTTATTTTTATATTTGAGTGATTATCTTCTTTTGGGTTTGATGAAGGAAGGTTACTATCTTACTTTTTCCAGGGTGTAGTTTCCCTCCTTGTATTGGAATTTTCCTCCTATTATTCTTTGCAGAGCTGGGTTTGTGGAAAGATATTGTGTAAATTTGGTTTTGTCATGGAATATCTTGGCTTCTCCATCTATGGTGATTGAGAGTTTTGCTGGGTACAGTAGTCTTGGCTGACATTTGTGTTCTCTTAGAGTCTGCATGAGATCTTCCCAGAATCTTCTAGCTTTCATGGTCTCTGGTGAGAAATCTGGTGTGATTCTGATAGGTCTTCCTTTATATGTTACTTGGCCTTTTTCTCTTACTGCCTTTAATATTCTTTCTTTGTTTAGTGCATTTGGGGTTTTGATTACTATGTGACAGGAGGTATTTCTGCTCAGGTCCAGTCTGTTTGGAGTTCTGTAGGCTTCTTGTATATTCATGGGCATCTCTCTCTTTAAGTTGGGAAAGTTTTCTTCCATAATTTTGTTGAAGATATTTGCTGGCCCTTTCAGTTGTAAATCTTCACTCTCATCTATACCTATAATCCTTAGGTTTGGTCTTCTCATTGTATCCTGGATTTCCTGGATGTTCTGGGATACAAGCTTTTTGCATTTTGCATTTTCTTTGACTGTTGAGTCAATGGTTTCTATGGTATCTTCAGCATCTGAGATTCTTTCTTGTATTCTGTTGTTGATATTTGCATCTATGGCCCCTGATTTCTTCTCAATGTTTTCTATCTCCAAAGTTGTCTCCCTTTGTGATTTCTTAGTTGTTTCTACTTCTGATTTTAGATCCTGCATGGTTTTGCTTAGCTCCTTCACTTGCTTGTTTGTGTTTTCCTGTAATTCTTTAAGAGATTTTTGTGTTTCCTCTTTCATGACTTCTGCCTCTTGACTCAGGTTCTCCTGCATTTCTTTAAGTTTTGTGTGTGTGTGTGTGTGTGTGTGTGTGTGTGTGTGTGTGTGTGTGTGTGTTTCTTCTTTATTGGCTTCTATCTCTTGAGCCTTATTCTCCTGAATTTCTTTAAGTGATTTTTGTGTTTCCATTAATCGGGTTTCTAGCTTATTCATGTTCCCCTGTATTTCTTTAAGAGATTCATTTATGTCCTTTTTGTGTTCTTCTGGCAGCATCATGACCAGTGATTTTAAATCCAAATCTTGTTTTTCTGGTGTGTTGGCAAACCAGGACTTGCTGATGTGTGAGAGTTTGGTTCAGACGCTGCCATATTGCCTAGATTTCTGTTAGTAGTGTCCCTGCATTTGCCCTTTGCCATCTTGTTCTCTGGCATTAGTTGGTCTTGTCTCTGGCTGGTGTTTGAGCATCCAGTGAGCCAACACTGGATGGCTGGGTTTCCCCTGTTGCAGATTGCTGATGTGCTGTCCTCCTCTTGGGTGCCCTTGCAGCCCTAGTGTGCCTTGCCCCAGATTGTGTCTGTGAACCACATGGTGCCCCTTTGCTCCTTCAGGGAGTGCTGATGGTGTATGCTGCGGGACCTTTTCTGAGTGATGATCACTCTGCTGGGCAGCCGATCTCCCAACTGGGTTGGTGCACACAAGGCTAGCCTAGCTGCTCATGCCCTGAGTCTAGGCAAAAGCCTGGCAGGCCAAGGTCCGAGGAAAGTTCCCCTCGGGCTATGAGTGTTGACTGGTTCTGTCAGGTGGCCAGGATGGTGGCCGTGCGCATGCTCCCTGAAAGTGCCGGGAGAGTCTGCTGGGCAAACAACCTCCTGGCCAGGTTGGCACACCGATGCTCCCCACCCCCGAACAGCCCAGGGCCTGGGTGCAGGCCAACGCCCATCAGGCTTAGACGCCCGCGATGTTGGCCTTACGTTATGTTTGCATACCTCAGGCTGTCTGATTTCTCTGGGGTCCGAGATCCAAGATGGAGGTGAGTCTCTTGTAACTGACTGGCAGGAGGCAGATTTCTGATGTGGCTTCTGTGTGGTGAAAGGCGCTGTAAATCCGCCGCCGCTTGCAGCCCGGCTGGCCAGCGATGGTCAGTGGTAGTGGGCACAGGGCCTGCCTGGACCCTGTCACCTTGGTTCCACTGCTGATGGCCCTCCCTCTGGAGCAGCTACTGCTGCTGTTGCCTCTGCCACCACCCAAACTAGCACTTTTTAAACCTAAAAATTGACTGCAGCGGTTTTCCAATTCCTCACCCAATGCTCATGCCTGGGGAGAAGACATTTCCCCGTCTCAAGCTGCCATTTTACTTTCGTTGTTACGATTACCTATCTTTATGTCTTTATACAAAACACGACTGAAACCTACTCTAATACTGAGAATTTTAGCCAGCAGAACTTGGGAGATCTACTTACAGCACAAAGAAAGAGGCAGAAGAGACCCTGGGGCCGAGACCCATTCTCCACACTTAAGATGGGACAGTTGTGGCACATTCTGCTGTCGGTGTCATGCTGTAGTCACTTCATGAACACTGGCTTTGGTCCTTGACTTACTGACATTCCTGAGCATGACTAGGCCTTGAGCAAGGCTCTGTATCAGGCCCATTCCTCACAAGACCTGAGAAGAGCAGAAGTGATCTGGTAAAGGGTCAGATTCTACTAAGCCTACTGTCTGTGCAAATGCCTAGCCAGGCCACATGAGACCACATTGTCAGAGCTTCATGTTGCAATAATAATACTTGAATGTTTTTTAAAGCAGAGAAGAAACTATGGAGAAAAATCATAATTTCACCTTTCGCAAATTTATGGTTTTTTTGGTTTATTATTACTATTTACTATTATGTATGTACACATTAGTGCAGAAGAGAAAAGCTGTTAATTACCATAATTTTTTCACTGTTTGTGATCTCTTAGGTCAAACACACTTCTCACCCTGACTACCCTCCTCTCTGAACCTCAGCACCACTTCCTCTTCCTCCTCCTCCTCCTCCTTCTCTTCCTCCTCTTCCTCCTCCTCCTCT
Source organism: Apodemus sylvaticus (assembly GCF_947179515.1). Classification (NCBI taxonomy): domain Eukaryota; kingdom Metazoa; phylum Chordata; class Mammalia; order Rodentia; family Muridae; genus Apodemus; species Apodemus sylvaticus. The sequence goes on from NC_067479.1 coordinate 69,278,445, forward strand.
TCTTCTTCCTCTTCTTCCTCTTCCTCTTCTTCTCTTCCTCCTCTTCTCTCTCCTCCCCTTCCTCCTCCTCCTCTCCCCTCCTCCTTCCACTTCCCCTTCTCCTTCTTGTTGTTCTTTCTTTGTAATAGTGCTGGTGCTAGATCCCAGGGCCTCATACACCCCAGGTAAGTGTCCTACCACTGAACTGCACCGTAGCCCTAAGCACCATAATACATGCTAAGTCCACAAGAGACATTTAAACAGGGACAGAAACTTCCATTTATCTTGGCCAGAAATCACATATTTATATGTTAATGAATCAAAACAGAACAAAAATGATGGCAGACATTCATTTTGAAGATGCCATTTTCCTCATTTCCTGTTCCACTGTCATTTAAATGGTAGATGGCCTTAGATATGAGGACATTCCATGGGTTGAAGACACATGCTTCTCTGCTGGGTAGGAAATTCGAGAAACCCAAGGAGAAAGTGAATCCAGTCTACCACCCAGTCTCTCCTGAAGCATCACATGAAAGTGCTGATAGCATACAAAGCTACGTTTTTGGACCACTGCTGTTGGTTTTCGGCCTTTAGCTATAATGTGCCTAAGTCAAGGCAAAATTTCATTTGGAAACGCCAAATAATTGTCAGCATTAAGAAACCTTAACATCCAGGCTTTACAAACACCTTGTATTTTACAGATGAGGAGGCTGAGTCCCAAGAACTCAGGGGACTTCTAAGAGTTGAACGTAAGCTAGACATGAGGAATTTAGGGAGATTTACATGTTCATTGCTAAGTACAACTTTAAAAAAAAAAAACTCCTCTGATGATGGAATACAGTATCTGTTTTATGGAAAAAATGTTAAGTTTGGAGAGTTGAAATAACTGTGAACTCCTCAAATTCCATTCCTCGTGATAGAATTGGAATGGACCTTTTACAGTGCAGTACAAATTCCAAAGTCAGGGAGAAGGAACAAGCCAGACATCTCCAATGGAAGAGAAAAACAGTCTCCTGCTGGGAGAACAACCTCCAGTCAACATGTCATGGAGATAAATGAATGTGCACACTCCCCAAACCTTAGCCAGTTATTTTTATTTTGTTGGGGGGGAAATTAGTAATTTTTGATTTATGGAGATTCTTGAGAATTTGTTGCTTAATTCTACTTCAGTAATAAAATCCTTGGATATTGCACTTTTGAAATATTTTAGAGAGTCCATCACCAAAAGCCCTCATCTCCTACAAGTTGCTCAGCCCCTTCCTAGTTCATGACTTTGCTCTTGACCATTCTTCCGGAAGACTTATGAACTGTAAACAACCTGGCTTTAAGACCTTTAACACTGGGGGAAACACCAATGTATAACACGCCCTAGCAGATATTTAAGCTCTCATGTGCTTTCTATGTTCCTAGCTACTGCCTGGAGTATATATCCAGGATAACTGTACTGTTTAAACACGGCTGTACAAGTCAGGGTCAAGGGGAGTTGGATGGGTTAATGTTTGCACAGCACTTTTGACTAGACAAACTCCACACTGGGTCTATTGTACTAAATATAAAAGGTGCTTTATTTGACACCGGAGACCAAACAATGGTAAAATAAAATTTTAAGTGTAGTAGTTGAAGGAGAAGAGGAAAGAGGCTGCAGTGCTATAAAATTGATATACAAATCCCTCTGAATTTAAAGGGTCCTTGCTTCCCAAGTCTCTTCTGCTATTCCCCAGGCTGTGGAAGCAGACTGACTCCAACTCTGTTTTTGAAATGAAGTGTTTGCAAGTGCGACTTTTGCTGTTGTTAAGAGCCTCTGGAGTGTGGGCAGGCATGTTGAAACCATAGAGTTCCACTTGATGATGAAGTCTGAAAAATGAACGTAAGGTGAATAACTTGAATGATGTTACTTCTTCTGCCTCCTCTCCAAAAATTCATGACCTACGGTTGTAATGGATTAAGATCATTTCTCTGCTTCTCTAGAATCCATTCATTAACACATTTAACAAATACCTATTGATGATGGCCAGTATAAAAAGAGAGCCCACCAGGGGAGTGTTAGAAACTGTTATTGTTAGAAACAAAATTACTCTGGTCAGTGTCTGCTGCAAAGCTGACTGAGGTTGTGCTTTAAGGAGGACCACTATTTCCAACGGTGACACAAATCCAGACAGTGTGCACTAAGGGAACCAGAGAGCCCAAAAAGCAAAGAGAATGATTTTCCCAGAGTTCGAAAGGCTTCAGAACTTGGGAGGGAATGGAGAAATCTCTGTTCAGGATGAAAACCATATAGGAGGTCAATGCGCTAAATAAATTCACGAAACCCATCCCAAAGGAGAGAGTGATAACAGGCCATCGGTCTGTGAGAGGATGTTGGAGAGTGCAAACTCCTTCTGGCGGAGAGCAAGGGAGGAAAAAGCCATACGCATTAAAACAAAACAGCTGGACTCTGAGTGCTCCAGAGCCTGTAAAACTCACACCCTGTCACTTTCCAATTAATAATCTCTTTGGATCTAAGTCTTCCTTGGGAAAAATCCATCTTTAAAGGAAGCAGCAGGGGCTTTTCCCCTGCCCAAAGTAAGGAAGTAATCACCAATTCTCGAAAGCTTCTCCTAGCAAGGTGCTCCAGCCCTGGATCACGAGCAAGCCCTCTGTTCTCTGTACAGTTGCTTCCTGAGGCACTGTCTGTTAGATGGAGACTCAGCTATGACCATGTCCAGTGCCCATCAGTTCTTGAACATCACATCATATAGTAAAGACAAAAGACAAAGAAACAGACTTGGGTTTGCAAATGTTGCTATTCCAGAAATCCCCAGTATTTTGGACAGTTGGACTTGCTCTTCTCTGATTTCCAGGCTTCTGCAGCTTCTGATACTTAAATGTCACAGTTCTAACACCACTGCTGGCCAGAAGTTGCATGATACCACCTGTGGAGGGCTGGATAAGCCAGGCCAGACAGCCCCCTTCAGAGACTCAGAGGTTGGACAAGGGCCCAGCAAGCCATCACCCAGGCTAGTGGGTTTGATTCCTGCCAAAGGGGATGAAAGTTGCATGGCAAGCTAGAAGGGGACTCTGCAGCTGCTGCTCTCTCATGCGTCTGGAATTTACTGTGACCAAAACCAGATCTTTCACCTTGTGTGAGCTTCTGCCTCTGGCCAACACTGTGGACAATTCAGAAAAGAAGTAATTGATTATGAAATCGATCACTTTGAGCCTCAAACACTCCTTGCTCCAAGCCTTGGCTTAAGATGCTGTTAGAGCCAATAAGAAGCCAAGCATGTTGGACAGACAGGGAGGATATCTTTCCTAATACTCCCCTTCTCTTTCTGGACAAAGAAGAAACAGTATGTAATGCTGGCAAGAAGTAAAATGTTGAGCACAGATTATATTCTTTAAATTGGACAATAAAGAACAATAACCAATAAAGAAAACTGAAATTGCAACATAAAGCACAAGGTCAAAGGCTAACTGCATAACTGCATTGAAGTGTTTCCTTCACAAAGATATGCGTCCATGAGGGGCAACTCTAAATCTTCAGAAACACATTTAAATCCAGAAGGATTCAATGGGAATGAGAGTCTATGGTGACCTCTGATGCCTGTCTTCCAATCCAGCACCTTTGCCTTCTGGAAAGCCTGGGTATTGGAAACACAGACCCCTGGATAAGGCCAAGTAAAGTCTTAAGGAAGCACTTCCAGAGACTCAGACAGCTTCAGAGTATAGGGAATCAGCAAATCATGACACTGTCACCATGAGAAGCCAACAAAGATGGCCCTGGGCCTCCATCTCCAACACTAGGCTTCAGAGCACACCTTGACACTTCATTCTCATGGTGCATTGTAAATGGAGGAAAGACAGGATGGCAGTCCTCTGTGCAAAGCAGTTAGTCATGAACCTTTCCCACACACTAGGGTTTGAAAGAGCCCTGTGTTAAAGGCTTTGTCCCCACCCTGGTGTTATTAGGAAGTGACAGAAGCTGAAAGAGCCTACTGAGGATCCTATAGTCATTGTAACCTGTCCTTGAAGGGAACTGTGTAACCCCAACCCTACCCCTTCCTCCCCATTTCAGATCTCAGAATGAGCTGAATGACTCTACCACAGACTCAGCATGATGTTCTGTCTCACCACAAGCCCCAAACATCTAATCAACAACCAACTATGAACTGCACAGTCCAAAACAGTGACCAAAATGATCTGTGCCTTCTGAACTCCATTGTCTAAGTACTTACTATATTGATAGAGAGCTGACTGAGCCAGCTGACTCTTCAGTCCCAGTATGGAAATGTTGTATGTGATTTGCCTTGGACATGGCTTCATATCCATTAGCCAAGGCTGGAATCAATGCATTGAGAGTAAAGGGGGTCATGCATATAGTAATATAATAAGTCCTGAATATACTCTGAAGGTCACAGGATTCACCATGGCTCCAATCTAAACCATGCCAACCATGGGCATCCTTGACAGGTGAAGTCTCAACTTGCTGGTGAACACTCCTGGTCCCTTTCATACTGTGTGACTGTTCCCACCCAGAGCTTGTGTGGTGGTTCTGTGCTCTGCTCTGTCCAATTTTATTTCAGATGAATAACTTTCCTCCTTCTAAGTGTGTGTTCTCAAGAACCTTGACCTGCAATGCTTGCATTTTCCACCTTGGCCATGTTTTGAGAATGTGACTAATACATATACACATATATCAATGCAAGTTATTTTTAATCAAAGTAACACTCTCAATGGAAAAAAGTAATAGCTAACACCATTTGGGTGAGTGGAAGAAGATTCTGTCAGTCTGTATTTATGATGATAAAGAACCATTTTTTTTTTCTTGATGGTCAGTGGCTTAGGGTCATATATTCAAAATCAGATTATAATCATGTCCCAAATCCAGATTCTAGAAAGGGAAACATGATTTAAATTCTGATAGAATATTTAATGAGGGATTTTTGCCTTTCAATATTAATGAAAACAAGCTAGTGTAGACTTTACATTTTAAGATAAGTTATCCACAGATTTTCCTGTTAAGCAGCTGATTTTAAAGCAAATAAAGAATTGGAAATACAAAATAAAATAAAAATAATGCATAGTAAAATAAGATAAAATGAATATTCATGAAATTACAAGGGATATGCATCTAAAGCAACCTTCATTAGGCTACAAGTCCAGTGGACAGAGTCTGTACAATATTCAGATTTCACTCAGTTACTTAAGGAGCTGCATTAAGAGCCTGCTGTGGGTGCGGTGCCACAGCAATGAAGGGAACTAGAAATGATGAGCTTTTAAACAGTTGTGGATGTCCTGAACATTGAAAAGGTGAAATGCAGATGTTGCGAGTTTATGGCTTTAGCCGTCCTCCTCCCTATTGCCTGGCTCCCACATCCTTTCCATCCCTTCCTGTAGTGATCCCTGAGCCTGAGACAAGGTGAAGCAGATGTCCTGTTAGGGCTCAGCCCTCACTCAGCACTTACTCTCAGCACCTTGAGTAGCCACGAGTCTCTGCATTCACCACTGTTCATTGATGAAAGCTTTTCCAACCAAGGCCAAGAGCAGCACTTGACTATGAATACAAAAATATTTTGGAGGCAGTTGGAGTCCATGTCCACTTAGTAAAATAGTTAAGTTTTCTCCTGTTGCCTACAACTTCCCCAGCCATGGAGTTTAGGGTCAAGTTTACAGAACCATGAATGAAATTCTTTCCAGTAGAACAGGCCTCAAAATCAATCAGAGAGTAGCTGGTGTCCCTGAAACAGTTATACCAGTACTACTGGACACAGCTTGCCTGGCAGGTTGGTACTGAGGCCAACCTGCCTCACTGATATCTTCTGCATGGCTTGACTTCAGTAATCGTGAAATTCTAACCGTTTCATTTGCCTACGTTGGACCTGTACAAGACTGGATCTCTAAACAGGAGACTACAAATTGAAAAGGGACTCATGAGAACTACCTCTCCTGGGGGACTATTAGCTACTGAATGCTAGGAGAAGACACATTGTCTGCAGTTTTGTAGCCACTGGTTAGTTAGTCTCCCATGCTGGAGGGGAACAGTTCCATGTCCATGCTCATATAGAAAGCTTTGGTTAAGCTCAGTGGATCACAAAGCAAAACAAAAAGATGTAAATATGAGAGAGAGAGAGAAAAGTCTCAGAAAGTTGCCTGGAGTGGAAGGGAGTTTTGAGGAAATGAAATAAAAAGAGAATGTATTATATACAGGAATGAAATTTGCAAAGAATAATTTTAATAAAAAATGCTTCAAGTAAAAAATAAATAACATTAATTAGCAATATTACCTGGTGATTCAAATAAATTACAGCCTCGAGATACAAATGACACATTTGTGTACTCCTTGTATACTCAAGGCACAAAGTGAATGTACAGATAGTCTCACAGAACACTCTATTGAAACTTTGGAAAGAACAGGAGAGGTGACAAAAGATTGGAAGCACAAGAAAAAGGGTTATAATTTAAAACTACAAATAAAGAAAAGAAATAAAAACATGAGTAATTTAAAAATACAAATCAAAAGGTTTTATGTCAATCACTAGAGGAAAATGTAGGATGAATTATAAAATCTGAGCTTGTAAATACTTTCAAAAAGAAACTGTAAACACTTGGAGGCAGGATGGCTTTGTTGGCTGAGCTTAACACTGGACACACTCCACTGTGATCTCCTGACTACCTAGTTAGGACAGAGGAACAGAGAGCATGCTAAATATTTTCATTTCCATCAGCTGCTTAATGGAGTCTATCCATCCAGCCAGTCATCAATCTATCTATCTATCTATCTATCTATCTATCTATCTATCTATCTATCTATCTATCTAACTACTACCTACTTATCTACCCATCTCTGGAATTGCCTTAACCCCTGAGAACATGGGCTCCTTTTGAGATTTCTCTCTCAATACCTTTGCATAGTTTCTAATTCCGTATAAAAGTTATACTGATCTGCCACACCATTTTAGTGAAAGTGAGTCCAATCTAAGTTCCCAAAGACTTGTGACTTTGAAGACATTTCTTTTTCAAACAAAAAGTCAGGGAAGGCAATGTTCAAGCCAAAAGGGTGACGCAGGTACTACGAAGCCTAACAACACCAAGACTCAGAAAACCAGTGGTGTCACATACTTGAAAGAATTATCACCATGGGCTTCCACTGGACTTAAAAGAGCAAAAGACAGATAGAGGCAGCCCACACAAGTAGTGACCACAGTTTGTGTGGAAACATCATGGAATGGTTTTCTGTATGTTTCTGTTTCAGGATTGCTGAAAGAGCAATATGACTGGAGTGGTGTGATGCACAGAAATGCATATTCATCTTTAGCACACAGATAGAAGGACTGCATGCAGATCACATAGGGAATGCTAGAAGATCCCTATCAATAAATCCCTGTGGGAGGAGGAAGAGAACAGGGGCAGATGGTTGTGTGAGCATATGGTCCTACATATTTAGACATTTAGAATGCCCCAGAGACTCATGTGTAAAAGGTTTGGCTCCAAAGGTACCAGAATCAGGAAGTGCCTTTGGCCAGTGGAAGGTCGTCAAAGGAGGTTATGGCTTTATAGCTGGCTTTTCTTCTTTTTCCTGGTGGGATATGTGATACTCATTCTGGCTTATCCCCTTCCATCATTAAACCCATGTGAAAGGCCAAACCTATGCATTGGTCATCTCTGTGACAAAATACTTGACAAAAGCATCTTCAGGAAGGAGAGACTGTGGCTTGACGGGCTACCATCCACCATGGTAGGGGGGGCACAGCACCAGTGTATGAGGCAGGTGTTCACACAGCACTACAGTCAGGAAGCAAGGAGAGGAATGCAGCTGCCCAGCGAGCTTCTCCTTCCCCCTTTCATTCTGGGATTGCATGGGACAGCACCATCCTTACTCAGAGCAGATGGTCTCCTCTGTGAAACCTCTCTGGAAACAGCCTCACAGGCACAGCCAGAGAAATATCTCCTGGGTAGTTCCAAATCCACACTTTTAGGATGACCAAGCGACTGTTGGTGTGAGAAGAGATCACCATGCTTTGGGTCCAGTTCTCACCATGCCATCCTGATTGCATTGCACAAGCCCGGGATTGGTGGCTGGTGTAAAGATCATGTCCTCTCTTAACTGAGTGCTCCGAGAGGGGTGCTTGGCTCAATTTTCACATTTAGTGTGGAACTCACTCCCATGTGTCCTGCCAGGAACACCTGCTGACTGCAGGCTTCCTCCTCATCCTTCAGATCCCTGCTCAAATACCACTTCCTCTGAGGACCTTCCATCCTACCTCTAGAAAGATCGGAAACAGCCCCTTCTGATGGGGATCGTGGTATCTTGTGTTCTGATGGGGATTATGGCCTCAATTTGCTATTGATATGGCTACTTGACTATTTATATCCCCCATGAATCAGCAAACACCAAAGGGCCAGATGTTGGGTCTCTTCTCCCTACGGCCTCTACTGAGTCCTCTATCCAATACACAAGAAGGCAGACTCAAGTTGGCTCTTCCTTTCACATTTCATCTTTCCTTCTTTGGGGGCAATTCTGCAGTAGAAAGGGCAGAATTAAGTCATTTCTGTTCTTTCTTCCCTAGTTGGTAAATACACATTGACAGCTGATTGGCCTCTGAGCTGATAAAATTTAGGTTTATGGAATTCTAATTAAATTATAAAAAGTGCAGAAGTGTACATGCATGTCAGATAAAGACCACAAAATACATATTTACTAGTCTAAAAAATAGGTTCTCATTCCAACATTATCTATGTGTACTTTCTAAAGAAGTATAGAAAGATTGTCCTTGAAATTCAGGGGCTCTGTCTCACAAATGAAAAATGAATCTTCAGGCGAAGGATGTAAAAACTGCAGGTAGACGTTCCCGAATTGGCGTGGGAGTAGAAGGGCTTGGCTGCATTCCAAGCTAAGCACCAAGAAGCACTTACCTCAACACTGCCCAAGCTCATCCTCACTGCCAGGTTGCCGGGAGAGGCCCAGCAGTCACATTGTCTGAGATTTACTACTACATTTAATTTAAAAGAAAACAGTCAAACAGAAGAGTGTTTTCTCGATCACCAAAACATTAGCATCCCAGAGACAGAGCAACAGATGATAAGGAGTCAGGGCAGTGTTCCATTGGGCAGAAAAGCAGGTCTGATTGCCTGTCGGGTTACAGACAGCTGCTGTCCACACACGTGAACAAGGTAAAAGAGATGTGGCTCCCTAGGCACCCCTGTGGCATCCCCTGGGTCTCTGGAGCACCCATACTGAGGATGCTGCCCTAGGAGTTGTGTGGAGATGCCTCATGATAGAAGCATCATATGGGATTCATTCTGTTAGCCATTCAGCCAACTTACATGGAGCAAGAAAAAGGCTTGTTTACATAGCCAGAGGGGAAGAGAGGCTTCAGAGGGAACAAAAAAAATATTGTGCATGTTTCCAAATACAGCCAAGGATAAAATTAGATGTAGCAAAAAGCCATGTTTGCCGAGCTCTTACCAACATTAGAGTGATTATAACTAATTTCTCTGAAGAGAATTGGCCTGTAAAGGTGTCAGGTTAAAACCCACCCACTCCAGTCTTTGAGTTCTAATGACATTTTCTGCTTTGAGTGTCCCCTGACCCCCACAATCTAGAAACCTATCTTTCATTCCTTACACAATGTTTCAAACAAGTCCCTACTTCCTGGCAACATGTCAAAGGGCCTGGACAATTGTCTATATTTTCCCAGTGCCATGACAGTGGGTGACAATGTCCAGTACGTCTCTAAATTCTGACAGCTTTGTAACAACAAATAAAAAACATTCTGATGATTTACTGTTTTAACTCTCCATCGCTGTGATCTGTTTCTTTAAGAAAGGTGCAAGAGCGTGCGTGAGAGTCGTGAAACACTGCAGTTGCCATGGTAATTATCTGTGTTTAGAGAGCATGTGGAGTAAAGGCCCATGCCACGGCTGAGGAAGACTGAGTGGTGATGCCAGGGTTACATGGGCCTAAATCACATTAAGTCCTCAGTTTCAAAGAAATGTTTAAGAAAAGAAAAATTGCAAGCTTTCATCTAGACAAGCTATAAGTGCCAAAGTGGGTTTTGTTCCAGGATGCTACTTGCCTCCGAGTCATTAGATCATGCCTACAGACAGAAGTTAGGACCCAGTGAGCAGTCAGCTCAAAGGAAGGTGAGCCTTCCCATCAATTGACATGGGAGAAATTCGCTCGTTTGATTCTTACTACCTGCTTTTTCAGCCCCTTCAAAATCCCTTAGTATTACATGGAAACTGTCCACAGGAGCAGATCAGGTCCTGGATCCTGGAAGCTGTGGCCCCAGTTGCCACCAGTAAGGAGAAAGGTCCAAAGTAGGGTAACACCATCGTCATAAAGGTGGGAGGTGTGGGTTGGCTGAATGATGGAATTACTTTCACTCTATTAGGTATACAAATGCAAAGAATCTAATGATGACAGAAAGCCCAACAACTTTAGGTTTAAAAAAAATGGGCAAAGAACATTTCTCCCCTACAGGATATGCAAATGGCCAATAAAGGCATGTTCAACATCACTGGTCACAAGGAAAATGGAAATCAAAACCACGGATACCACTTTACAGTGTGATGGCTATTACTTACAAAATAAAAGGCAGAAGAAAGAGAACAGCCCTGATGAGGATTCATCCTGACTGGGAGCCTGGGACATTGCCAGTGCATTGAACACAGAATTACTACCATATGATCCATCAATCCAAATGTATCCATATACCCATGTTCATAGCAGCCTTTTTCACGGGCTCCAGAAAGCCGGAGCAAGCCAGCTATGGGTGGACAGATGAATGACTAAACCAAAGTACAAGGAAATGTCTTTCCATCTCAGGAAGGAAGGATGCTCTGGCATACAAACCACTGCCCACGCGTGAACGCTGACAACTTCCCGCTTAGTGAAATGAGCTGGACATGGAAGGGCAAGTATCATGTGATTCTCTTACAGGAGGTCCCCATGCTGGTGGAAGTCACAGAGACAAATGACAATAGTAAGAGTATTGCAGACTGGTGATCAACAGGGGCAGCCGAATGATAGGAAGGAGGAGTTCACTGTTTAAAGGGTATAGAATCTCAAGTTGAACTGACACAATAGTCCGGATGTGAATGACTGTACAAAATGAACTTACCTAAAATCACTGGACTTCACATTTTAAAAGAGTCAAAATGGTGATTTTAAGCTATGTAATTTTTAACACAATAAAAGAAAAAAAATCAGAGGATCTGCTGTGCTGAAGGAACTGTGGGCAAAGGGCATTTGTCAAGCACTGTCACCAGCACAGAGGCAGGAACATCAGCACAGCTGCAGTGGTTCTGTCTTGTAGGGACGTAATCAAAATAATGATGATGATGATAATAATAATAATGATGATGATGATGATGATGACTTTTCCCAACTCCTGGATTTCATTATACATACCCAAAGCAAAACAAATGGATAATAAGTAGGTAGGTAGACAGGCAGACAAGCAAAAAGAATTGAGGCTGACAGATATTCATATAAAAACCCACCTTCAGGACCTTGATGTAGGCATCATGCTTCTGCATTCCCCTCTCTCAGCATCTGGGCTCAGAGAGGACAAAGCAAAGGGCTCCTGTTCCCATGATGCTTGACAACACTTGGAAAATATAGTCTCTTACAGGACAAAAAGAATAGGAAATAAAGATGTCTACACTGAAAAAAATAAATACTGACTCATGGTCTTCAAGATAGAGTTCATGCAACACTGATGAGAAGCTGTGTGCATCACGTGCAAACGGCTAAGAGAGTGTGGGTGTATGTGAGAGAGTGAGTGTGTGAGGTCTGGGAGTGTGTAAGCAAGAAGGTCATGAGTGTGGGATGTGTGTTAGTGAATATGGCGAGGTAAGTGTGTAAATGAGGTATATGAGTGTGAGGTACACAAGTGGGTGTAGGTCTGTGGGTAGGTAGGTGTGGCTGTGAGCTGTGTGTGGATGTGGGTGTATAAGGAGGTCTGAGTTTGTGTGTGAGTGCATACTGTGTGGGTAATTGTGATGGTGAGTGTGCATGTGTGAGTGGGTCTGAGGAGGTGAGGAGGTGTGAGGCAGTGAGGTGAGTGGATGTGGTTGTGTGAGATGTCCATGCCTGTATGTTGACATAGTCCCTCGAGGAACTGAAGGGATTGGAACACTGCTATACACAGGTGGCATCTGCTTTGTGCGCTGGAAACCTACAAAGACGTAAACAATCCCGGAGGCAGAGGGCATGGCAAGGGAGAACAGAAATCATCGTGGGTGTGTGTGAGCCTCACAGTGTCTCAGAATGAAAGTACAAATAATGAAGATGGGATTGGGGCTAATTGCTACCAAGATCTGCTTACTGGGATAACAGACTTGGTGGCGGGTACACATTCTGCCATGGATGTTACACAAACAAGCCACAAGTTGACCTTTCACACATTCCCAACAGGTGAATTACAGGACAAGGGTCTTCAATCCAGAAAGTTCTAAAACATACCACACGGTCACAGTTGCCTGCTCTTGTCCACTCACTGAACCCAGAGAAGCTGCAGACCAGGCATGACAGAAAATGAGAGCAACATGGAGTGCCTCTATCATGTTAGCAAACCTTCGAGTGTTCTGGGATTCATTTCACAATGAAAATGCCAAGTCTTACCTGACACAGGAGGCAACACAGAAGCATCACAGCTGTGATGTGGCCCAGGCTTTCCAGGACTAAAATCCCAGAGGATGGCAATACTTCATCTGCTTTTGAGAATCCAGAGAGCTGAGCAGCAATTCTGGCCAGAACAATGTGGCTGTTGTCTTCACCAAAACCAGACCATGGCACCGTGTCTGCATGTCCCTCATTGCAAAAGTATGTAACCGCCAGACTCATTCTGGCTGATTCCAGGCTAAGAACTGGACCTCCTCGGGAAGAAAAGCATCATCATGCATCATGCATCCGCAGGGTCCAGTCATTGGCTTTTGGATTTCTGCTTTCTCAAAATGCTGGAGAGCACAGCCAGTTGAAAGTCTGACAGTCTTTTATGGCTTGTGAGTTTTGGTTTTGCTCACACAAGAAAAGAATATGCTCTCTGTGTGTTGCATGACAGTGAACACTCCAAGCATCAGCTCACCTGTTCAACATTTCCTCACGTTGATCTAGGCACTCCAACTGACCAGTGACTTCTTTTGCAGCTAAAGTTAGAAAAACATGTTCACATTATATTTTAGTATTAGCACTAAAATTATCCCCTAAGTATTAGCAGCAACAATTAGCAAAGCATTTCCAAAGGCATATAAATATGTATATATGTATGTATACATGTGTGTTATATATGTGTGATGTATGTTACTGATTCATAAAACACATCAGAATCTCAATCCATAAAGTGTTTGTCCCCAAAGCATGACAACCTAAATTCAGATTCCCCAGAATCCACTTAAAAAGCCAGGGATGACATTGCATGCTTGTAACCACAGAACCAAGGGAGCAGAGACAGGGGGGATCCTTGAAGACTGCTGTCTAGCCAGTCTAGCCAAACTGGTAAGATCCAGGTGCAAGGAGAAACCCTGTCTCAAAAGAGAAGGCAGAGCAATTGAGAAAAATACCTAATATCAACTCTGGTCTACACACACACATACACACACACACACAGGAACATACAAGCATGTGTGCACACATAAACATGTATATACATACACACACAAATAAAATTTATCATGTTTGCAATAAATAAGGAGAGTTCCACACTTCCAAGAAGATTCCAGGTGATGCTGATGCCACTGGCATTTGCAGAAACCAGGGACTGGGGAACATGTGACGTAAGTTTTAAACAGAAGAGCTAGATCTGAAGCATGGATGTGAGGAAGTTGTTAGTGAGATGCAGAAATGCACCTAAGCCTTCAGGGAAACTCGGAGAGAGTGCTAGTCCACCACCTTCTCCCCATACCACACACAGCTCCAGTCCTAGTCCTAGAAAAGCAGAACAGTCATCCCAGAAAGCAGAATGACACATTTTGTTCCCAGAGAGACGTGGAACCAAACAAAAATGATCACTTGAGGAAGCAGGTTTGCATTTTTCACAAGACATACATAAGTAGCTGGTTTATTCTATTGACTCTTGCAGGGCTACTAGACAGCCAGTGATTTTGTCTTACAGTAACTAAGGATACAAAGGATATTGAAAATGGAGCACAAATGAACAACGTACACAATGAAGAAATTCTAGAGAAGTTTAACTGGAATTTTTAGTGGCTGAAATTTAGTACCTAGAAATAGGATTTTTAATACAGCATTGTTTCTTTTGCTTAACTTTATATTATATTCTACAACAAATGTTACATTGAGGGAAAAATAATGTTTGAGAAGATTGTTTGTTTTGAAACAGGACATGTAACACTTGCTGGCCTAGAACACACTTCATAGACCAAGCTGTTACCTTGAATTCATGGAGAGTCCCCTGCCTCAGCCTTCAGAGGGCTATGATTAAAAGTGCACACTACCACATCCAGCCTAAGACTTTTAATATATAACTTTTATGATTATTGTATGCCAATGTGAACTCTGATTTCTCCATCTTGAATCCATGTCACAGAAAATAGCTGCATCAGAAGTCTCCAATGTCTCAACACAGGAAACAGGAAGCAAACTGTGGTACCTAGAGGGTTTTCTTGAAAAAATGCTGATCCTGTGCTTAAATACCCAGCCATCACTCTCCATTAGAGGATGTAGGGAAAGTGTGGTGGTTGGAATGAGAATGGCTCCATAGACTCATGTATTTGAGTGGTTGGTCCTCTGTCAGTGAAACTGTTTATGAAGGATTAAGAGGTGTGGCCTTGTTGGTGAGGGTCATTGGAGATGGACTTTGAGATTTCATAAGCCCATGCTACACCCAGTTAGCTCTCTCTGCCTCATGGTTGTGTCTCAAAATATAATGTTTCTGCTGCTGCTCTACATGCCCTACACCATGATGGTCATGGACTCACCCTCTGAAACTGTAAGCCTCCAATAAACTCTTTCTTCCATAAGTTGCCTTTGTCATGGTGCCTGTTGACAGCAATAGAAAAGTAGCTAGGGCAGAAGGTAAAGGATTCAGCTCAGTGGCTAAACAAGAAGCCAAGAGATAAGTTGAGAGCCTGGAGCCTGGCACAGGACACCTGACCCAAGTACAGCAGCAAAGACCTGAGCAAATTTGCTCCGTATTGCCAGAGTCTCCATAACCAAATGCAGTGTGTTTCTACAGTGTTCTGAATGTCTGCATCCTCCCAGCATTCCTATGCATAAGTAAGGGCACGAAAACATGGGGCCTCTAAGAGATAATCAGAGCATGTTCTGAAGGCTGGGCCCTAACATGCCCTCAGAACCCAGAGGGAGAATGGCCACAGCTTGTTCTTCCTCTGTCAGTCAGCCATATAAGAAGAACTGATAGCAAGTTTTATACAACCCAGACTTTTAGCAGGGAGGACAAAACAATTACTAAGTCCCCCCGGAAATAGCATTGTGCTATAAAAGGTGACCAAAACCTCTGGTATAGTAGCCAAGAGTAAGAAAATATTCCTGAAACAAACATTGAAACAGGGGTGTATAAGATCCATCTCCAGGTGTACAGACACCATTGTGGTTACTTTTGAATGTTCATACTTTGGAAGCAAGCAGAAATAGAGACAGTGCTGCAGATCTCTGTGAGGCCTTCGCGAAAGTTTCACAAATAGGTAGCTTAAGGAAAAAATAAAATACCAACTGTCAGATTGGAGTGCAGGACGCATAAATGGCGTGTGGTCGGTTGGCCTGACACTGTTTGTACTCTGCTGATAGAACTGATTCCTCAAGAGGGGTTGCCTGCGACACAGACCATCACTGCTACACAGCTGATGCCATGTGAACCTTCTCCCCATTCTAACTGGTCAATAAAAGCCTAGAGCCTGTGATTGGGCAGTGGAGGGGAAAGGTGAGCCTGGAGGCTTGGGAGTGGGGACAGGTAGAAAGAGGAAGAGAGGACGGAGGTAGAGGAGAAGGAAGCCAAGATGGACCAGAGCCATGTGAACAGAAGGAACCACAAGTATCAAGGGGTCTTGTAGTGGGGAATAAGTTGGTATAGTTCTAGATCTTCCCAATCTAGGCTTATGGCTTATAACTGTAATAACTGGAGTGTGTGTCTATTAGGGTTGGAACGTCCACGACAATGGCTGTTACATCCTTTGTCCCTGTCCTAGTTTGCTTTCTGTTGTTGTGAGAAACACCATGACCTCCCCACTCCCACGAAATGTGTGAGAAAGAGTTTATTTCATCTTACAGATTCCAATCCATCACTGAGGAAAGTCAGGGCAAAGGAACAAGTAGGAACCTGGAGGCAGGAGCTGATGCAGAGGCCATGGGAATGTGCTGCTTACTGGTTTGCTCCTCAGGGCTTGCTCAGCCTGCTTTCTTATAGAACCCAGGACTGCCAGACAAAGGTAACACAACACTCAGTGAAATGTGCCCTTGCACAGTGAGATGTGCCCTTGCACACAAATCGTCAATCAGGAAAACACCCCCACAGAATGGCCTACAGGCCAATCTCACAGAGATGTTTTCAAAGTTTAGGTTCCCTCTTCCCAGATAACCCCAATTCATGTCAAGTTAACAGAAAAGCAGTCAGCCTATCCCCCATACATCGATACTTTTGCAGTTTCTCATAGTGAAATGTCTACTCTGAGTCTCACTGAAATTAAATACTACAGCTAAAGAGAACACAAGGCCATCAGGGACCATGGATATTTTGTGTGAAAGGAAAAAAAAAAGTAACTTCTAAGCAAACTGAACTCAGGAGATTTCACATGAAGCCATTGAACAGTCAAAACAGTGGCTGTAGGAATGTCTGGGTTCCAGGATTATCAAGGGGAGACAACCATAAGACCAGGTAGACACCTAACTCTGCAATGAACCCACGTAGACTCCATTAAAGTCTGTGCTTGCAATTCAGAAACAAATCGCTCAGGTTAGGGAAGGGGCAGGGATAATAACTAGCGTGTGTACAGTGCTTTACGGCTTTACGGGTGCTCTCAGACACATCATTTCATTTTATCTCCATTTAATCTCCTCTTCTTCTATCCTAAGCTGTAAAGATTACTTTCCATCTCTTACAGCGATTTCTGAAAATTCACTTCATAGATATTTACTACCCACAGGAAGTGGCAGAGATATGGGAGGCGTGGCCTTCAGCTTCATCCATTTGGAAATTTCCAGTTTAGATTTACAAAGATTTTGTGTAAATAAATAAATAAATAAATAAATAAATAAAGGGATGAGTAATACTACAGTTTTGATCTGGAGTGACCTCACAGGGCCATGTGGTAAAGGCTTGGTCCCCAGAACAGTGCTGTTTGGGCCTTTAAGATGTAGAGTCTACTGAGAAGTAATTAGGTAAATGGGGCCATTACCCTTGGAAGAGGTTAATGCAGTTCTCGTGGGACCAGGTTAGTGCCAGCAAGGCCAGGTTGTTATAAAGTGAGGCCACCCCACATGCTTGGATTTTCTGCACAAAATTAGTTCCTTTCCCATTTCCTTAGCATGTTGTAACACTATCCAGGATGTCAGTACCGCACATTTTGGTCTCCAGACACCAGATCATAAGTCAGTTAAATAAACTCCTTTACTTTCTAAGACATGAAACCCTGGGCATTTAGACACACTAATATAAAATAGACTACCACAATATCTCTTGTGATCTTAGAGGAAAAATACTCATCCCTCTCTGCCCTTGCCCAAGGTCAGCTCCATCCACACGGCAGACTTTCCCTTCCTGAGGTTGGCCCAGGAAGTTCGAGTCTAGTAATCATGGTTACTAGGAATAGATTTTACAGCGGCCTAAAGAAAACTATAGAATCCTTTATTGGGAAATGGGTGTTATGACGCGACCAGGATTTCAGGAGCTAAGTGGAAGATTCCTCTAAGCATCAGCCTCCTCATACCTACTCTCCTTAGAGGCTCTATGTTGCCACCACTTGTCCAACATTGATGCCTTAGGTAGCTCCCTTTCTAGCTGATGTTCAAATCCTCAGCTTAAAATCTGTCTACCCATAAGCCACAACACTATTAAGGGAAAACTTTCACAATTTGCCTCTTGAATTGTCATAATGGGCAAAAATTGATCTCCCATTGTTCACTGCAACCTACAAAGCTCTTTAGATGAACAGATGTAATGGTTTGTTTGTAACAGTTTCCTCAAAATTGAAACATTCCATCCTACAGGGACGTTCCATAAGGCAGGAAGTAAACAACTCAAAAGAGCTTCAGGGAGTCCCTGAAACTAATCAGATTCCTCTCTCTCTCTCTCTCTCTCTCTCTCTCCCTCCCTCCGTCCCTCCCCCCCTCTCTCTCTCCTTCATAAAATGAAAAGACTGTTGAGGGTCATTCTAAGCCACCCTTGCAAAGACTATTGCAGGACATTTGATCACTTTGTGAACCCCGAGATTGTGTTATTTGCTGGGAAAACCTGTTTTTAGTTGTCGTGTGGCACAGTGTTAGTACACACCTTTAATCCAAGAGCTTTCTGCTTGAATATTGCAAACAGTATTAAATAAAGTCAACCATAGGTCAAGAGAAGGAGCAAGCAACTAGTTGACAGGAACTGAACATAGATTAAGAAAAAAAACAGAGAGTAAGAGGGAGTCAGGAGGATAGATAGACTCACAGGAAGTAGAAAGGGGACATTCTGTTTGAAGGAGGTTTTTAAAGACAGTGTGAGAAAGGGGATTTGTTCTGGGACATCAGCTGAGGAGGAAGGTCAACTGGGTGCTTTTGCTGCCTCTCTGAGCTAACAGGCTTTGACCCCAGCATCTAGCTCCTGAGTCTTCATTGGTAAAATTGAAGAATCAAGATTTTGTTAAAACAACTACAACTATAAAAGATTCTGAGACCAGCCAAGGAGCCTGAAAGAAGCAGAAACTATTCCAGCTGCCTGGAAAAGGTTAGACGAACGGAATCACTTGGAAAGGACTCTCTCCAACCTGTTGATCTACCTTCAGGGTGTGCAGTGTGCTCCAGCTTCCCAGCCCTTTTGAGCTGTCACTCATGCTGTGGTGGGCTTTGGTGGTGCATCTGTCCCTGAGTCCTGTCTGTTCCTGTAAACAATCCCTTGCTCATACTCCCACAATAAGTAGCCCCAAGAAAACCCACTAGTTCACCAAGTTAGAGTTTGATGGTACCCATACTTTTGTCTATTATGGGCTCCCTACCTGGGGTAAATGGGCATGTGTTGTGTCTTCTCTAGTAAAGTCTAGTCACATAACATGGTTCCAAAGTAATATGACTGTACTTATTATCTTGAACTATATACTTATCGGTGGTCAGAATGATAAATTATATCTTGTGTGTATTTTTTTTAATCATTTGATAGCTCTCTCTTACTTATATAGGAATACTGGATATCTATAAATGGCTTCTAAAAACCAGGGTATAGCCCCTATCTGTGCCTCTAAGTCTTATTCATAAGCCACTACATGCCACCTTCTGTGGCCAGCTGTGAACTGTTCCCTGCCACTTTATCACTGAGTCCAGTTGGCATCTCTAACCTGGACTCTGTGTGGAAGACAGCACAGCACAGTTCTCAGTGGGGGTTAGGGAAGTGCTATCTCACTTTAGCTCCCAATGGGCTACATGGAGTTACCTAATCTCTCAGTCCAAGGAAAACGTGGAGAACCTATGGTCCTTCATGGAGACTGACAAAGACAGCACACTGTGCGTTGAGTCTGGCACACAGTCACACCTAACACCTGCTGACTATCAGCAGATACTGTCTGATCCTTCAGAGCAAAGTCTATGGTGGTATCCTCTACATGGTCCTGTTGGTGTCTTCCCCATCCTTGTCACCATAATGTGCTTTCTTCTGTGTAGTAACTTTCTTTTTTTTTTTAATTTTTTAATTTTTTTATTCGATATAATTTATTTACATTTCAAATGATTTCCCCTTTTCTAGCCCCCCCCCACTCCCCGAAAGTCCCGTAAGCCCCCTTCTCTTCCCCTGTCCTCCCTCCCACCCCTTCCCAGTTCCCCGTTCTGGTTTTGCCGAATACTGTTTCACTGAGTCTTTCCAGAACCAGGGACCACTCCTCCTTTCTTCTTGTATCTCATTTGATGTGTGGATTATGTTTTGGGTATTCCAGTTTTCTAGGTTAATAACCACTTATTAGTGAGTGCATACCATGATTCACCTTTTGAGTCTGGGTTACCTCACTTAGTATGATGTTCTCTAGCTCCATCCATTTGCCTAAGAATTTCATGAATTCATTGTTTCTAATGGCTGAATAGTACTCCATTGTGTAGATATACCACATTTTTTGCATCCACTCTTCTGTTGAGGGATACCTGGGTTCTTTCCAGCATCTGGCAATTATAAATAGGGCTGCTATGAACATAGTAGAGCATGTATCCTTATTACATGGTGGGGAATCCTCTGGGTATATGCCCAGGAGTGGTATAGCAGGATCTTCTGGAAGTGAGGTGCCCAGTTTTCGGAGGAACCGCCAGACTGCTTTCCAGAGTGGTTGTACCAATTTGCAACCCCACCAGCAGTGGAGGAGTGTTCCTCTTTCTCCACACCCTCTCCAACACCTGCTGTCTCCTGAATTTTTAATCTTAGCCATTCTGACTGGTGTAAGATGAAATCTCAGGTAGTAACTTTCATATGCTTTCGCTTCTCTTTTTTTTTTAAAGAACAAATTATCTGCTTAAATATGTGTTGTCATTTGAATATAAAATGTTCTCCATAGGATCTAACATTTAAACACTTGGTCCTCAGCTGATAAGAGATAGAAGTGGGTCATTGAAGGATGGGTATTGAGAATTTATAAACCCACAGTACTTCCTATCTGCTCTCTACTTCCTGTTGCTGATACAATGGGACCAGCCACCTCTCACTTGGGCCACCACACCTCCCTGCCATAATGGACTATGTTTATTTAAACTGTGAGCCAAAGGAACCCCTTCTCCCCCTAAGTTGCTCCTTCTCAGGGATTTGGTCATTGGCAGACGTGACTGCATGATGACCCTATTGAACTGTGAGCACAGGACGATACAGAACTGCAACCTGTTACCCCACCATTGGAGCCTGTTCCCTGGCAGGAGGCATGCATGCCTTGTGAACAGCAGAGGCCTGCTGAGGAGCAGAGTTCAGGTCACACAGGGAATCCCACAGCAAGTCCAAGACTGAATTGGATATGGGAAGGGGTGCCTGAAAGATTCCGTGTCTGAGTCCTAGATTCCCACATATCCATATTTGCAGATCACTATACTCCTACCCTATATGAGAAATGTTTTGTGGCCCCAATTGCAAGTTTAACCCATTGCAATGGTGACAGTAAGAAGCACCAGGCTGAACATCATCTTCACTGCAAGTACCGAGGGCACAAAGACAAGTGAACCCCAGGGAGCCCTGCCCTAGCCAGGCATCCACCGAGCACACACAGACATAGACTCAAATGCACATAAAGCCCTTGTCATTCAAGTGACTTTTAATAATAAACTCCTCTGGACAGGCATACCCTGCAGAATCCAGGGACAGAGACAATGGCAGCTCCTAAGCACATCCTGTAATTACTTAAATGGAGTCAATCTGGTGACAAGGTTGGCCAACTGCACTTGTAAAAGGATCTCCATTTTCATCTTCTGAGGAAGATGCTTTCCTCCCCGCCCCCGCTTACTTAAGCCTCCAGTTTTGACATTACCTTGAACTACGGGTAGAGCTAAGGTTTCCATCCCCACAGTACCTCCACCCCACCCTTTTCACAGGATATGTTAAACCTCAGGAAGAATGCCTTAGTAAACATGGCTTTCTGTTTAAACATGTTAATAATTGCTGAATTTGGTTCGGGGCAAAGTTTTATTATAATGGTTGTTAACAGGAAGGTCTCTGACTGTCAAATCGCTTCACACATTTCATACAGAGAAAACTCTAGGTGTTCCAGGGGTGGTCCAGTACATCTCGGGGGATTAGCAGCTGAAAAGACAGGAAGAAAATTGTCCACAAGACACAGAGGGGGAGAGGGGGAGACCGAGTCGGAGAGAGGGTGGGAAAGGGGAATACGCAAAGTTCATGAAAGAACAAAGACAGAGGCTCAGGCTAGAGTCTGGTGGGCCTTACCTTGCTCTATTTCTGAAAGTCCTCTTGGCATCTTGTCTCCTTTCTCAGGCCTGGATAGGCCCTGACACTCTGCATTTCTGACAGGCTCCCAGTGACACGCGGTCACACATGAAACTATTTGGTCCCAAAAAAGGAGAACTACCCAGATGTGTCTATATGCATTGGCTCCCTCAGCCTTTTAAAAAATAATTATTTCACTTCTAAAGAACTTGGTGGAAAAAAAAAAACCTTCAAACATCTGTAATATTCCCATAGTCATATCCCTGATGGTACTGCCTGATCAACTTCTTCAGATTTCTTTTGTGCCAAAGAAAGAGAAGGTAAATTAATTTGGTGGAAGGCAGAAACAAGGCGTCTCGTGTTCCAACAAAGCTTAGGACATTTTCCCTCCAGTTCATGGCTCTCAGGCTCCCTACTAGGCTCCACTGGATTGAAAATGTTTTGAAAAGGAGAATAAAGATGTCCATTGTTTCTTAAATTAAATGACTACTTAGCAGTTCAACTTCTAATTGCAAATCACAGCTCATGAGTGAGCCTGTTAAAGACGAGTCCTGTTGTAAATATTTGGGGAAATAAGCAACTACATTACAATCTTAATTTACTTTCATGTAAATCTGAATTAGATGTTCCAGAATGTTAAAAAAAAAAAACTTTCTAGATTTTTGTCCTTTTTTTGTCAAATATTCAAAATCTTTCAGATTCCACTAACTCCAGACATTTCATCCCCTCCACCCCCAAGAACTTGTCTGATGCTTCCTTGAGCCCTGAAATCTTCCTTACCTTTCCATACCTTGACCTTCCCTTCTGCCCTCCTCCCACAGAAATATTTAGACATCACCAAAGGCAAAGGGAATAAACAGAGCCTTCTCTGTCATACAATGAAATGTCCCCTGTGCCCCAGGCAGTCACAGCCAAGCAGGACTGGTATTGTGGCAGGAAGTGAGCATCCTCACCCAGGGCAACTCATGAGCAAGTGTGCAACTGTGCCAACACAAACACAGCGGCTTGACACAGGGCCACTTCCTGACCTAATGTCACCACGGGGTCGCCCACATGATGCAAGTCACAAGCCTGATCTCTGTGCCCTGACGCCGACTCTCTGCTCACTCCTTTTGCGTATGGGGCTCCCCCAGCCAGCAAGTGGCCTAGCAGGACCCCAAGGCAGTGACAAAGAGGTGGGGGCAGAAGGCACAGCACAACCCAAGAGCCACCAGCTACTTAGTCTGACAGCCACTTCTCTTGCATTCACAGCAGGAATCTGATTAACCAACCAGCCAGCCCACCCTGAGAAGCATAAGCATTCCAGACACCTGGGCAACCTGCCAACCCTGTGGCCTGAATGCTCCCAGCCCTGAAATCCAAGTCTGGTACCTGCAGTCCAGGAGCCCTGCTCCATCACACACTGGCACAATGATGCAAGGGGAGAGAAGACCACTGGGTCCAGATGCCAGCAGGGCCATGTAGGCCAGGACAGAGCCAAGGCCACAGCATCTTGAAGGGTAGAAGCAGGCTGTGTTTCCACCTCTGGGTCCCTTTCAAGAGCACCTAAAGTCTGCATTTGTTAGGAATGGGACTTTGTTTCTTCCCATGATAGTTGGTCCAACGATGGATCTGGCCCCTGGAAACTCCAGCTAACAATAACAGGCCCTTGAGCGGAAGCAAATTTCTATCAAATTCCTAATGGAGTATTGATACCCATACCTTTAACAAGAACTTCACTACTAGAGATGTGTGGAGAGCCCCTGAGGTCTGCCTTCCGAATAAGGGAGGGGAAAGTATAACCATTAAGAAAAGTGTAAAATAAGAATAGTAGATTCCCCCGAAGGCTCCCAGACACATTTGCTTCTGAATTTTGGGACAGCAGTTCCCCTTTCTCTCCCAGCTCTCCTTGAAGTTGAGTGAAGCAAGTCTAACAGGAAAGGACTCATCACCCTTTAAAGAGTCTACATCTCCCATCACCCTGGCTTCTTTATTTCTGCTTCCACTTCCTCAGCCCATCCTATAGCGCAGCGTTCCAACATGCCCCCCTAATGCACTTCTCCAGACTACACATCATCCACAGCATCTTGGAAAAGACTTGGGCATGTGGCTACTTACACGTCCAGCCTGTGCCCTAGGCTTTAACATCTGGCTGGCATCAAGCTTACTGATCCTCCCCACCATGCAGGCCCCTACCTTCCTTCTTTCTCCTACTGGTATTAGTGCATCCTCGGGTCGGTGGAAACCCAGCAGCTCCAGCTCTCGCAGTCCCCACCCAACTTGTACCTTGTCCTGGGTGCTATTCCTCTCACATCTTTTTGCATTCATCTCCATACACTGCTGCTCCAAGCTCAGCCTGCTGTCTCCTACCTAGACTACTAGACACAGCCCTGACTGATCCCTGTAGCTTTGAGACAGAATTGAGCCCTGAAAGCACCAAATAAGTCCTCTGACTTTTTGCAGAGCAAGGAAAGAGGGGGACCCTGAAGAACAGCCTCTCCACAAGGGTTCAGATATGGCAGGACACTCTCTTCCATCTTGACGTCAGTACTCACTCTGTAGCTCAAACATTGCAACCCATACTCCCCTTCAAAACTACTAAATAAATAAATAATCCTTGCAGTACGCTCTGCTCACTGTACTCTGCCATCTTGTCCTGTCTTCAGGCTTTCCTCACTTATGTCCTTCCCTTACATCCTTGTCTCTGCCACTCAGCAAAACTCTTGAGAGCCGTTGCTCCTCTTCTGCTCTACCAGGTTACCTACCCCTCCTGTTTTCTGAGCCCCTACAGATCTTCTATACACCTCAGTCTGTGCTTCCCCCTCATTACAGTTATTTGTCCTATGTAACACTGAAGATGCCTATCTTTCTCTATTATTTTTCATTCCATGTAAAACAACAATAATTAGCTGCACTGCATGGTCCTAAAATAAAATGATGATGATGATCATGATGATGATCATGATGATGATGATGAAGAAGAAGAATAAAAATATTCTGCATTGCATGGTACTACACACGATGCATAAAATAACAATAGCTACCCTGTGTGTTCCTACTACTATTGGATAGGACAGAAGCTGGTACCACATTTGTGACAAGTCTCTATTTCAGGAAGAACCAGTGATCTATTGGAAGGACAAGGATTAGGGGACTGTCAAATAGAAACAAGGGATTCTTCATGGCAAGAATGATAGAAAAACAAAGTATTCCTGCACCTCAGCTCCCAGAGCACAGGGTGATAGGACAGAGTCCAATGAACTGATGAAGAACAGGATGCAAAGGTAGACTAGGGGAACAAACTGGGTACACTAGGAGCCAAGAGCACTTCACAGAGGCTCCAGTTCTCAGAACTGAAACAGAAAACAGCTTCTTACCAAGGTGGATATCCAAGGGAAAATCCAAGACTTGGAGAGGCACAGACACTGCTCGTTAGAACACCTGGGAAGAGCAGCACACACTCTGAGCCCCTAGTGACTTGGTGGGAAGTCACCAGGCTGGGCAAACAGATTAAACAGCTGATACTGGAACAGAAACATATGTCCAGCAGGAAGGCTATCTGGCCTTAGCTGATCTAGGAGCTGCAGAACCACTCAGCCTTGAGATGTATTCTGTCTCTCAACATAGAACCTGTGCTGGATAAGGGAGCCATCTTGAAAAGATAGTGTCCAAGTTGGGGGGAAATGAAACTGCCAGTAGAGCTAGGCCTCAGAAAGAACTGGACAGTGGATAGGGTTTATTACACAGCCCAGCCCTACAGTTATATATACACCTAATTTGTCTGAAGTAAACTAATCCAGGAAGTTGACTCCATGTTACCTTGTACTAGTCACTCCCACTAACAACTGGTGGGCACACACACACACACACACACACATATATACATCTGAACAATCCTCAACATAGAAACAAACACATATGAAAAGACAAAGCAAGACAATTCTTCCAAATGTTCATAAATCTCTAACAACTGACTCCAAAGATGTTGCACTAAATGACATATATTGGCTAAAAAATTCAAAAGAATAACTTAGTGTCATATCACTGAATTCCAAGAAAACACATAAAGAAAACTGAATAGATTAAGGAAGACAATATAAGTTGTGAACTAGAAGTTCAATAAAGAGATGGAGTTTTGAAAAGAGAATCAAGCAAACATTGGAAATGGAAAAGGCTCAATAAGCCAAAATTTTAAAACTCAGAAGCAGCCTCCTAGACCTCTGCAGAATCTGAAAGCAAGGCTGATAAATGTGTACTGGCAGAGAAGAAGAGGGGGAGAAATAACTGGGAGCAGAACATGGAAGATTCTGGAACAGGAATAAAAGTCTCCCATTTTATGTATACTGTATAAGAAGGCTCTGAGACACAGACTTGGGACACAGAAAACCCCCTCAGTAAAATGACAACAGAGAATTTCCTGCCATGGGAAAGATATAACTATCCAGGTACAGAAGACATGTGGGGCCTCAAACTGGCCAACAAGCAGAGAAACTATGAAGATACACAGAGACTGACCAACCTACTTCTGAATAAACAATGGAATACTAAAGAAGTCAGAAAGGGAACTGACATGAAAATGGAAACTCATTATATCAGGATTTATGGATTTGGGTGCTATGTTTAAATAATAGGGGACACAAAGTTGGGTGGATAGAGAGGTAGAAGGGAATCTGGATGAATGGGAGTAAATATGATCAAAATACATTGTATAAAATTCTCAAAGAGGCAATAGAAATACTTTTCATTTTAATTGGTGCCTTAATTATTGTTCTATTGCTGTGAAGAGACACGACAGCCAAAGCAATTTTTATAAAAGAAAGCATCTAATTGGGAACTTGCTTATAATTTAGAAGGTTAAGCCACTATTATGGTGGGAAGTAGACAGGCAAGGCACTGGAGAAGCTGAGAGTTGTAATGTTCCACACGAAGCAGGGAGGGAGGGAGGGACAAAGGGGAAGAGAGAGAGAGAGAGAGAGAGAGAGAGAGAGAGAGAGAGAGAGAGAGAGAGAGAGAGAGAGAGAGAGAGAGAGAGAGAGAGATTAGGCCTGGCTGGCCTGGGCCTTTGAAACCTTAAAGCCTACCCCCAAAGATACACCTCCTCCAACAGAGCCACACCTCCTCCAAAAAGACCACACCTCCTAAACATTCCCAAACAGTCCCACTAACTGGAGACCAACTATTCAAACATTAAGGCCCTATTCTAATTCAAACTATCATATTCTACTCTCTGGTGCCCATAGGCTTGTATCCATAACACAATGCAAAATGTACTCAATTTGCTTCAAAATCTATATAGTTTTTCACACTCTCAACAGTATGTCCAAGTCTAAACTCTTCTGACTCTCTTAACTATAGGCCCCTGTAAAACCAAAATCAAAAAGCAAATACCATACTGCCAACCTACAATGTCAAGGAATATATATTACCATTCCACACAGGAGGAATGGAGACACAGTAGGAAATACTGGGCCAATGTAAGACCAAAACCCAGTAGGTCAAACTCCAAATTCTGCAGCTCATTGTCCAATCTTCAAGGCCTCAGATGATTCTTCCCTTCCAGCTTTGCTGACTTTGCACCCTCACACCTCTCTCTAAGGCTGGCTACACACTTCATTAACAGCTTTTCTTAGCAGGTATCCCATAGCTCTGACAGCTCCAACATCTTGGGGGCTCTAAGACAATCCAGACTTCACTTCCACAGTTTCCTACAGTGGCCTCTCTGGGCCTCCACGCAGGGACTCTCCTGCCACACATCTGGACTCAACAGCTTTCACCAAGCTCAGAGGAGGATTCCACAAGCCCTTCTGTATCCTTCTTGATTCTAAATCCAGAACCATGCGGCCTGAGCTGCCTAGTCCTTCCTCGTGCTGCTGCTGGGACCTGCCCCCACCCAATTACATTTGTATTTGCGCAAGCTTCCTGTGGATGATGGTTTCCATAACTGCTTAAGCTTTTCTTTAATTTCTTCATAAGTCAGAAGCTTAGCAGGGTGGGATCTTGCACTCAGAGCACCATGCCCTTTATTCTGTTTAGGTTCAGGCCTTTCTTAAAATTTTTGTCTCTTGAGCACAGGACTTGGCTCCAATGTTACATTTCCTGGTATTTTTTCACTCCTTGAAGTATACATATTTTTATTTCTCTGGCCATTTTGCTCCTTTTCATTGTAAATCTGTATAAGAGTGAACACCAATAACCACATGGCACAGTCAATACTGAACTAGTTTGGAATCTTCTCTGCCAATGCTATAATCCAATAACCTTGGGCAGATTTTTTTTAACAATGGCAGAAAGCAGCCACATTTTTTATGCCAGAATATCACAAAAATGGTCTCTAAGTCAGTCAATAACATTCTTCCCCTATGAAACTTTTGAGGACCTATCGTCTCCTGGAAACCCCATAGTCCACATAACCCTCAGCACTGTTGTCCTCCATACTGATACTAGGATGGCCTGTTACAACTGGTTAAAACATTCAATCACATTTCTAGTCCAAAGTCCCAAAGTCTTCTATATTCCTCTATGTGTAGGGCTATCATGGAAATACTCTAATCCCTGTTACCAACTTACTTTTCTACTGCTGTGGAGAAACACCATTGCCAAGGCAACTTTTATAAGAGAAAGCATTTAACTGGGGGCTTGCTTACAGTTTCAGAGGGTTACTCCATGGTCATCAGTCAAGAAGCAGACAGGCATGGCACTGGAGTTGAGAGCTTTACATCCTGATCCTTAAGCAGAGAGGGAGACTTGGCCTAGTGTGGGTTTTTGAAATCTCAAAGCCCACCCCAGTGACACATCTCTTCCCAAGTCAAATAGTTCCTCCCCAAACAGTTCCATTAACTGGGAACCAAGCATTTAATTATGTGTCCTACTTCTCATTAAAACCACCACAATCAGTAATCAGAGACCACATGATCATGTCAATGCAGGCAGAAAACAGATTGGTAAAACACATGTCTTTTCATGACACTAAGTATGAAAGGATCACGTACAAACATAACATTGCCATATATGACACGCACATTGTCAATGGAAGACTAAATGGGGAGGGGCGGGGGTGAAAGCTTTTCATTGAAAATTATGAAACAAGAATATCCACTGTTCTCATTCAATATAGTACTTAAAATGTGAGCCAGAGAAGTGAGGCAAGAAAAGAAGATATAAATCAGCTAAGCACTAAATTGTCTCTATTTGTAGACTTTTAGACTTAATAAATTAGACAAAGCAACAGAATACAGATCAACAGAAATAGTAGCTTTTTAAATAGAAGAATAAATACTTTGATTTCATGAGCTGTGGATGATGGCTTATTTGCCTTTCCGGGCTTTGATCTTTCTCAGGTAGAACTCCAGATCCTTGTCTTCTAGCACAGAGCAATATGCTTTGGCATGCTGCCTTGGTTTGGGGGGCCATGCAGGCAAGAAGTTTGCCCTGCTCGAACTGCTCCTCCAGAAGACTTCTGGTTTTGGTGTTCTTTTTCCTTTCATCATATTTCTTTTAAGTTTTCTTTGATGGCTTTTTATTTAAAATCTCTGTCTCCTCAAGAGTCAGTTTGACCTACTTCTTGAAGCCCAGGCAGGGGCAGTACATAGTGGGACTCAAAACTACTGTTGCTATAGGGTACTGTCAGTAAGCACACTGTAGTTCTTCACCAGGGCACAGTGCAGACCAGCTTGGTACTGGGTACATTGCACACGACATCGATGATCCTTGTTTTTTTAGTACAACACTCAGAGCCCCCAGAAATGCTTCCCATATTCAGTCTCAGGGCAAGGTACTTCTTATTGCCTCCTTGAACTCAGACTGGGTGTATGCAATGAAGACCAATGTTGGCAGCAGCCCATCCCAGCTCTTAATCCTGCTTCTTGTGATAGGGCTTGCTCCCACCCCTTCTCATGCAGTCCTTGTGCCAGATGTCCCAAGCGATGCCCATCACTCAGTGGTGACTCAAAGAGGAAGCAAAAAGCCTCATGGTCTGGATTTCTCCATAGTGACTTTGATCAAACACCAATAGCAAACATACTGGGAATGAACTCAGACAAACAATCCCATTGATAATAGCCTCAAAGGGATTAAAATACCTAGGATAAACCAACCAAGAAGGTAAAAGGCCTCTCTCTACACTGTAAAATATAAAACAATGAAAAAATGTTCAAAGACAGCACAGACAAAAAGACCTCCCAATCTCTTGGTCAGTAGAATTAATATTGTGGCAATGGTCTTTTTTTTTTTTAACCAAAAGTGATACATACAGATTCTATACAACCACCATCAAAATATCAATGGCATTCTTCAAAGGCAGAATAAACAAATCTAAAGTCCATTCAAAGTCACTAAAAAATTCAAATAGCCAAAGGAGCCCTGGGCAAAGAGAGCTATTGCAGAGGTATAATATTCCTGGATTTCAAGTAATACGATAGAGAAGTCGTTCTCAACCTGTGGGCTGCAACCCACTCGAGAGTATAACAATCCTTTTACACGGTAGAATATCAGATAGCCTACATATCAGATATTTATATTACAATTCATAACAGTAGCAAAATTACAGTTGTGAAGTAGCAATAAAAAATAATTGGGTATGATTGGGGGTCACCACAACTTGAGGAAGTGTATTAAGGGGTTGCAGCATTAGGAAGGCTGAGAACTACTGCTATGAAGTCATAAGTAACAAAAAATATCTTGATATCAGTGTAAAAATAGACACCTACACTACTAATACAATAGAATAGAGGGTCCATAAATAAGCCCACACAGCTGCAGTCATCTGACTCTTAGCCTGGGTGTTAAAAATATAATTGGAGGAGGTCGAGAAACGGCCTCATAGTTAACAGCATGCAGTGCTCTTGCAGAGAACCCAGGTTCGGTTCTTAGCACCTACACAGGAAATCATAACCATCTGTCACTCCAGCTCCAGGGGATCTGGTGACCTCCACGAGTACCGCATGCACACACGGTGCACTGACGGTTAGTCAGACCCACAAACAGAGACATAAAAAAATAAAGATTTTATTTATACATTGAAGAAAATAATCTTTTTAACAAATGAAGTTGTGAAAAACTGAGGTATATACATATGTTAGAAAGAAAGAAAGAAAGAAAGAAAGAAAGAAAGAAAGAAAGAAAGAAAGAAAGAAAGAAAGAAAGAAAGAAAGAAAGAAAGAAAGAAAGAAAGAAAGAAAGAAAGAAAGGAAGGAAGGAAGGAAGGAAGGAAGGAAGAAACTAGATCCCCACCTATTACCTTGTACAAAACCAACCAAAAATAGACAAATAGCAAAGAACTCGGTTGTAAGCAATGAAAATATTGTAAGAAAACGTGGAGGAAATGCTTTCAGAGAGAGAGAGAGAGAGAGAGAGAGGCAACGATGTCCTGAGTAGGGCATGGGTCTCTCGGGAAGTATTAGAGTTGATAAACGGGATTCCATCAAGCTAAAGGAAACAATCGATGAAAAGACTGCCTGCAGGCTGGACAGAATCCTTGACAGCTAGTCATCCAGTGGAGGATTAATATCCAGAATATAAAATGGATTAAAAAACATGGAACAAAAAAAAAAGGTAATCTAGACAACAAATATCACAGTACCTGGGAGGCTGAGGCAGGAAGAAATACAATGAATTTGAGGCAGTATGGGCTACACAGTGAGACCTCATTATAAGAGCAAATGAAATTTTGTCTCAGACAAGTAAAATGGCTATCCTCATCAAGAAAAATGTGCTGTCAAGACAGCAATGGTAGTTCACATCTTTCATCCCAGCAGAGGCAGCCAGAGCTCTGTGAGTTCTAGGACAGGCTGGTCTACAGAGAGAGTTCCAGGATAGCCAGGGCTATACAGAGATACTCTGTCTCAAAACAAACAAACAAATAAAAAACAATGCTGTCAAGGATGCTGAGGAAGAGGAGCCCTCACACCCTGTTGATTCGAATGCTAATTAGTCCAGCCACTGTGGAAATCAGAATGGAGGTTCCTCGAAGAATAAAAATAGAACTACCTTATGATCCAGCTCTTCTACTCAAGGTGCCAAAGGAATTAATTAATTAATACACTAGAGGATTAGTTTAACACACAATCAAGATACCTCCATAGCCATGTTTATCTCTGCCCTAGTCACGATTGCCAATGCATGGAATCAGCCTTTGTGCCTTCCATGTATCAATGGGTGAAATGACAAAGGAAATTAGGACTATCTGCCCCATGAAATACAGAACAAAACCACGCTATCTGCAGAAAGGAAAAAAAACAAATTTATCCACCACTAAAAATGAAAACTCCATGACAGGTTAGAACTAGAAAGACAACTAGCTTCATATCAAAAAATGGCTTCTTTTAAGGGCTCTTAAACATTTAATTAATATATGGCTAAAGCAATTATATTTAACGTTATTCAAATTATATTTGCAAACAGTGTGCATTGGAAAGGACCAGTGTAGAAGGTATCATGTTTCTGGTTTTTAAACAAGTTATTGAAATACAATAAATTTTCAGTTTTGATATACATATAGGTTGTGAAAGGATGCCCACAACTAATTAAAATACCCACGTGAGTGTGTGTGTGTGTGTGTGTGTGTGTGTGTGTGTGTGTGTGTGTGTGTGTAAGACATGGGTACACTAACTTAAAAATGACTGAAGTTGTAAGAGCAAACAGACTGTGTGTACTGTAACACTGGGCTTGGAAATGCTTGATATTTTATTTGCTGTATTGACCCTTTGGTCATTGTATACTAACCATCCTCATCTCTTTTTCAGCTTAGTCTATTTTATACGTTGTAAATGTGGCTTCTCCTAATGGGTTTTGCTTTTGGCTTATGCAGAATATCTTCCAACCTCCTACTTTAAGACTGTGTATTTACTGGTGAAGTGAGATTCTTACAGGCAATACATCCCTAGATTTGTTTCTGAGTTTATGACGTTTTTCTCCCAGCATACATTGTGCTGGCTAGTTTAATGATAGCTTGACACAGCAAGTTATCAGAGGGGAAAAAACTTCAGTAGAGAAAATGCTTCCCTAAGATAGGACTAAAGGCATGCCTGTAAAGCTTTAGTGATTGATGGGGGAAGGCCCAGCCCATTGTGGGTGGGGCCACTCCTGGGAAGGTGGTCCTGGGTTCTGTAAGAAAACAGGCTGAGTAAGCTTAGGAGCAAGACAGTAAGCCATCTCCTCCATGGCCTCTGCATCAGATCTGTCTTCAGGTTCCTGCCCTGCTTGAGTTCCTGTCCGGGCTTCCTTCAGTAATAGATTATAACCCCTTTCCTCCCCAGCATGCTTTTGATCATGTGGTGATTCACCATAACAATAGTAACCCTAGCTAAGGCACACATCTCTACACTGGGTCATGTGTTCCATTTATTTACTTTTCATCTGATAGTGATTAATAGAGACTTGTTCCCATTGTCATGTTGATTTCTTTCTGCTGAGTTTATATTCATATTCTCTTTTGTTTCTTTCTTCCTGTTTATCATTATGACTTGGTAGTTTTCTGTATCAGTAGGGATTGAGCCTCTTTCTCTTTTGTGGACTAAAGTTTTGAGTGGACCCTGTAGTTTTGCACATCATTATGCTGCTAAGTATCCTCCCATTCTGGAGAACATCCTTCAGCCACCGTGGTGGTACTCAGTTTACTTGGCTTGTCTACAGGTAACTTTGCTGACTTCCATGCTCTTGGCTGACATCTGGGTTTCTTTGCAGGATTGAATATGATTTCTGCTGAGAAATATTCTGATAGGCAAATGGAGGGTTCCCTAGGTATAACTTGGCACATTTCCTGTTTTCAGAATTCTCTTTATCTTGGACTTTTTGCAATTTGACTGAAACATGGCATAGAGATGACCTTTGGAGAGTCAAATCCATTTGAGGCCCATGGAGCCTCCCAGCTCTGGTTGTCCACATCACTCCTAAAATTCAGTACATTTGGGAAACTGTTGTTTTGCTGAACTTATTTTCTATGCCTTTTCCCTTTCCTCCTTCTCTGGGAATGCCTATAATTTGAAAATGTGCTCACTTCATAATGGTGCAGATGTCTCGGGACATTGTGCTTCATTCTTCATATTTAGAGAAAGAGTTATCTCAAAAGACATACCTTTGAGTTCAGAAACTCTTCAGCTTGATCAAGTCTGTTGCTCAAGATTTCTACTGAACTTTTCATTTTATTTATTGCACTTTTTAGGTAAAGATTCTTGTTTGACTCTTTTAGTGGCTTCTAACTCTCTGCCAGATTTCTCATTCAGACCATGAATAGTTTCCCTAACTTAATTGAATTGCCCTTTTGCATTCTCTTGTATCTTATGAGGTCTCCTTAGAGTCATTGTTTGGGTCCTCTTCAGGTAGTCTGCTAATTTCCTTTACTTTGTGGTCTGTTGGTAGAGTTATTGTGTTCTTTTGCAAGAATCTCGTTACCTTAATTGGTCAGACTTTTTATGTCCCTCTCTCAATACTTGCACATCTTATGGACCTGTTGTCACTACCAATTCTATATAGTGATTTTTTTTCTCCCAAAGTCAAGTCTTGTGTGCTGTTTAGTATGTTAGTAGGCTCTGGCTCCACATGGATGCAGAAATATCATCTCCACATAGCTTTCTGGGTTATAATCAATGGCTTGGTTTTCTGAAGAGAAAGGGTAATCTCTGTACAACCCCTCTAGAGAGCTCAGGCAATGTAACACATTCATGCAGTAGTGAGAGGGCCCTGCCAGGCTCCATGAAATGTGCATGGGTGGGCTCAGATCCAGCAAGTCTGGTTGCATGTGGCATAGTAGTACCCAACACCTTCTGCAGGACTTGCAGGGATAAAATCATTCCAGCAGTCTAGGACCGAATAAGGATGTAAAGTACACAGCAGCAAAAGGGCATGGGTGGGCTTGTCTTAAAACAGTGCCCCTTGGTGGCAGCATTTTTCTTATCAAAGAGCATCTTCCTAAGTTAAGACTGGCTCCAACTGACCAATGGTGTAGCTGATGCAAAGCCTTCATTCCTTTATGAAACCATCCCAAGCCTCTGCCCCAGCTTTCCCATTGCTTCATCAGGTATTCCAATGTTCTTCCCCAAAGTTCCCAGTGAATGGTGGCTGTTTATT
Source organism: Apodemus sylvaticus (assembly GCF_947179515.1). NCBI lineage: Eukaryota > Metazoa > Chordata > Mammalia > Rodentia > Muridae > Apodemus > Apodemus sylvaticus. The sequence goes on from NC_067479.1 coordinate 69,313,520, forward strand.
TGATTCTAGGTCTTCCTGGCAGGGAGAAGGTGCCTCTAGCCTACCATTTCGCAGGTTTTGAGTTCTTTTTGTCTTCTGTCTATCTTTGGATGGTTTGGGGGTCTCTGCAGTTTCATCCTCTTTGCAGGTGGGTATTCATCTTACCAAGCACCATTGCAAAGACTCTTTTCTACATATTTTTGGTACACTCATTCAACATTAGTTTAATATGTATGTGTATGCTTATTTCTTTTTTTTTATTCGATATATTTTTATTTACACTTCAAATGATTTCCCCTTTCCTAGCCCTCCCACTCCCAGAAAGTCCTGTAAGCCCCCTTCTCTCCCCCTGTCCTCCCACCCACCCCTTCCCACTTCCCCGTTCTGGTTTTGCTGAATACTGCTTCACTGAGTCTTTCCAGAACAAGGGGCCACTCTTCCTTTCTTCTTGTACCTCATTTGATGTATAGATTATGTTTTGGGTATGTATGCTTAATTCTGAACATTATTTTGTTCCATTATGCAATATTCTTATGCCAGTGCCAGCCTGCTTTTACTACTACTACTACTATAGAATAAAATTTGAAATCAGAAAGCATGATACCTTCAATTTTGTTCTTCTTTCTCAAGATAGCTTTTTTTGTGTAGGGTCCAAGTGTGATGTTATACAAATTTTAGAATTTTTTTTTTATTTCTCATAATAAATGACCCTGGAATTTTTCTTGTACCCATTATGTAAGCATATCTGTGATGTATGTGTATATCATAATAACAGTAGTCATTCTTCTAATCCATGGATAGGAGCAATTTTCCCATTATTTTTGCCCTTATCAATCTTTCATTGATATTTTATAATTCTCTGTGCACAGGTATTTCACCTCCTTGATTAAATGCATTCTTCCTTATTTGATACTACTGTGATTGGGTTTTTAAATTTTTCCAGATAGGTCATTATAAGCATTAAGGGAACATGACTGATTTTTGTATGTTGATCCTATATTGTTAACTTTATTGAGTTCATTTCTTGGTTTAAGTATTTTGTGGAAATTGTAGGAATATCTACATACCAGATTGTATCATTTGTAAAAGAGGTAAATTCGCTTCTTCCATGTTAATTATGGTATCTTTTGTTTCATGTTCTATATAATTTCTCTGCCTAGGACTTCAAATACATCGAATAGAAGTAGTGAGAGTGGACAGTTTGCCAGAGAGCAATCTCTGGGGGGTTCTTTATGGGTTCTGACCATTATGTTATCTTGGGATTTCCATACATATCCATATTGAATTTAGTTAAGTTCTGTTTATTTTATTAAGAATTTTTATTATAGATACACCCAGCAGCCAGCACAGCCTGCATCCAGAGTTGATTGGGGCCACAGAACTACATACCTAAATACAACAGCAAGAGAGTGACTCTCAGCCACCATCTTTGCCTCTGTGACTGTGTAACAGATTAGTAGGCAGGGTTCACCAGAGTAGAGGATCACTTGGGGCACACCCCACCAGGCCTCCACCTATACCCAGGAACTTGGCAACACCACAGCAATTTGTGCCAGGGGAAAGCAGGTCACCCAGGGTTGTTGAGATAGACCTGCAAGCTCCAGCCAGTGACAGCAGGCCCAACTAACAACAAAGATAACCAGATGGCAAAAGGCAAACTTGGGAGCGTTGCTAACAGAAATCAAGGCAATATGGCACCATCCGAACCCAATTCGCCCACAACAGCAAATCCTGAATACCCCAACAACACCAGGAAAGCAAGATTTGGATTTAAAATCACAGGTCATGATGCTGATGGAGGGCTTCAAGAAGGACATAAATAACTCCCTTAAAGAAATACAGGAAAACACAAGTAAACAGGGAGAAGCCCTTGAAGAACTAAGGGAAAACACAACAGAACAGGTGAAGGAATTAAACAAAGCTATCCAGGATCTAAAGAAGGAGGTAGAAACAATAATGAAATCACAAAGGGAGACAACTCAGGACATAGAAAACCTAGGAAAGAAGTCAAGAGTCATGGATACAAGCATCAACAACAGAATACAAGAGATAAAAGAGAGAATCTCGGATGCAGAAGATATCATAGAAAGCATTGATAGAATAAACAAAGAAAATGAAAAATTTAAAAAGCTCCTGACCCAAAATATCCAGAAAATCCAGGACAAAATGAGAAGACCAAACCTAAGGATTATAGGTATAGAAAAGAGTGAAGATTTCCAACTTAAAGGGCCATAAATGTCTTCAACAAAATTATAGAAGAAAACTTTCCTAACCTAAATAAAGAGATGCCCATGAATGTACAAGAAGCCTACAGAACTCCAAATAGATTTGACCAGAAAAGAAATTCCTCCAGTAACATAATAATTAAAACACCAAATGTACTAAACAAAAAAAGAATATTAAAAGCAGTAAGGCAAAAGGGTCAAGTAACATATAAAGGTAGACCTATCAGAATTATACTGGATTTCTCACCAGATACTATGAAAGCCAGAAGAGCCTGGGCAGATGTCATGCAGACCCTAAGGGAACACAAATGCCAACCCAAACTGCTATATCCAGCAAATCTCTCAATTACCATAAATGTAGAAACCAAAGTTTTTCACAACAAAAACAAATTTACTCAGTATCTTTCCACAAATCCAGCCCTTCAAAGGATAATGAATGGAAAACACCAACAAAGGGAGGGAAACTACACACAAGAAAAAGCAAGAAAGCAAACTTCTTTCAACAAACCCAAAAGAAGATAACCACACAAACATAAAAATTACATCAAAAATAGCAAGAAGCAACAATCACTATTCCTTAATATCTCTTCATTAATGGACTCAATTCCCCAATAAAAAGACATAGACTAACAGACTGGATTCGTAAACAAGACCCAACATTTTGCTGCATACAGGAAACACATCTCAGTATCAAAAACAAACACTATCTCAGAGTAAAAGGCTGGAAAACAGTTCTTCAAGCAAATGGTCCCAGGAAACAAACTAGAGTAGCCATTCTGATATCCAATAAAATAGACTTTCAACCAAAAACCAACAAAAGACACAGAAGGACACTTTACACTCATCAAAGGAAAAAAAAATCTACCAAAAGGAACTCTCAATTTTGAACATCTATGCCCCAAATACAATGGCACCGGCATCCGTAAAGGAAACCTTACTAAAGCTGAAAGCATACATCGCACCCCACACAATAATTGTGGGGGACTTAAACACCCCACTCTCTTCAATGGACAGATCAGGAAAACACAAACTAAACAGAGTCACAGTAAAACTAACAGAGGTTTTGGACCAAATGGACTTAATAGATAGTTATAAACATTTCATCCTAAATCAAAAGAATATACCTTCTTCTACTCATGGTACCTACTCCAAAATTGACCATATAATTGGTCACAAAACAGACCTCAACAGATATAAGATGATCGAACTAATCCTCCTATCAGATCACTATGGAATAAGGGTGGTTTTCAATAGCAACAAAAACATCAGAAAGCCCACATACACATGGAGGGTGAACAATGCTTGACTCTATGATAACTTGGTCAAGGAAGAAATAAGGAAAGAAATAAAAGACTTTTTAGAATTTAATGAAAAAGAAGGCACAACATACCCAAATTTATGGGACACAATGAAAGCACTGCTAAGAGGAATTCTCATAGCTCTGTGTGCCTACAAAAAGAAGCTGGAGAGAGCATACACTAGCAGTTTAACAACACACCTGAAAGCTTTAGAACAAAAAGAAGCTAATACACCCAAGAGGAATAGAAGGCAGGAAATCATCAAACTCAGGGCTGAAATCAATGAAGTTGAACAAAAAGAACTATACAAAGAATCAACAAAAGCAGGAGCTGGTTCTTTGAGAAAATCAACAAGATAGATAAACCTTTAGCCAGACTAACCAGAGGGCACAGAGACAGTATCCAAATTAACAAAATCAGAAATGAAAAGGGTGAAATATCAACAGAACCTGAGGAAATTCAAAAATATAATATCCTACTACAAAAGCCTATATTCAACACAACTGGAAAATCTGGATAAAATGGACAATTTCCTAGACAGATACCAACTATCAAAATTTAATCAGGATCAAATAGACCATCTAAATGGACCCATAACCCCCAAAGAAATAGAAGTGGACATTGACAGTCTCCCAACCAAAAAAGCACAGGACCAGATGACATTACTGCAGAATTCTATCAAACATTCAAAGGAGACCTAATGCCAATACTCTTCAAACTATTCCACAAAATAGAAACAGAAGGAACATTACTCAACTCTGTGAAGCCACAATTTCGCTGATATCAAAACCACACAAAGATCCAACAAAAAAATAGAACCTTAGACCAATTTCCCTTATGAATATCTATGCAAAAATACTCAATAAAATTCTTACCAACTGAATCCAAGAGCACATCAAAACGATCATTCACCATAATCAAGTAGGCTTCATCCCAGGGATGCAGGGATGGTTCAATATACGGAAATCCATCAATGTAATCCACTACATAAACAAACTCAAAGAAAAAAAAACACATGATCATTTCATTAGATGCTGAAAAGGCATTTGATAAAATTCTGCATCCTTTCATGTTAAAGGTCTTGGAAGGAACAGGAATTCAAGGCCCATACCTAAACATAATAAAAGCAATATACAGCAAACCAGTAGCCAACATCAAACTAAATGGAGAGAAACTTGAAGCAATCCCACTAAAATCAGGGACTAGACAAGGCTGCCCTCTCTCTCCATATTTATTCAATATAGTACTTGAAGTTCTAGCTAGAGCAATTAGACAACAAAAGGAGGTCAAGGGGATACAAATTGGAAAGGAAGAAGTCAAACTATCACTATTTGTAAATGATATGATAGTATACTTAAGCGACCCAAAAAACTCCACCAGAGAACTCCTACAGCTGATAAACAACTTCAGCAAAGTGGCTAGATATAAAATTAACTCAAGAACATCAGTAGCCTTCCTATACTCAAAGGATAAACAGGCTGAGAATGAAATTAGGGAAATGACACCCTTCACAATAGCCACAAACAACATAAAGTATCTTGGTGTGACTCTAACCAAACAAGTGAAAGATCTGTATGACAGGAACTTCACGTCTTTGAAGAAAGAAATCAAAGAAGACCTCAGAAGATGAAAAAATCTTCCATGCTCTTGGATTGGCAGGATTAATATAGCAAAAATGGCCATCTTACCAAAAGCAATCTACAGATTCAATACAATCCCCATCAAAATCCTAACTCAATTCTTCATAGACTTGGGAAGAGCAATTCTCAAATTCATCTGGAATAATAAAAAACCCAGGATAGTTAAAACTATTCTCAACAGTAAAAGAATTTCTGGGGGAATCAGTATCCCCAACCTCAAGCAGTACTACAGAGCAATTGTGCTAAAAAACTGCATGGTATCGATCGGTACAGTGACAAGCAAGTAGATCAATGGAATAGAATTGAAGACCCAGAAATGAACTTGCAGAATTATGGTCACATAATCTTTGACAAGGGAGTTACAACCATCCAGTGGGAAAAAAAAATAGCCTTTTCAACAAATGGTGCTGGTTCAACTGGATGTCAGTATGCAAAAGAATGCAAATTGATCCATTCTTATCTCCTTGTACTAAGCTCAAGTCCAAGTGGATCAAGAACCTCCACACAAAACCAGACACACTGAAACTAATAGAAAAGAAACTGGGGAAGACCCTTGAGGACATGGGCACAGGGGAAAATTTCCTCAACAGAACACCAATAGCTTATGCTCTAAGATCAAGAATTGACAAATGGGCCGGGTGGTGGTGGCACACGCCTATAATCCCAGCACTCTGGGAGGCAGAGGCAGGTGGATTTCTGAGTTCGAGGCCAGCCTGGTCTACAGAGTGAGTTCCAGGACAGCCAGGGCTATACAGAGAAACCCTGTCTCAAAAAAACCAAATCCAACCCCCCCCCCAAAGAAATAAATAAAAAATAAAAAGAATTGACAAATGGGACCTCATAAAACTACAGTTTCTGTAAGGCAAAGGACATTGTCAAAAGGACAAAACAGCAACCAACAATTTGGGAAAAGATTTTTACCAACACTACATCTGACAGAGGGCTTATATCCAAGATATACAAAGAACTCAAGAACGTAGACTCCAGAGAGCCAAATAACCCCCTTAAAAATGGGGTACAGAGCTAAACAAAGAATTTTTACCTGAGGAATACCAAATGGCTGAGAAGCACCTAAAGAAATGTTCAACATCCTTAGTCAAAGGGAAATGCCAATCAAAACAACCCTGAGATTTCACCTCACAGCAGTCAGAATGGCTAAGATCAAAAACTCAGGAGAAAACAGGTGCTGGCGAGGATGTGGAGGTTGCTCCTGCTGGTGGAGTTGCAAGCTGGTACTACCACTCTGGAAATCAGTCTGGCGGTTCCTCAGAAAACTTGGAATGATACTTCCGGAGGACCCCACTATACTACTCCTGGGCATATACCCAGAGGATCCCCCAGCATGTAATAAGGATACATGCTCCACTATGTTCATAGCAGCCCTATTTATAATAGCCAGAAGCTGGAAAGAACCCAGATGTCCCTCAGTGGAGGAATGGATACAGAAAATGTGGTATATATACACAATGGAGTATTATTCAGCCATTAGAAACAATGAATTCATGAAATTCTTAGTCAAATGAATGGAATTGGAGAACATCATACTAAGTGAGGTAACCCAGTCTCAAAAGAACACTCAGGGTATGCACTCACTGATAAGTGGATATTAGCCTAGAAGCTCTGAATACCCAAGACACAATCCACATATCAAATGATGCCCAAGAAGAAGGAGTGGCCCCTGGTCCTGGAAATGCTCAATGCAGCAGTGTAGAGGAATACCAGGACAGGGAAGTGGGAAGGGGTGGATTGGGGAATAGGGGGAGGGAAGAGGGCTTATGGGTCTTTTGGGGAGGGGGGATCCAGGAAAGGGGAAATCATTTGAAATGTAAATGAAGAATATGTTGAATAAAAAATAAAATAAAAAGAATTTTTATTATAGTCTTCCTGTTTCATTTATGTTATAAATGTTATTTACATGATAAAATAACCTGACAAAAGCAATTTACACAAGAAAGGGCTTATTTCAGCTTATAATTCCAAGTCGTGGTATCACTGAGGGGAAGTCATGACAGTAGGAGCTTGAAGCAGCTGGCACATCATGACATCCTTTATCAAGAAGAAAGAAGAATAAATTCTGCCTGCTGCCTGCTGCCTGCTGCCTGCTGCCTGCTGCCTGCTGCCTGCTGCCTGCTGCCTGCTGCCTGCTGCCTGCTGCCTGCTGCCTGCATGCCTGCTGCCTGCCTGCCTGCCTGCTGCCTGCTGCCTGCCTGCCTGCTGCCTGCTGCCTGCTGCCTGCTGCCTGCTGCCTGCTTGCTTGCTGCCTGCTGCCTGCCTGCTGCCTGCTGCCTGCTGCCTGCTGCTTGCTGCTTGATTGCCCTCAGCTCTATTTCTTCATTTCAATATGCTTCAGAACTCCTGTCTAGGTAATGGTGCTGTCCACAGTAGGCTGAGTCTTCCCACATCACAATTAAGGCAATTCCCCACAGACAAACCTACAGGTCAGCCAAATATATATAGTTTATTTCCCAATATTCCCAACAACAAATATTCCCAGCAAACAAATATTCCCAGTCTACCCAGGATTGGGTCAAATTAAAAATTAAAACTATTACATATAGGTGAATTCCTAGAAGCATACATTTTCCCAAGACTAAGTAGGAAGTCTGAATAGACCAATAATAATAACTTTGAATAAGCAACCAAATGTCTCCCTACAATGAAAGCTAAGGATTAGGCAGCTATGGGTAAATTTTACTAAATATTTCAAAGACTGAATACCAATAGTTCTTACACACTTCCAAATATCCAAGGGGACTTCAGTGGAAATTTCTGGTTTCTTTAGAGATTCAGTTGTGTCGTGTGGATTTTTTTTTTTTTTTTGAAATCTGTCTTATGAGAGAACTTGTGCTGAGGCACGCACCTGAGAGGATGCTTTGCTGAGAACAGATTGGAAGCTGCCTTATGAAAGGGCATGTGATGTTTTGCTGGGGTGGATGCTTGAGAGGCTAAGAGATATTTAGAAAGAATATAAATGTAATCCCACAGAGACTGAGAGGACATTCTTGTATTGGTTCCCCTTGCAATGCTTTGCTGGTCTTCACTGATCTTCCCTTGTCGTGTCTTTGTAGAGAGAGAAAAATGCCAAAGAGCTTCTTGTGGTATTCCAGAGGCTTCTTGATGCTTCTGCAGACTCATGTTGATTAGGCAGAGCCTCATGGTTTCTTTTGCATTAAGCTGCTGATACTGCTTTGTGCTTGGTGTTTTGGACTGGACTGCTGATATCCTGATAATGAAGATTGGAATTCTCACCCTGCCAGAGAACCACTTCTACACAGGTCCACATCCCCCATTTCCTATTAACCTTTCTTTCACCCTCCCTCTGGTAGGTGGGCTAGAAGGAAGGTTGAAGTGTTTAAGAACCCTTATTAAAATATGTTTTGAAAAAAATCTAAGCCTACAGGGAGTGACTAGTTTCAAATTTATTTTATGGAGCCATAATCTCTGTGATACCAAAACCAGACAAAGGCACCAAAGAAAACTATCTACTATTATCTCTGATAAACACAGATGCCAAAAAAAAAAAATCTCCTCAAAGATACCAGCAAACCCGATTCAACCACACACATCAAAGGCCATGCACTGTAACCAAGGGGACTACATCCAAGGTAGCCTCAACATTCACTCATTAATGTGACACACCACTTTAACAGAATGAAATAGAAAAACCACATGACAACTTGATTCTCTCAATACGTGCAGAACAAGAATTCAACAAAATCTCTCCAAATAAGCTTGTCAAAGGCAATTATGACTAAAAATATAAAATATTCACTGTTCAAGCTAGGCATGCTTTTCCTTCAGCCAAATGCTCGAATAGAGAGCAGAGATGAGCCGAATTAAATGAAGAATGCACAAAGACAGTCTCGTCGGGCACTCTTCAAATCGCTTTGAAAATGTTTTCCAAGCAACAAATGTGCACATTTATTCTCAATCCATTTCAGGCACACACAGACGTTTCAGCCTCTTGCTGGCTTCTTCAAACTGCAATAGAGATCACTTGACATCTGCAAGTAAGGGACAACATAACATTTGCTTCCAGGCTAAAGGTTAAATGCATTTGTCGTTAAAGTGCTTGGTAAGCCCACAAAACAGTCATTTGGATGGGGCATCAAATATTTAATGTGGTCACAGGCACAAACAAGAGAGCAGATGTTCACATCTGGCAATGACAGGACCAAAAGAGGTTTTTCTTGAACTCCACTCCTCCTTTGCATAATCACTTCCCAAATGGGGTGTGTGTGTGTGTGTGTGTGTGTACATGGGAAAAGGTACAGACTAAGCGTCAGAATATCCATCCAAGGGAAGGGCATAGAGTGAATGCTCCTATTTGTTTCTGCCTCATTCTAAACTCCTTACAAGGTCCCAAATAGTAACTGTATACTACTTTTTAATTGTTTAAAGATATATTTATTTTACATTATGAATTACTAGCCTGCATGCATGTACATATACGTGCCCACAGAGGTCAAAAGAGGGCATCAAATCTCCTAGTCCTGGACTTAAAATGGTTGTAAGTCACCATATGGGTGTTATATCTTGTTGAATCACTGGCTAAAAGGGTCCCAAAGAAACCCCAAATATTACAGGCTATTGCCAAGGCTATTGGTTTCTCTCCCTTACCTGATGGTAAGGCTCTGTTAACGAACACAACACATATGTCATCAAACATATGTCAAGTCCAGCAGGTGCCCCAACTAGAAACTTCACTCCTATTGACTAGTATTCACAGTGATAGAGGGTATTCTTCACACTACCAGAGGAGAAAGATAATCACACAGCTATAAACCCAGCCTGAAATATATACTGGTACAGTAGTAAGACAAGTGTTGAAGGAGCAACTTACCACCTTTTCATTGAATTTAAGGGCTGCTCTATGAGGTAGTGCTCTGACACTGCTAAAATAACCAAGAACCAGAGACTATATAGGTCACGGCCCTAAAGAAAACCCTAATCCTGTTCTTCTACTAAAGCCATTTTAATGGCTCCATCAACATTCTGCTGTACCCATAAGTCAGTGTCTCATTCAACCCTCACCTTCTTAAGGTAGATGAGAACTGACACCCACAATTGGACAATGTAAAAAGTACTAGAAACTTTGAACCACTCAGTTCTTAACTGAATGTTCTCATCTAAATTTCTTCAGCTGAAAACCCCTGTAGACTTTGTCAACTGGTGGAGAGCAGATCTCCTGACCCTGTTCTGACTCAAAGATGGGAAAAGCAAGATCCTATGTCAAACACACACATTCAATCCAGATCTGAGAATGAGCATAAATTTGAGGTCATCCTTGTGTGTTCAGAGGATGGCATAAGAAAGATTAGGTGTCTACTTGGTGGTTGATGTCTAGGACCTCAGTCAGGGTCATCTCCAGCCAGATTTGCAAATGCTATCTGAATAATGCCAGGGTTACAGAAGAAAGGAAGGCATCAATCTATTTCCTTTTGGTCCATTTCTGTGTCATGTGATCCTCTATCCTAACCTTCCTTGTTTGAGGGTTTGGTCCATTTCTGTGTCATGTGATCCTCTATCCTAACCCTCAAACAAGTCAACAAAAGAAACACATCTCCCTTCTTTTCCTCACTGTATGCTGTTCTATGGAGCTCACTGACAGCTGAGAGGCTGAAGCCCTGTCCTGACTCAAGCTGTATAATTACAGCCTGCTGAAAAGGGCAACTTGGTGTTCAAAACCTTTGTTGTTCCTAATCCACTGTAGACTCTCTGACACCAAACAGCTGCTGTTTTGCTCTTCACGGGTCTCTCAGGCCCCACAAATTGAAGGAGCCCTTATTTCTACACTGACATGACAGCACCAGGCAGTGCTACCAGAATATTTAGATATGTGTCCAGTCCCCCTGGCCCCAGAGAAGAGAATCCTCCATAGTCCTCAACAGATGTCACTTGGCCCCTGGGAGGCTGGCTTTTCTCTTCTAAAAGTAAGCTGAGTCTTAACCATTTCCATTGCCAGACCTCAGTGCCTGTTTTGCAGGAACAAGACCTTAATCTACATTAGGAATGTGGAAACTGGCCTATCCCAGCCCATCCCCTGTTTTCATAAATAAAGAACCAAAAGAAATATTCAGGGTATATTGGATAGAAGAGACTTTATCCTGGCAAAGGACAATCCATGAACTGGCTACACCCTGAGCCGGTACAGGTCCCCAGTGATCAGAAATGTAAACAGAGTGGGTACAAGAAAAGTAACCAACCACCCAACTGGCTACAGCTTGGCATCTGCCTACTCTGCCTGTGGTATGATGAAGTGGCCACCTGCAATAGGCTGAAAAAGATCCCTATCCTATATTCCTCTGTTAGGTGGCAGCTGTTTGCATTCTGGGCCTCAGTGAGAAATCCAGGTGAGAAGCAACCTCTGGACAAATAGAAGTCACAGGGATTTTACTGAAACAAAACTGGCTTACTCATTTGTATGTTATCCATAGCTGTCCTTCTGCCCCAGTAGCAGAAGTGATCAGTCCCAAAGATGTTCACTCTCTGGCCTTCTGTAAGGGAAAAAAAGGCTGTCCCTCTGGCTCTTGGCATTTTTCCAGCCCAGTAGTCCATCCTACAATCTCAAGTACCTTTCTACTCCACAATCATGATGGTTAGCGTTAACTGTCCACTCGACACAATCTGGAATCACCCAACCAGGAGGAACTGTTTAGATTGGGTTGGCCTGTGGCCAGGTCTGCAAAGGATACTCATGATTATGTTAATTAGTATTGGAAGACCCAGCCCTAAAAGTAGGTGGCCCCATTCCCAGGGTTTGGGTCCTAGGCTACATGAAAAAGGACAGCTGAGCACAGACATCCTTTCTTCTCCTTTCTAGACTGGACATGGTATGACTTGCTACTTCAAGTTCCTACTAACTTCACTTCCCCAAACCAATAGACTGGGGCCTGGAACTGTGAGCTAGAATAAATTGCTTTGTCCAGATATTTTATCACAGCCTCATAAAAGAAACTAATAGGCCAATCAACCATAGAAGTTACAGTGACCGTAACTTCCAGCCTATGTTCCAATATACTGCTTTTGTTGTTCCAAGCCCTTGTCCTTCCTACAATAATCTCATCACTAGAGGGAAGGCAGAAGGATGTAGTTCAAGACCAGCCTGGGCTTCTCAGAAGGAAGGAATGGAGAGGAGAGGGCAGGAGGGAAGGTGGGGGGAGTGAGGAAATCAATTCAAGATTCATAGAACATAGCCTGATACAGAGGAGCACAGGCAGGTGGGAAAACACTCTCCAAAAATAAACAAACAACAAAAAAAACACTGAGCAGCTACTGAGGATGTTAAAAAAGAAAAGAAAGAAAAGAAAAGAAAAGAAAAGAAAAGAAAAGAAAAGAAAAGAAAAGAAAAACTCCAACAGAATGAATGGATGCTTTAAATATACAGGGAAGACCTGAGACAAGTGGGGTTGTGGGAGACAGAGAGTGAAAGTTCTAGAGCTTAGGACACAGAGGAAGGAGACCTTTGTCACCAGTGTGAGAGCAGCATCCTACAGAGAGGCTGCTTAAGGGACTCTGCTTATTTACCATACCTCAAGCTGAAGAATTGGCAGGACCACGACATGTTGGTTCTCTTCCTTACAAATCTTAGCAGGTCCTCTGCCTGTGTTTACACTCATTAAGCTTCAGCTCATCCACCAGGGCCTTCCAGCGAAGTGAGAAAGGAGCGTGCTCCCATCCCGGTGGGCAGGCCACACCTGGCTCTCACCGAAGGATCTAAGCCCCCAACCCCTCTACTGGCTCCTTCCTTTGTTCAGACAATTGCAAATATGCTCCGTGGTGTGTGTGTGGGGGGGGGGGGGTGGGAAGGGAGTGGAACAGAAGGAAACCATAAAGAAGAGAGAAGAACAAGGCCTGAGACGCTGGATAGGCCTCTGAAGGAGGGAACAGCCCTTTCCTTTCAGGGAGTTGAAATTAAAGGGAACAATTGGGGAAATTCGTAGGTAAAATACTCTGCGGCCCTCCCCTCGGCTACCTGATGCCATCACATATATCGGATTGTCTCCTGGATACTGACACCCCAGTTTCACTCTGAGATGCAGTTGATTTGTGATAGGAGTAAGAAGCAAGGATTCAGATGTAACTCGGTCCTGAGAGCTCTCAGAGCACTCAGAGTGACCTGGGAGTGGGTGGGGTTGTCGGTGGTCCTCTGAAAGGGGCAGCTCCCCCCTGCCCTCGGGGTTCTCCTGTTTGCTTTCTCTCCATATAACAGTCAGCCAGGAAGCTGCATCAGGAAAGGCCTCACCAGATACAGACCCTCCATCCTAAGCAACCGATCTCCACAACTATAAACCAAGCAGACTTCTTTTGCTTACACCCTGCTTAGTCTGTGAGTATCCCTTTAAAGCCACGGGGCATGGACTGGGACAGAGGGTTCTAACTACAATAAGGAGCAACTGCCAAATATTTTCCTGTGACTAAACCCACTGCCCCCAAAAGAAAAAGAGAAGAAAATGTCCTCTGAATATGTTTAGGTTGGCTTTGTATGTTGCATATAATTAAATCCAACACCACATTGGTGTTGTATGTGTGTGCACGTGCTTGTGTGTGTGTGTGTGTGTGTGTGTGTGTGTTTTGCTAGAAACTGACCCAGGCTTGTATGCACTGAGCAACTATTCTACCACTGAGTTCCACCCCAGCCCTGCTTCGGTATCACTGAAAATAATAATGAATATGCATGAGGCCCTAAGTTCAATGCCTAGTACCACAGTAAATAAACGTAATTAATTAATGGATTTCATAATCTAAACTATGAACTCTTAGGATGAGAACTATGATGAGAATGTAATTAATTAATGGATTAATTAATTAATGGATTAATTAATTAATTAATTAATTTGGATGAAAACATAATTAATTAATGGATTTCATAATCTAAACTATGAACTCTTTAGATGTCCTTGATAATGTATCATCTCCTTTAACCATGTGTGTTTCTTGGCCAAGTTAACTATCTTTTTAATAAGTTGTGTGTGCAAAAGTAATCATTATTATTACGTTGGAATGAAAAGGCAATCAATTGGCATAAAACTTTAGTATATTGAGTAAAATAAATGAAGGCACAAAAAGTTCTAGGATTTATATTATTTTATTGCTCTGGGACTCACAGTAAACATTTATACACCTTGTCATCTCTTCGGTAGGAAACTAAAGATGTGCCAGAGATGAATGTATGTGTAAGCTCCGCCTTGGGGCCCCTCAAATGTGAGTGCAAAACCCAGTTGCACTCACATTCTAGCTGACTAGCAATACAGTTTTGATCAAGTGTCTCAGTATTTCTTTAGCCTCAGTTTCTCCCAGTGTAAGTTGATTAAAGACTAAAAGAGCCAGGGAATCTGATGCCCTCTTCTGGCCTCTTTTTATTGGTACACATGTGGTACCAATAAACTCACAGGATAGTAATACAATCACATTGTCTTTAAATTTTATAAATTTAAGTACAATAATATGGTCTAACAACAGCAAAACAGTTGCATCTTGTGGCTATTTCAACGTCAAGTGAGATGACCCAAAGCTCCCACTACCATAGCCCTCACCCGTTGTTGGTTTCCGTTCATCTCTTGGAACAGGTGGGCATTAACTGAGAATGTGGCAGACATTGAGTAAATGGTAGCTCTGACAAGGAACAGATGGTTATAAATATAAAGACATGAAATGGAGCCTACAAGCCTTGGTGGTGCAGTCTCCTAGTCTACCAAAATGGCAGAAACTTCCCTAAAATAATGGCTGTAAGAACCCAAGACTAGCCAGAAGCCAAGAACGATTACATCTCCCCTCGAGGACACTGGAATTCAACCACCCATGTGTCTCTGCATGTGCCCTACATGTACACAGTGCCATGGAAACTCGCATGGTCATGACACACTAATTGCCCACAGGAGGAACAGCCAGGTGGACCTTCTGTCTGCACAGCTTGCATTTGACAAGTCCTTCAAAGTGAGGCCCAAGCAATTACAGATGGGTCTAGCATCCCTGCCTCCCCTCCCCCTCTCAGCATAAACTCACCATTTTCAGGAAAAATTCTCTCCACCATTCTGTCCGTTCAGGATGCCCTGATGCTTTACAGTGTGTTATCCTAGAACGTGGTCATGGAATAAAGTGGGAAATGTCTTCAGGAAAAGTAGCCTGATAATCTCCCTAAACTTTATCAAGCTGACACAGCTGATAGCCGGTGGTGCTGTTGGGGGTCAGCACTCACCTTTATCGTGGTGGACTCACACTTCTCAGAGTGACAGAGACTGTGTCATCACAGCCACATCAACAAATATGCAGGAGCTTTGTCCACGGGCATGCGGGGAGTCACAGGCGCATCTCTGAAGAGTCTAAACCTTGTCATTCTCTGAGAAAATAGAAGAGGAGAAGCCAGGTTAGCAGGATTTGCAACTGTCATTTAATGTTGGGGCCAAGCATGGCCCTTAGAGACCCCACGGTGAGTGTGTGCCCCTTCCTACAGCTCACCCCATTGACATTGGAATGCACATCAAGAGAGTCAATAACCACAAAAGAAAGAGTTGGATTTCCATGAAAACAGGCTCTCCCACTCTCCTGAGCTAATTCTATAGCAGCGATAATGTACCACCAGGCATAAAGAGAATTCGCCACTGCAAGGAATTTACTTTTCTTTGTCTCTTTATGGAAGTGAAAGATATTCACAACTGCAGAAGAAAAATGAGGGAAGAACAATCCCAGGCCCCTCTGAAATGCCTGCTGGAGCTATTTTTACCTTTTCTCATTCCACTGTAACAAAAGCTTCTAAACATGGACTTGGAAAAGCCACATTTTAATGCAAGCATCTGGAAAGTTCCCTGCAAGCAAGAGCCATACATTACACTTCTTTGTGTCTACCGCCAAGCAGAAAATTAACCTAGGAAATAAGATTGATCGGGTGCCGGAAGGCAAGATGGCATGGTAGCCTGCGAGAAAATGACAGTGATGGTGGCCGGGACAAGATCCTCCCATGAAAATCCTGTCTGGACAATTTGCTTCAGTGTTAGCTTAACATTTTACATGTATTTCTTTGGAGGGAGGGTGGCATGTCACCTGGTTAGGTTTTATTGTCAACTTGACACAAACTAGAGTTATCTGGAAAGAGGAGCCTCATTTGCACTGATGCTCCCACCAGACTGGCCTGTGGGCAATCCTCTGGTGCATTTTCTTAATTGATGATATGGAAGGGCCCAGTTCATCATGGACAGTGCCATCCCTGGGCATAGTCTTGGGTTTTATGAAAGACCAGGCTGTGCAAACCCTGGCTAGCAAGCTAGTAAATAATAATCCCCCATGACCTCTGCGTCAGCCCCTGCCTCCAGGTTTCTGCCTTGAGTTCCTGCCCCGGCTTCCTTCACTGGTGGACTGTGGTGTATGGAAGTGCAAAGCAGAAATAAACCCTTTCCTGCCCAAGTTGCTGTTTTAAACCATGGTCTTTTATCACAGCATTAACAATCCTAAGACAGAAATTGATACAAGGTTATTACTACATAGACTTAACTGAGCATTTTGGGGTAGGATTTGATGCAATTGGACTTTGGGTTTAAAAAGCCATTGGGTGCTTAAAGTTCAGTCAGTTGTCCTTGGAAGAGAAAGATTTGAAAGCAATGCAAGTTCAGATGGCCGAGAGGCACCTTAAGAAGTGTTCAACATCATTAGTCATTAGGGAAATGCAGATCAAAACAACCTGAGATTTCACCTTACACCAGTCAGAATGGCTAAGGTCAAAAACTCAGGAGACAACAGGTGTTGGCGAGGATGTGGAGAAAGAGGAACACTCCTCCACTGCTGGTGGGGCTGTAAGATGGTACAACCACTGTGGAAATCAGTCTGGAGGTTCCTCAGAAAGCTGGACATGAGACTTCCAGAGGACCCTGCTATACCTCTCCTGGGCATGTACCCAAAGGATTCCCCGGCATGTAATAAAGACACATGCTCCATTATGTTCATAGCAGCCTTATTTATAATAGCCAGAAGCTGGAAAGAACCCAGATGCCCCTCAAAGGAGGAATGGATTCAGAAAATGTGGTATATTTATACAATGTAATACTACTCAGCAATTAGAAACAATGAATTCATAAAATTTTTAGGCAAATGGTTTGATCTGGAAAATATCATCCTAAGTGAGGTAACCCAGTCACAAAAGAATACACATGGAATGCAATCTCTGATAAGTGGATATTAATTAGCCCAGAAACCCTGAATACCCAAGGCACAAATTGCATAACAAATGACTCCCATGAAGAAGTATGAAGAGGGTCCTGATCCTGGAAAGGATCGATCTAGCATTGGAAGGGAATATAAGGACAGAGAAAAAGGAGGGAGGTGATTGGAGAAGGGATGGAGAGAAGAAGGTTTATGGGACATATGGGGAGGGGGGATCCGGGAAAGGGGAAATCATTTGGAATGTAAACAAAGAATATAGAAAATAAAAATATTAAAAAAAATATGACAAAAAAAAAAAGAAAGCAATGCAAGTAATGGAGGCGTGGCTTATGAAGTTTCAGGGGTAAGTTGTAGAGTTGCTTAAAGGCTCTTTGGGGCCTCTTCTATATTTTGAATTGAGAATCTGTGGTTCTGGTTAACTGGGATTAAAGAACCAAATCGACTGTGATTAACAGAAGACTGGAACCACTAAAGTGAAACCTTTGCTTTGCCCAGACAATCAATACTGGTCAGCTGAGGATGAAAACTCAACTTCCGATTAACCGAAACCAGCATCCGTGCTCCGAAGCCTTCTGAGAGGTGTTTCCTCAGGTTCACTGTACAGAAGCTGTGGTCCAGTGGGGGCCGAGGCTGCATCTTATGCTGGCAGCTACACTTGGTCATTTATAAGAGTCACCCAAGTGGTATTGGTTTCGAATGCATGAAGGGGTTACGGAGAGCCCCTGATGCTTGGCACTCTGTCAGAGCTGGGGTCTCTGAAGAAAGGCAGAAGAGGCCATTGAGGATGGTGCAGCCTCAGTTACAGTAGAAAGCCCCAGGACTGAGAGGTTCTGGAGAAAAGTTGAGACCTGATACAATGTGGCAGGGTTAGAGACCCTGAAGAGAGAGCCCAGAGGAAACCATTGGTAAAGCCAGGTCCCAGATGCCAAGCACCATTGAATTTTTATTTAGCTTTGATTTGATTGTGACTATGCCCTAGTTCTTCCCTCTTGAAGTAATAAAGTGTGCATCTTATTTTTTATTTTACAGGAGCCCACAGTTGAATTTTTGGAGATTTTGATATCTTAGAGAGATTTTGAACTTTGAGACTTTAGACGTTTTTAAGAGTCTAAACTTTTAAAAAGCATTTTAATTTATAAAGACTGTGGGAGTGTTAGTCATTTATGTTTTATATTATGATATTAATATAAGATCTTGGGAATAAACAAGAAAGGAAAGGGTATGGTTTAATAATAATGTATTCGTATATCAGGTTGACAAGGGGCCAATTGTTCTGGTTTGGTTTTGTCTACTTGACCCAAGCTAGAGATATCTAAGAGGGACCTCAATTGATAAAACACCTGCATCAGACTTTTAATATCAACTGTATTTTCTTGATTAATGATTGATGTGGAAAGGGTCCAATCCACTGGGGGTAGTGCCACCCCTGGTCAGGTACAGGTCAGTCACACTCACAAGTTACCGACTGTCACTGAAGTTAGGGCAGGAACCTGGAGGGCTGAACTGAAGCAGAGGCCGTGGAGGAACACTACTGGTTTGCTCCCCATGCTTTCTCATTTCATTGTCTCATACACCCAGGACCACCTGCTCAGGGATGGCACTACCCACAATGGCCTTGGCTTTCCCACATCCACCGTTAACTAATAAAATGTCATCAGAGACTTGCGTGCAGGCTAATCTCATGGAAGCATTTTCTCAATTGAGACTCATTCTTCCCATATAGCTACAACTTGGGTCAAGCTGATAAAACAGAAAAACAAAAAAACTAGTATGTGTGTAGATCATACACCACAGAGATCAGAGAACAACTTGTAGTAATTGATTCTCTTCTCCCATAATACAAGTTCCAAGGATCAAACTCAAGATTTCAGACTTAGCATCAGGTTCTTTACCCACTGAGCCATCGTGCCAGCCCCTGAACCATTAGTTAGAATAAGATCAAAAGAGTTGAACTGCCTGGAAAGCTAGTAAATAAAAAGAAAGAGTGGAGAATTATATTGTGCAAATTTAAGTAGATCCTAGGAAATAGGACCTGTGTTTTGCAAACTCTAAACTGTTCTACAGCAGGTGCTTTGCTTCCTTGCCCATCTCAGCAGCTTTTTATCATTGCAACAAATATCTCTAAAATATCAATTTAAGGAAGGTGGTGTTTATCTGGGCTCCCGGTCTCAAGGGTGTCAGCCCAGGGTCAGCTAACTCCATGTTTCTGGGCCTGTGGTGAGACAGTGACAACGGGAATATATGTCAGAGAAGGCTGCTCACCTATGGCAGCCAGGAGGCAGAGTGGGTGAAAGAAAAGGAGAGATAGAGGACAAGATAAAGCTTTAGGAAGTGTGTCCCCCGCTACCCACATTCTCCAGTCAGGTCTCACTTCCCAGGTTTTTCTGGATCCCCGTTTCCATTCAAACATAAAACCATCACTGGAATAATCCATCCATGGGGCCAGAGCCCTCATGATTGGATCCTCTCAGTGACTGGATCCACTGGCTGGGAACAAAGGCTTATATCCAGGAGCCCTTTGAGGTACATGTCAAGTCCAACCTGTAATACCTCTTAACCCAGCCTTCTCAGGAGAGCAGAACTCTCCTTTACTGAGTGTTTGGCACTGCCGGGCATTGTTCTATGTATGTAGGATGTATCAGAACTCAGCCTCAGAACAAACCTTGGGTTAGATATTATTTATGCCCCCTGTTTACAGAGAAGTGGACCAAGGTCAGAAGGGATAAATCAGTTTGCCCCAATTTCTGTGAGCGAGTTCAGAGGAGAGCCAGCTATTCCCATTCATGTATTCTGACACTAGTGTCCTTGTTCCCACCTTTGTTCACATCTTTGGAAAAGCTGGCTTTTTCTTCTCACTCCTTCTCTTCCTCATTTGCCATTTCCTTCTCATCCCCATCTCCCCATCCTCCTCCCCTCCACTGATGCCCACTCCTTGCTCACACAACCCTATCACTTGGAGTGTCTGTGTGTCCTTCTTCTAACCTCATCTGAGAACTTACCTAAAAAACCAAATTCTCTCTTTCATTAATTAACAAATCTAAAAATGTATTTCTGGTGCCCAACATTTTTATGTTTTCCTTCATGGAATAGCTGAATCAGACTAACTAATACACTAATTACCTTACATGGTTATTTTTAGATGATAACATATAAAAGCTACTTTAGCAATTTCATATGGGTAACATATCATTGTTAATTATGATCGCTATATTATACAACAGATCTGTTGAACTTATTTCTTCTGCCCATTTAAAATGTCTGTTCTTTGACCATCTCCCCAAAAATCACCCCCTCAGCTGCTGACACCCACCATTCTTTTTGTCCTATGACTAGTTTAGAATCTATCCATATTTCAGAACACAATTTCATTTTCTTTCTGTGCCTTGTTCATTTTATTTGACATGATGTCTCTAAATTTATCCATATTGGATAAATCCAAAATGACAGGATTTCCCCAAACCTTATGTTACTACTGAAGAGTCTCAGGACTGGGAAGATGTCTCAGTCAGTACATTGTAAGCATGCAGACATGCATTCTGACCCTCAAACCCATCTAAAAAGCTGTACATGGCAGCTTGCGTCTCTAATCTTGAGTTGGGGAAGTGGGACTAATGGTTTTCTGGAGCTCAGTGCCTAGCCAGCCTCACTAAGTCAGTGAAATCTAGGTTCAGTGAGAAACCTGTCTCAGAGAGTAAGGGGGAAAGCAATTGAGAAAGACACTCAATGTTAACCTCTGACTCCTACACACCTATACACATACACATGCACACACACACATGTACACACATACATGCAAACATATATATGAATATACAACATACTCTTACAAATTACTTGTCTATTACTTCTATAGAAATTTCAGAAGCCCTTGAAAATAAAGACTATCTTAACATCCTCCTCTAAATACTTACATGGAACTAACTAGGGCATCTGCTCCAAGAATGTATACTGAACTAATAGTAGAAGTGACTTCTCTTGCCTACTTTCTCCATCCTGGTAGAAATAGTCATTGTTCTCTCCCTCCTAGGCTGTGAAGACCTCAGAGGCTGCTTTAAGGATAGCTAAGGGGTGATATCCTATTAAACTGAGGGGTCAGGGTTTATGTTTAGTCTATACAACTATTGTGTTCACTGTGATAGCTTTTCCCATCTCCTAGTGCCAAGGCTGCCTGAGGTGGCCTAAGAGGGAGCAGGTATGAAGGGGAACTGAGCTCTGCCTTTGTACCCTGCTGTGATGGTTAATGTAAATTGTCAACTTAATAAAAATATATGATCACCTGGGAAGTGGGCCTCTGATCATGCCTGTGAGGGGTTTTCTCTATTAGGTTAATTGAGGCTGGAAGACTCGCCTTTGACACGGGTGGCATCATTTCATGGGCTGGTGCCTGGGCGGAATGAAGGGCAACAAGGAGCTGCATTAGACATGCAGTCATTCATTGCTCTCTTCCCTGGAGTGTGGATGGAACCAGTTCTTTCAAGCTCCTGCCACTGTGATTCCCCTGTCATATGGAGTATAACCTTGAACCCTGAGCCAAATAAACCCTTTCTCCCTTAAGTTACTTCTGCCAAAGTATTTTATCACAGCAACATAAAAGAAAACAATATACTTTACTTGGAAAACTATAAAGGAGAGGCCACTGGCTCCATTAGTATAATCTAGAAAGCCATGCACCATGAATCTCTGGCACTGGAAAAGGCTTCAGAGAAGTCACAGGTACAGAAGCGGAAGTGGAGAAGGCATAGGTGGTGCTGGGGGCAGGGGGAGAATGAAATGTTAGAACAAAGTAGCTACTGTCCTTCTTGCCCTGATTCTCTACTCAGACTTGCATAGGATCAACATGTTAATTGTGAGTACCGAAGTCCCTGGCATGTTGTGGCTCCAGACACCTCATCAGCTTTCTGTCAGAAACTTTAAAAAATCTTGGCTCTCTGTCTATCACAAGCAGTGAGTTAGATGCTTAGGATGTTCAGGAGATCCTCCTGGTCATCTCTCCCACTTCCCTGATCTCCTCCAATGCTCTTCTGTTAGTAATGAGAAAACAAAGGGAAAGCTAAGGATTCCATCAGGCCCTGTGGCTATGTAAATCCCATAGTCATCTCCATTTCCATTCACACCATAACGAACTCTAAACATAGCCCTTTCAATCTAGAGCTGTTGGTGTTTCTAACATATGTGAAGTATTCCATTAGAATTACATCTTCATAGAAAGTCCCATTTTCTAAGCAGATTGCTTACAGTTATAAGTAACTGCACCTAGGCTTTTGAAATGCATTTTAATCCAAAGCAGTATGTTTTCTTTCCCAGTCTATAGACCTGTATCTCTACAGACTTCCCTTGCCACAGTGAAATGGACCCAGAACAGTGAAGATAGGAGAGAGAAGAACAGAACCATTGATCAGATACTCTCTTTCTTGTAAAAGAAGTAGGAGCTGTGGCTGATCCAACATGAGTCAGGACTCCCTAAAGAACCAAATATGTTGACACTATCAAGTTCTCTGTGAGCCCTAGAAGGTACAAAAAGCAGCTAAGGGTCCCAGGGCTCCTTTCCAAATGACTCTTTCCCATCCTGCCCTGTGTAGCCTAGGAGATTAAACAGAGGGTTCCTTCTAAATGCCCACTCTCTGAACCACCATTCCTAACCCTGTTACCTAGCTGCACACATGACTTCATTCCTAAATGAAGTCAACATCTCTGCATCTTAAGTGGTGTCTAAGTTCAGTAGCCATTGTTCCTTTATCGGCCTTCACACCAAAACTTGATGCAAGTGAGTCAGTAAGAGAAGCAGCCACCCACCCAGTGGCTTCTCTCCCCACGCCAATACTCTTCCTCCATGACATTAGCAATCTTCTCTCAGAGAAACCCATCAATAGAAAGAGAATCTGGAAGGGGGAAAAAATAAAAGTGTATTTTGCAGTAAATCTCCAATCCCAATAAGCCCATGCAAATAACACACAACTCTGTTATAATATTTATAAGCTGCACACCTAAGTTGGACAGGTGCACTACACTACTCTACTCCCCAGCTATGAGATCCCTTGCTACTTGGGGCTTTTCTAGGCCCCGGGGTTCTGTTCCATCTTCATTCCACTTCCTCTTCCTCTTCTTCCTCTATTCTCCTCCCTCTCCTCCTCTCTCTCTCCCTTCTCTAAAACTTCCAAGCCCACCTCTCCCTTCCGCTGCCAAATCACAGGTTCTAGCCTTTATTTGACCAGTTAAAATGGGAAGAAGGTTCATATGAAATCACCTGAGTACATGATCCACTCCTCATTGGAGCAGCCCCTCTTGAGGAAGCAGAATCAGCATCAAAATACAAACAGCACCAGGGCAATCTACAACAATTAGAAGGCTCTTTTGTCTCAGATATAAATTGGTCACAACTATTACCATAATGCAATTTATAAAGTATAGCAAACACTTAGCACCCAGTGCATCAATTTTGTCAATTAGATAAAACATTATACCAGTTATCCTAACTTAAAAGGCTTACAATTCTACACCTGAGTTACTTCCTGTTTTTATCTTATATACCATCTGTAAACCATCCTCTCAAATCTATATCATCTCTTTCAATGCTAAGCAGCTTGGGTTGGCTATGAGACTACAACCAGTCTTCAACCACATCAGAAATCTGAGAATGACTTAAATATTACCTGAGAATATAGGGAGCACAAAACATAGTTTCCAAAACTCAACCAATTTATAGAAACAGCTGACTACCTGTACAGTCCCTCATTTCTCAAAACATCGGAGCATCAGTCTTCAGCCTTCTGACCCAGTATCATCTGACAGACTTTTGTAATGCAGAATTTTGAAGGACTGCTTACCCTGTCTTGTAAGAGATTATCAGTCGGTTATTCCACGTAGTGTGTCCTTTTTATGGACAGTATTTTTTTGTCTGTGGATGAATTGAGGGTAATTCTTGCCTAGTGTCTGTCTCACTGCAACTGTAGCAACTCCACTGATGCCCATTTCCTTCTTTGAATCCAAGAAAGGGGTGCTGTAAGGAGCAGATATGTCTCTAGTCAAATGATCTTTAATAAAGAAATGGCCAAAAATGTCATATTCTGTGGACTTCTGATGCCTTTGAAGACTATCTACACAATGCATCTCCAAATTCTAAACCTTGACTACTCTCAGCCATGTCTAATTGAAATATCTCGAAAATACACTTTTAATTAACTCAGAACCATGCTATCTGGCCCTAAACTCGTATTGCTTAATCATCGTAATAGCAGTTATAAAAGGACTGGGTCCAAGCTTTGTAATCTTAAATGTGTTGCATAGGCACAATGCCTATATAAAAGCAACAATATTAATTCCAATTTTTATATCAATATAAGAAATTCATACCAATGAATACCTTAAATCTGTAGCAAAATAAATTCTATACCAATATAAGAAATTATAACTTCAACTTTGCATCAACATATCGCTATGCAATGTTTTAAGAGTAAATTTGATAACATCCTTATTTACCTATTCCTCTAATTTCTATATTACTATATCCCCTCTTTTCTCTTCTACCCCCTCTCCTTTACCTAAGAAGGAAAGATAGAAAAGGGTATCTTTCTCTTCTTTCTGCAGAAATGTAAGTATTCCTTCCCTGTGGCAATAAAGAAGTACCTCCCAGGAGTGCTGAGCCACAGTGGTACAAGGTACGACACTGGACAGCTGAACAGGTTGCTGTTTCCCAGCTTGGGCAGGTGTGAAATGGGGTAAAAAGCAGTTGCACCTAAAGGTGACTTAGAAATGGATGCCATGCATTCACCCCCATACTTAGTGATGATATAGCTGAACTGGTTCTTTGGAAGATGTTAAATAGCCTTATCTGAGAGGCAATGATCAAGTCCAATTCCAAGTACAGACACCAGTGACTAAAGAGCAAAAGTAAACTTTTTTTCCTAAATGGAGGCAAATGGTATAGCATTTGATAGGAAATATAATACCACTAAGACACTGAAATGTGTCTCTAGCTGTTTTGGTGGAAGAAATGGGAAGAAAAAACAGTATGTGGTTTTGTTAACCATGATCACATTCATGCCTTCTAAGAAATATGAAAAGGAAACACAACTCAGACTTGAGATCAGAACAAAAAAATCAATCTATTCACACTCCACTGGTACAAAGTTCATGACCACTCAGAGGAAACCAATGCTATTCTTTTATTAATACAATAAACATGTTCGAGAATGTCTAAGCATCTGAGAAAGGGGAAAGACATTATTAAGAACATGAGACATTTTTAAGTACAACATCAGATAGACAAATACCAAGTTATGAAATACTGGGTCCATCCACAGTCTTAAAGTCATTCAACAAACCATTCATCTTGAGAGTTTTCCATGTACATCAAGGATCTGAGGCACAGGATGTTCCCTAAGGAACAGACACAGTGCTTGCCCTTGAAGAACTTGAAATGTAATGACACATTTCATTACTAGAACAAGTACTTTTTAGATCGTAAAGGTCAAACAAAATAAATCATGTGTATGAAAGTATTTTTCAGGATTGTAAATATCATTCAAGTATTAGCCAATGTTCTTCATGCAACCCCAAGCATCCATATTCCTCAAGAACCAAAAGTTGCAATATTCTAGCATTCGCACTTGTCATAGTTAATCTGATTGGATTGTCAATCTGATTGGACTTGGAATCACCAAGAGATGCACATCCAAGCTTGGTGGTGAGGCTGTACCCCCACTTCATGTGAGAGGGCTGGGGTCCTGAAGTGAATAGGAAGGAGGAAGCAAGCTGAACATTGCCTCTCATCTCTCTGCTTCCTACAGACACTACCTGAGCAGTGCCTCACAGTACTGCTGTCAACCTCCATGCTGTAAAGGTCTGTACCCTCTCTCAAACTGCTACCACCCAGGGGGTCATAGTCGGGTTTGTTTTCTCTGCTAGCTAAAGAATTAAAAGGCAGGAGAAATCCCCTGCATGATCTTAACATTAGAGAAATCTAGAACAGCACAACAGGAGCAGAGAGAATCAACAGCTGAAGAGAGGCCTTTATTGGGAGTGAGGAGGAGGCACACACATGCAGCAGACACGTGGAGACAAGGACCCGCATGAGGTACAGGGAGCACTCAGGGGGCTGGAAAGACCACTGTCTTCTCAGCACTGGGCTCTCTAAAGTCTCTAAAATTTTCCTTTCAACTTGGACTTGGTTGATTTTAAGAGAGACAACGATGGCTGATTGAACCAAACTGTTGTGTATCTGTGTCCTGATCCAGTTCATCAGCAGGAGGCCTCCTGGTGGAAGATAAAAAGCCCACAAGGCCTTTGTCTTAAACTGCCAGGCTTTTGCCCTCTGGTGGGGAAGCAAGAAAGAAGCCCCCCAGTTGAGAGTTCACCATCTTTGTTTCCTAGTTGTGCCCTACCCTCTCCCTCTCCCTACCTGAGTGCCTAAGAGGGAAACTGTCTAACTCCTACTCCCTCACAACCATGAGGCAAAATAAGCCCTTCCTTTCTTGAGCTGCTGCTGTTTACTATTTGGTCACATCAACATGATGGTAACTAATGTATGAGTTTTCCTTAATTTGGACATAACTCTCAAATTCCATTCAGGTAGGGCTGTCTAACTGGAAGAGACTACAGTTTGGGGATCAAGTTGTCTTACTTGATTGTTAAAGAAGCTAACTCCTAAGAACATCCAATGACCTGTCCAAAACCCAATACAAATTAAGAGCAAATAGATGCAAAGCCTCAAGCCTTCAGACAATCCAGGAACCTTCCTTCTCTGGACTCTATTAGAAAAAATTACACTGAGAAAATACAAACACAACCGAAAACAAAACAAATGTCAAGAAAGGCTATGTATTCAGAATACATAATTCTTCCTTAAAATACCTTATAAATAAATAAGGCAATATTAATTAAGAAAATAAAAATCAGGGGGCTAGAAAGATGTCCTAGCAGTGAGCAAAGCCTGGTCTTTCAGAAAATTTGTGTTCAATTCCCAGTACCAACATGGTAGCTCAAAACTGCAATTTCAGTTTCAGAAGATCTGATGCCTTCTCTGGCCTCTAAGGCACCAAGTATTCATGAGGTTCACAGACAGACATGCAAGCACACATGCACATAAAAATAAATTCAATAAAATAAATAAAATTTTAAATTGTCATAAATTATCAATAGACAGAGCGAATAACTAAATTGTGTGTGAGTGTGTGTGTGTGTGTGTGTGTTGAGAGAGAGAGAGAACAAAAACAAATAGTCAGATCTAGAAATACCAAATAAATCCCCAAATGTGAAGCAGAGACTGCATACTGAAAGTGAGGTTAGCAAGAGCAGCAGCCAGTACAATCCACTGGGAGCAATATGGCAGCTTCTAACAAAGTAAGTTGCTATTGCCTGAGACCCCATAGCTGCATTTCTGAGTAGAACCTACGTGAATCCTAATCATACAGTCAGGCATGGATAAGATGGCCCTGGGCAGCACTGTAACAGGGCAAACACTGAGGGAAAAGATTCCCTCAAATGCCAGAAAACAATTGGAAGTAGATGAATCCCAGTGCATGCATATTGTGGCAATAATGAAGAACATGGAAATTAATTGCCTGTGTCTATGTGCACATACATGGCTAGGTCTAAAACACAAGGAGGAGGAAGAATAGGGCAAAAACATGTGAAACATGAAGTAGGTCCTATATTTGTAGTTATTTAAAAACTCACAACAATGCCACTTATTATATTCATGAGTACATATGCATATAGTAGAAATGCAAAAAGGAGTATAGCTTGTATTGAACACAATGTAAAATAAACAGGATGCAAAGAACACACACCTACTTGAGGACAATAACCTCCTGAATAAAACAGTTGAGACATCTGTTGGGGTGCATCAGGGCTGTGGTGGGCATTTGACTGCCCCCCTAATTTTATTTCTCTCAATAAAAGATATGACACGTGTTTTATTTATTCCTTCATGCTATATGCTTTAAATAGCTTGTAACCAACTTTACTAGGAAAATAAGATTCTTGTTGTTCTTATTGATTTAATTCATAAATACATTAAAGAGTACACCCCACAGACTGTGAATGTAAACAAGGTGGTGGTGGTTATGAGGAGGTCTCACCCCAGAGTCCACCCCTCCTCACTCACTTCCCATCATAGTCCAGTAAAGAACAGGTGGAAAGAGAAGCTGTGGGAACCGTTGCAGGCTAACTAGGAGGACACGGGATATAGACATTGTCCTTTGCAGAGGCATCTTTGCCAGACTCCTAGTAGCTATGCCTGAGCCATCTTCCCCAGACCACTCTCTGGTTCCTGTTTCATCAGAGATGATGGTTAAGTGGGTAGACAAAGGCAAAGCGATGGCAAGTCAAGAGGTGAGAGAAAGAGGAAGAATGTGGATAGTGGTGATGGTTGATTTTGATTGGGCACTAGTGAGGCACCCTTTTGGGTGTGTCTGCCATGGGTTGATGAAGATTAACTTAGGAGAACAGACCAGCTCTGAATGTGGATGGCATCACCCATGGTCTATGGTTCTGGACTGAATGAAAAAGGAAATAAAAGAAGCTGGCTGAATACAAATGGTCATCTTTCCCTTCTTCCTAGACCATAGACAAGTGAGCAAGGAGCCCCAACCCCCTGCCAGCACAGCTCCATCACACTGCTCCCACACCATAGGCTGGAGAGATAGCTCAGTGGTTAAGAACACCGGCTGCTCTTCCAAAGGTTGTGAGTTCAAATCCCAGCAACCGCATGATGGCTCCCAACCATCCAGAATGATATCGGATGCCTTCTTCTGGGATGTCTGAAGACAGCTACAGTGTACTTACACATAATAAATCTTTTTTTAAAAAAGAATAGATAGCTAGAGTCATGAGATTTTGAAGGCTAGCTGAGAGTTTGGAATATGAGAGAAACTGGAAAGAAAAGGAGGTCCTGGTCTGTTCCAGTGATTTTTCCATCTGGTCAGCAGTTGTCCCTAAATTCACCGTAAGATATGCATTCTCCCCTCAGACATGCTACATGGATGCCAATATAGAGGGGAACAAGAATGAGGTTCTCTTTTCAAACCCTGAGACCTTCTGATTCTAAATCGAACTGTCTTCAGAGGCTAATTCTTCCAGGAACTATTGCTTAAACCTTCTGAATAGTTCATGTGATTTCAGGCCTACACTGGTCAGTGATGTTTGCAAGAGCATCATCCTAATCCTCTAACACAGATGTTCTCAACCCATGTGTGGGTCAAATTCTCTTTGGGGAGGTCAATAGAGTCTTTGGATGGTCACCTAAAACCATTGGAAAACACAGATATTTATAATTCATAACAGTAGTAAAAT